>NW_010972584.1:2248364-2280962 GCF_000737465.1 Haliaeetus leucocephalus | reverse complement strand
CGGAGAAATAAAAGCGCTCAAGCGCCACCGCCTCTGCCCCGATACACGTTGTCCCCCCGCTCCCCCCGCCGCGGTCAGGGACGAGTCACATCAGTTCCCAACCTCCCCAAACGACCCTTTTGCTCCACCCCCCTCCCGTCCCGGCACCCCCCCCCCCGCCTGGCACTGCGGCCGTAAGGGGCACAAGCTGCTCCGCGCTGGACACCTCCGGCCCCGGTCTCTCAGACACCCGCCCCAGGGTCCTCCTTGGTCGTGCACCCGGAGGTGCACCCCCAGGGCAGGCAAAGGAGCGGAGACGAGCACCAGCCCTGCGGTGAGTGCGTTGGTTAGTCAGTTAGTTACACATGCTGCAGATTTTTATTGAGCCTTCACGCTACACACAGCACAAAGACGTCAAATGCCACGTGCGCACACTACAACCATTTGATTAGAGCAGCTACGTTAACAGCAATCGTTCAGGCCACTGAGTCAAGAGCAAGGCGTTCCGAAAGTCTGCGACAGGCTGGCACGGAGTACAAAGATGAGGCAGTGAGACACAAGTGACAGACTGACAGGCCAGCCTGGCGCACCACAGGGGAGGAACATGCAGGAGAAGAGAGAGAGACCTGTGTGTGCGTGTATCTCACTAAGGGTTGCCGGCATTTACACCTTATACTTCAGCACCTTCCTCTGAGGAGTTTCCTGGCAGAGGGTCCCCCACACTGACCTGCTTCCTCTCCCATGGCTGCTCTCCACATCATTGACAACACTCAGCCCACAAGCAACCCATGCCTGCCCCTGTGCTAATCCCACAGCCTCCCCCATAAACCGACAGCCCTTACCTGCCACGCAGGCACACTGTGCATCCCAAAGACCCATCACGCAGTTGACCACCCATTTCCTTGCCTGCTTGCTGCCAGACCCAGCACAAGAAGTGCATCCATTCTCTGTTCCCTCTCGCTCCTACCTGTCACCTCAACACTCACTGCCCTGCAAGCAAGCTGGCACTGTCACCCTTGTTGCCATCTGCAAACAGTGCAGCAGTGAGAGGAGGAGGAGGTGGACCAAGGCAACCAACATCTCCAGTGCCTGCACCAAGAGCTCTGCCTTCAACCATCCCCTGACGGCCCCTGCATGTCTGTCTCCCATGGGAGCAGCCACGTTACTTATCTCCCGCATGCTTTGGGGCCCTCACAGATCACACATTCCTCCGAGATGCCTCTTACCCCTTCTTCATCCCATAGCCATTGGCTTCCCACACACCCAACTTTCCGATGGCATGACCTTCTCCTGTTTCCCAGGGCCAGCCAGCATCAGGGTGGCACAAACTCTCAACAACCCCATCCCACCTGACTGCCCCTTTACCCCTCCCCAACACCCTGCCTGTCCCTCAGGGCAGTCAGAAGCCTGGCCAAGAACAGCATGACCCTGAGCTGTGTGAAGAATCTACTTTCTGCCCCTCACATCCAAAAGCAGCTCTGACGTGTCTGGGCCTCCAGGCCATCACCCTTGTCCCCGGTTCTCTACGCTCTGGCATCGCTACTGTCACCTCTTTCCTCTTCCTCCTCCTCCTTCTCAGGAGGCACCACAGTGGTTTGCATGGCTGTGCTCCCCTTTCTGACCCACAACACCCAGCAGCACTTAAGCTCACATGGCCCCAGGGCATCCTCACCAGCCCCTCCATACACCTTCGGCCACATCTCAGTGAACACAGGTGGAAGGCCGGCACCTCTGCTGACAACCCTGCACGTCCCTGCACAAGTCACAACAGACCATACCACATCAATTGCCAAAATAGTGATGTTACATGGTACCAAAGCCAAAAAATACTGACAGCGGATGGCACTATGCTCACTCAAAAACCAGGCGTGTCACTAAACACCTGTGTTTAGACCTTCTGACCTACTGCCACCCAGCTCTCACAGGACTTGCACGTCCTGCACATTTAACTGACAGTTACCTACAAGAGTCACCAGCTGGACAGACCAGTCTGTCAAGGAGCAGGATGGGGCTCAGGGCTGCTGGTACCATTCTGGGTAGGTAACACTGCTGATGATGCTTTGTGATGCATTCACTGATGTGCTTCACCGGCTGCCCCGTTGGCAACACTGTCCCCTCACTGTCTACCTGCAGAATCACTCACGCCATAGTACCCAAGGATACCGGGGAAGCTACAGCCCTGACACGCCTTGTAACACCTCATGTGGGAGTCTGTGTTGTGCTCACTGAGCACCTGAGACTCAGGAGTTCATTTCTGAGCCACTTTTCTGGCACAGAGCAAGGAGCGGCAGCTTCCCACCACCAGCACTAGCTCTCCTTCTCACCTACTCCTACAGAGGACTCCCTGCAGCTCACTTACTTATGGCCCAGAACAAGCACCCATCCTCTGTCCAGCCTGCAACGCACCTCAGGGAAAGGGATGGAGCCAGTGAAGGGAAAAAATAAACACACCATCTACACACATACGTAAGTGTCAAACGCCCTTTAGTGGTAGACAGAGGTGTTGCTGGCCGAGCATCCCGGCCCCACGTACAGACTCGCAGTGTGCTGTTGCCCGGAGTACCTGGCCCTTCACCGGATATGCACCATCTCCTCCAGGAAGGGGGTTTTCATGCAGCCTGTGCAGAGCTGATCCATCCAGAGCGGAGCCTCATGCTGCAGAGGGGTGCGCCGGGGGTAGAAGGTGAAATTCACATCATAGTTCAGCAGGCAGCTGATGGATGCCATGTAAATATCAGAGAACCGCACCAGCCGTCGAGAGAAGTATGTGGGGTTGTGGAAGGTGCGGAAGATGCTTCCAAACTGCGGGTTGAACAAGTTCTTCGTCAGTGACCTGAGAAGAAAGAGATGGTGCTCTAGATAAGAGGCCAGGGTCCCAGGTTCCTCCTCCAATCCCTTGGCTCTGGGCCACCCCACTCCCAGAACACATTTAGGGATCACCCCAAGTACCTTCCCACTCAGGCTGCAATGCAGACCAGCCTCTGTACAGTGAGACTGTGACGAATATTCACCATGCTTTTACTCTTCCTTGTTACCGTACCTGTTACGGGCAGGGACCCACCTGCAGTGCCAGGACCTGCAGTAGCAGGCAGCCCATCAGCCCCCCACCAGCACAGGGTGACACCAGCTCCCCTTTTCCACCCTGCCTTCAAACCTGTCCAACGTCCCAAGCTGCAGGGCTGCACTGCTGCATCCCACCCAGACATGGGACACCAGGGAGGACCACAGCCCAACAGCTGCAGCACCACTGTCCCCACATCAGGTTACAAAACAGACCAGTGCTGGCCTGGGAGCCCCTGAGAGACCTCATGAGCGAGGGGCACAGCGCTTACCTGATCTCTTGACGTTCCTTCATCCACTCCAGCAACACTTGCTTCGACTCCGCATCTTGATACATCTGCAAAGACAACAGCAGAAAGCACCACATTGCATCAATCCTGTAGGCTGCACCTCAGCTCCCCCCAGTTTGCACCGTAACTCACAAACCCACAAGTCTGCTGCACCAAGAGGATGAGATATTTTTGAGAACACAGGCAAGATGGTACATCCCCTGATTCCCATGCTAAGCCCAAAGCGCAGACTCAGAAGGCAGCATATTACCTGCCCCTCTCAGACAGGAGCTGTTTACCTGCATTCTCTCCAGCAGCCCCGTCAAAGCCTGCTGCCAGGTCAGGGAGTGCATGTACTGCTCTGTGTTTATGATCCGAATCTCTGTCTCCAGTTCAGGAACAATGGCTCCAGTCCTCCAGCCGTGACGCAGCATGAGGTCCTAGAGGTCGGGGTGAAAAAACAACCAAGAATTCAACATAAAGATGGAAAGCAAAACACAACCCTGTTTCCTAGAAGAGCGGTCTGTTCCCATTATAGATTCTCAGGGGACAGGCATCCATGGCCCATGCCATGGTAATACCCATCTCCCAGCCAGCAGCTGTGACAAACATTGGAGTCACACAAACTGCTCTCAAGTTCACAGACCAGCACATGTTCTTTACCTGCAGAAAGTACTTTGGGAGCCCTTTTTCCACTGTTTGATTCTGCGTGACAGCAGAGTGGGGATGCTTATGCGTCCTATGTGTGCCCTGAAAGCTGCAGCCTGCAGAGCACCCAGTACAGCATACTGGAGACCTGAGCACTCGGAGCAGGGCCCTGCCTTATACTCCAACACAGCTGCAACCACAAGAGTCACACAGACTTGCTCCCACCTCACTGGAGAGTAGAGACCTTTTCACTTACCGCAAGGTCGCTGTACAGATGGTCACCGAAGTAGAGCACTTTGGACCCACGCCAGCCTGTCAGCCTCAGAAAATCAAAGAGGTTACCCTGCAAGTAAAAGGAGCACAGAGAGAAACATGGTTACAGGCCAAATGCCTCCATCCTCACCGCATGGTACTGGGCAGCCACCCCAACAGCGCTGTCAACGCAACTGGATGTGCCACCTTACCGCATGCAGATGTGAGCGCCCATGAGATTTCAACCTGCTTGCTCCCCCACCATCCAAACCCAGAGGTTTCCGTCCTTCCTCACCTTATTTCACTTTCTTCCCATGTGACAACCCTCCTGTACATGCTGCAGCTTTTCTTAAGCTACAGAAAAAGGTGGAAACTCTTCCGAACCCAATAGGCAATTCAGGGCAAGTTCTGTGCTCTAGACCACAGCAAGCCAAGAGGACTACATGGACTAAAAAGGCAACAAAAGGAGGCAGTTTAGAAGCCAAAAGTGAAAGACACCTAAATTATTAGAAAAGCTTGAGCGATGGACAGAAAGAACCCCAGGTATTCTGGGTTTAGACGTTGTTGGGCTCAGGTGATAATGATTTCACCTCACCAGGTGCATCAGAGGTGAAGTGAGTGCTATCATGCAAGGCTGTTGGAGTCAGGAGCACTTGAGGCTGTTCTCACATCACTGACAACCATCCCAACCCAAAAGATTAACACCACCCACGCGTTCACAGGAATTGCTTAACCAAGCCAAAAAGCCAGGCAGCTTGGGCAGATTCACAGCTAAGTAAAACAAACCAAACCCCAAAGCACCAGCTAAGGCACCGCACAGAGCAGCTTTCAAGGCTTTCCAAACATCCGTCTGCACACAGAGGAGACTTCAGGGACCCCCCTTCCATCTCCACGCAAGTCTTCCACATGAGTCACAATGGAAACAAAACCCACTAGGAAAGGAAAAGGCCCCACCAGCACCAGCAGACTAGACTGTGTCAGCACAAGCAGTCAATGCAAACTTGTGAGCCACTTGGCAGCAATCTCTCCAGCCAGTCTCCAGTGCCAGGAAAGAACTAGCATGCCTACCCAACAGCACTGGCCCGGACAGAAAACCCCCAAATATAAGCCAGCTCCCACAACAGCCTGCAGCCCTGCATTTGGCTGCTGGCAACACGCTATATGGACTGCAAAGGGTGCCCAGAACCAGCATGCTGGGCCTCCTGTTGCTGCAGCATCACTGGAGCGGTGCAGACTTCCCTTAGCAGCGCGGAAACACAGGGCCAGGCAGGCCTCTGCATTTCTTGGACACAACATTGCTGCTGCTCGCTTGAGAGTTGCTCACGAGGCTACTGGCAGAGCAGTGAAATGGACCCCAGCCTTGGGAGGAGGATGGTCCTTTTGCTGTGCTCCAGTCATCTCAAACAGCAGTGGGTCCGACAGCCAGGAGACCTTCTCTTGGACCTCCACTGAACCACAGACCTGTTAAATGACCTCCAGGAGCTGGCTGTCCTCCTCCCCTCCTGAGATCACAGACTAGGGAGGGATGGGAGTACATACGTCCCCCACACAGAAAACACATCAATCAGAAAGGAGGGACTAGAGGGCCATCACTTGACCTTCCCAGTCCTCAGTGCAAAACACCAAGCCCTGAGGTGCCATTCGTATGAGATGCCCACAGCACAGCACCATACAGCTGTGCTTCAGGGGAGAGGAACAGGTCAGCACAGAGGCCTCTAGCAACATCACCAGCACAGCAAGGTCCACGGTCACTAACACTTGGCAGAAAGAAGCATATTGTGGCACTCCAAGAAACCAGAAATGCTGGGGACAGGATGGACTACAACCAAGATACACACTCTGTCACATCCCAAGAACCACGGTTAGGCAACAACCTTGATGCAGTTGGATGAACATTGTGGTGGGGAAGAACTGGAGAGGAGCCCAAAATCCTACCCATCCCTCCTTCTTCCCTCAGCTTTTCCCTTCCTCAATGCACCATTCACTTGGGTGAGCAACCTGTCGCCACAAGATGTAGGTGGTCAAGAGCAGGATTTAATTCAGCAATAAACCCCATGGCTGAGGTGCATCTTTTCTCCTAAGGGAGCTGCTAACCCACTGGGAAAGTTTGCCCGTGTGAGAGAGACTTTGTATGAGCTCTACTTGTATGTTCCCAGCTCCAAGCTCTTGGCAGAGGATAGGATGCTAGCAGAGCACTTTGACAGACCCACCAGACAGGCCAGAGACTTCCCAACAGCACTACTCAGGGACGTGACCTACTTTTCTACCACAGGTCAGGTCCCAGCTAATTGACTGCGATCTCACTAACAGTTTCTTCCTGTGGGATTGAACAGTTCATATAACCAAGAACAAACCGTCCCAAAGCCAGAGGCAACTTGTTCTCAGGGGACAGACCAGCTACAAGGAGAACACCCCAAGGCAGCAAGCTCACCAGAGTAACAGCCCATCCTTTGGACATGCTTGTCTTTCAGGAAGAGTAGAGAGATGGGAGCGAGGCTTTGTACCCTATTTGATCACCCTTGTTTCTCTATTCCCTCCTCCACAAGTCCACCTTTTCCAACCTTATGGAAGACAATTTGGAGTGAGGTGTGGAAGATCTTTGCCTACACATCAGATTGCAGAGAGCTCTGCCTTCTTACCCTGAACTACCACACTCTTGGGAGGCCCTCCAGAACAAGAGTTTCAGGACCAGGTCATCAGAAGAGCCAAGGGAAAACTGCACTATTGGCCACACTGGACAATGTCAGAACTGAGCTCTTAGGGTGAAGGTTTCATTGTGTACCAGGGCAGGGGGCATTCACTGACCTCTGCCACACATGCAGAGGATGTTTCCCTGCTACCCCTTCTCACACAAACAGGGCAGCAGCAGGGAAAAACTCAGCCTGGAAGAGATAACTCAGCACAGGTTCTCCTGGGCAGAAAGGCAAGCACCCAACACCCTAAGTTAACTGGCCCTGCTTTGCCTTTTCCCTCCTTGTCCCTGTTGTCCGTCCATCTCTAATGCCAAGCCCAGCTGAGCTGGGTGGAATACATCACTCCTGTTACACACCCTTCTGCAGCATGACCTACATGGAGCTGGGTAGAAAACTGTTTCAGAGCTGCAGACAAAAAGTTTTCCTGCCAGGCAGCTCTGTTATACTTTATTTCAGCTCTGCCTCCTGCAACTGTAAAAAGCTGTGATTGCCAGGAGAGCAGCCTTTTCTACACCTGGCACGAAGTATTTATCACCATTCTCAGAGGCTGGTTTATCACACACTGACAGACAACACAAGCCTTGGCAAGGCTTTCCGATAAAGGAAAAGACCCTTTATTCTAATGCTTACATCCCAGCGGAAGCTGAAAGACTTTTCAGAGGCATGCAAATCACAAGGCTATTGCTCCACAGCATGCCAAGAGACATGCTGAAAGCATTCAGGGGGACAGTGTCCTACTGGGCCAGCTAGGGCTCTCTGCATGTGGACAGAGGGCATCTCTTGCTACCACCAACCAGCGCAGCACACAGAGCCTAGAGCATGTCTTCTTACAAATGCCCTCTAAGTATCACAGGTGCTCTTTACAAGGACTTCCATTTTTCACTTTTCAAACATCAAACAGCCACAAATGACCTACAGAAGAACCCAGCATTTTCCCCTATCCTGACTAAGCAGATTTTCCTGTTTTCCAGTGACTTCCAGGCTTTTCCAGTGACTTCCAAAACTGCAGCTGTCTTATAAGTCCCCACCATTTCAGCCTCTTGCTTCATACCCCTTATGCACCCATTCACTTTACCTCTTTGTAGATCTTTCCTTTCTCCAGCTGGTTTATTTTGTCCCACTGCAGTGAGCCTTTATCATCCAGTTTTCGAAAAGGTCTGGAAAAAAAGGGGGCAGATGTCAACTTCTTTTGATTTTTGGTGATTGTTACCCAGCAACCACAACATCTGAATTGGAAAACTTGTTTACCTATGTAACAACACATAATAAAATCTCTACGTGAGAAGCGACCTTCTGGGCATTCTGCACTATTTTCTCAGGGAAAGAGAAAGTGCGAGAGGGAAATATCTTTTCAAAATGCTTCCATTGACTGTAACCATTTCATGCCAATATCCCTAACAACTCTTCTTGCTTTTCAGATACAGAGAAGAGGAAAAAAATAATAACAATAAAGACTCCCTCTGAAATGCTAAGACCAAGAAGGCTTTGCCATGAAACACTTTGTGTCCTGTTCCAGTCTGGCTATGCCCCAGCCCAGAGACCGTGGAATGTCTTAATAGGATAAAGCAGTCTGCAGAGTGGATGGAAATCAGTCTCCATGCTGATCTCGGCAGCTGACAGGAGCTGGCTCCTGTTGTTCCCAAGGGCTTGCTTGGTTACCTTCCACTTGGACAGAAGAAGCAAAACAATGCTTAAGTTACTTGACGCCCATTAACATTCATGCTTGAGGGGAACATTGCTCCCTCTTGGGGTATAAGTTCCAAACTGTGAGCTCCAGGATCAAAGCCTTGGTATGAAGCTGCTCCTGCTGCAAGCAGAGCACAATCTCATCCAGAAGTATTGTATGATCCTGAGCTGCCATAGGGCAGAAGGAATCCAGCCTCCCACCATGAACTCTACATCCTACCCAGGCAAGGGGCTTCTCAGCCACAAGTGATCTCCAGTGCACACCTGCATTTTCCCTCAGATAAAACACTCCACAATTCACTACAGCTCACCATCAGGAGGTTTCCCTCACCTTGGATGTATGTGCCATTTCACTCTACTGGCCTACTACGAGTGGACCTTAGGCACCGTGCAGCGATAAGGTTTTATCTCCTAGGGGGCCAGATCGTCATAGCTCCAGGCTGCATTTGTAAGACACTTCACCTACATCCCATGAAGAAAACTTTTAACAGGTCAGCACAGCTTATAAAGCCATTTCGTAGGTTTACTCCTGTTTATGCTAGTGGCCTGGGAAATGGGGGAAGAAAATACGTAAAGAGGAAAGAATAGACCTCTCCCTCAAGAGCACTAATTCCTGGTCAGTCGTAAGCTGAGGCAACAAAGCAGACGCAAGTTCCCAAAGCAAATAATCCAAAGAGCAAAGCGAGGACAGCAGCTTGTCTATCAGCTAGTCCCTTGGCAGCTCCTAACTGACCACAAAACCCAGCTGCCACGTACAAAGGCTTCCAGAGCTGCCAATTACCAAACAGCATGTACCCAGTAACTAAAAACAACAACAACCAAAAAAAACCAACAAAACAAAACAAAAAACCAAACCACACAGATATTTGCTGTGGGGAACAGGAAAAGGAAAGATTTTGGCACACTCTCAAGACCTAGGGCCAAGAAATGGCCAGCTCTCATACATGCCATTCCACTCCTCTTTTCTTTCTGAACATTTAAGTACATTATTACCCCTAAAAATCTAAGTTAAGCCCAGAACATGACAAAACTGATGAGACTTAAGACAGCCAATTTTAGAAACATGCTTTCTGCTTGGCACTACCCAGTCTATCCACTTATTCCCAGACTGGTCAGTTTTCATCTCCTCAGAGAGTATCTGAGAGGACAGTGGAAGGCTCGATGCCTACTGGACCTAGATTATGCTTAGAAAACCACTACTTTTTTGGAAGGTAAAAGGAGCCGTTTATTCCAGAGAAGGGGGCCCAAAACCTAAGGCCTACATGCAGCAATGCAGCATTGCCCTGGGGACACGTACTTCCGCCGATCCGTGAAGAAGTTGGGCTTGTCAGCTTGCACAATGACCATGTCGAATAAGTCCCGCCAGTTCTTGCCAACCATGTGTTTCATTCCTTTATCCCTAAGGGCAAAGGAACAGAAAAGTTAACAGATCCAGTACTCCTTTTCACCCAACACTGCATCTTTACAGCAGTCTGTCCTAAATTTACTCTCATTTCAGTAACAGAGAAGAAAGCTTAGAGATTTGTGACACCCCCCCGCCCCCCAAGGCTGTTTCATTGCATGGATTACTGATGTAGCACTTCGACTGTTTCAAGCTGTCCTACCCTTTCTCCTATAACATGGGAAGTCCAAAGAAGTCTGTGATGCAGAAAAAGCTGCTAGAGGTAATCCAAAGTGGCAGTTCTGTAACACTGGGGCCAGCCACAGCCTTCCACCTTCTTCAAAAAGTGAGAGTCGATGTAGAGAGCACTGTGGGGTGCAACATTCACCACAACCGGTTCCCAGACAGCACTCTCATGACTATTGCCGCAAAAACCTCTAGCATACAACTTTCAAATGCTCACAGGAGAGACTGCACTGCACAGCTCTTGCTGCGCTGTGGTGACCCGTCAATGTGCAATAACAGTACTCACACAAAGCTAAAGGGACTGTTTGTAATGAGGAAGAGTTTCTTCTTGTGGTTCACCAGTCGGTTTAGCACAGCATAGATCTCATCCCCATGCAGAATATACTGTTCTATATCAGAATAAAACAGACATCATCAATCAAAAAATTTTGGCATAAATCACAACCACATTTCTTTAAAAACAGAAACAAACCTAACCCCTATACCACCAGGGATGCAAAAGGCCTGAGTTAGATCCATCCCAGACAGGCAGGTAGTGAAACACCATGGTGACAGAATGGCCTTCCTCATCCTCATCAATCCTATCTAGAGGGAAGAGAAAGACTGAGGAACTGAAAAGGTTAGTAAAAAAGGTTGATACCATAGTGTCACATGGGACAGGCACAGCCACTCCAGGCCATGCTGCTACCAGGAGCTTGCTTTCCCCTGAATGACCAGGAAGCCTTCCCAGATGGTGCCTTTGCACATTCATATCATGCCAAGGACCATCATCCCTCGCTTACAAGCTGAAGGAAAACAGAAACACAAGCAATGAGGTAGCTGTTTCCTCCATTAAAATAGATCTTCCATCTGACCCTAAATACCACGCAGTTCTTAGTGCTACTCTACCCCTCAGCTGCCTTTAGGCATGCCACAATCAAGTATTTCATTAAGTTCTGCGTCCCCCTGACTCCTGTGACTGTGTGTAGGGCCTACACAGTCATCTTACAAAGAACACCACATAGGACAAGACACATCAAAATGGATTTGGCACCAGAGCTCTGTTTAAACTCACCCAGATCTTTTTCAATCCATTTGTACATCACTCCTTTCACATGTACATCTCTAATAGCATCCTAAAGAAAAGGGCAGGGAAAAAAGTTTCAGTTTTACATATGGCATTCCTATTTCCCAGCATGCAAACCTTATGCTACTACTGAGGACCAATAGAGTAATGACACATCCCCTCTTCTTGCTGAATGAACAAAAGCTACATTAATGCTAAGCAGAAGACCTTGTAGAGCGAGGCTCACCAACGTGCCAAAAAGAACACCACAGTGGCTAGCTCAGCTGATGCAGTACAAGGGGAGAAACCTCAAAACCTATCCATGAGAGCACAACTTCCTTCCTGCTCCTGGAAACCAGCACATGTTAACGCACATGCTAACACACTGGTACCAAGGCAATCAAGACTGTGCAACTCCAAAACCATTTACTGCCCCAGACACTAGCTGGCTTTTCTTCCTCCCTATGCCTGTGGAAGCTCTGCCAAACGTGACCCAAACAATGGGAGCATGGCCAAGGCAAACAGCAGCAGAGGTGAGCATCTGTAACGCCAAAACACTCCCCACAAGCCAAGGAGGGCCAGTGGGCACAGGCAGAGCAGAAGCTTCCACTAGGAGGGTGAGGGGTTTTTGCCAAAACAGAGCTGCTCACTTTTCAGGAGGGAGGCAAGTTAAAACAGATATTGTCAAGGGCATCCAAATATCCTCTATTTTCCAGGCCGGAGGCCAAGATGCAACACATTTTTGGACACACCCAACTGAGATTCTTCCCAAGTCTCTATCCAATGAGATACGTCAGATACACAAAACCATTTCAAGAGCAGCAGCCCATTTTGCAGTGTTTACACATGCAAATGCTTGTTTTAACGGTACCATTTTCATCTCTGACAATTCAGACAGGTAAACAAATGCTGCCTTTCCCCAGGACCCTTAAATCCCTGTTACACTACATGTGCTCCTTTGGGAGTTGCTCTTTCAGACTGGATTCCCACACTCACCACTGACATTGCTACAGTGGCACTTGCACACGATGCCAGAGTCACTTGGTCTCACAGCAGTGCTGGTGAAACCTGCTCGTCACCCCAAAAATTATTTCCTTCAAAGCTGGGAGAGAACTAGAATTTACAACTTAGATGGGGTACAATGAAGGAGGAGGCGTTACCTCTTCAAAACAGAGTTTTAGGAGTCTCCTTCCACCATGTAGATTTGAATGGTAAAAAGGCAGAGGTCACATCTCATTCACCAAGAGAGTGCCTTATTGGAAAGAAACTGAAAAAAAAGCAAGACCGCTAGCAAGATAACAACTTTCTCTTGACCAGCACTGGCACTAAAAGCAAGCAACACTTGGATTTGTGTAAAAACTACCTTTGCAGGACAAAGGGATTACAGTGTGCTCCTTCCCTAAACTCCTGCCCCCCAAAAAAACAAAAGAAAAAAAAACACAAAACAAAACAAAAAAGAAAGGGGAAGAACTATAAGGTTCCTGCAGGCAAAATCTTGGTAGCCTGGGGAGGCGTCAAACAGGGCTCACAAACTCCTCCAAAGGAAAGCAGGGTAAACTGTATGTTCTTACTCTCAAATACAAAGCAACCAAACTGGCGTGACTGAACTACTTGGTTTACATGTCAGCTTCAACCTTTACCATTGCTTTAGGGTCTGCCCTTTTGACTCAGTGCAGTGTCTCTAGCACTCAACCTGCTCCCAAACACACAACGATGCCATTAGGATTACCACTAAGAATTACAGAAGAGTGTCAGGTTTAGACAGGTCTTAACCCACTGTCAGCCTGTGTTGTAATAATGGTTGGGGCTATGCAAGTCCTCTCGGACACATGTCTGCATAGGCCCAAAAGGATCTCTTCGCTCATGTCCACGAACAATTTCTTTGCACTTGCACTTGGGTACCGCAAAGGGATAAGTTTTGCAAAAATGATTGTGGATCCTCATTGTACAGAAAAAGCAAGTACTCTTCTGGTGAGAGCACAGGACACCTCCCAACTTTTCAGTATAGATTTCAGGCACTGGCATAGATTTTCTGTTGTAGCTCTCTTCTCTGCCTACCTCAGTGACTTCTCAGGAATGACCACATCCCTCAGCAAAGGATGCAAAGACAAATGCCAGGATTAGCACTCAGTAGTTTTGGGCCTTGAGCATACCATTTTCCCTGTATTGAGTATGTATTAGGCTGTGGCAACCACCCACACGCTCTCAAGATTTCAATTAGGAACACATCCATTTTGACCTCAAAAGAAGGTTCAGAAGACACTCTTGACAAAAGGCCTCAGGAGTCAGCTGTATCCCCTCTCCCCATTTTCCTCACCCCCAGAGCGAAAACAACTACAATAACTAACACCCTAGAAACATGTTAAGCTCTTGTGGGAAACCGGCTGACATGCTCTTATCAAGCAGTAACAGAAGGTCAGAACGTAAGCTGTAATCCTTGGCTGCAGCAAAGCTGACAAGATGGATCCTTATCACAAAGGAAGCAGCACAGATGTGGAGCTCCACTTCCCTCATAAGAAGACTGAACAGCATACGTATGGGCTTCTACCAGTGGATGAGCATAAGATTCCCATAAGGTACAAATCAAAAACCCCTTTCCATGGAAAAAGGCACGCAATAAGACTTGGCTACCAAGGAAGATGCATCATCTGTCAACAGAAGTCACCCAGGACAGCAATCTCAAGCAATTACATCTTGCCTACAGCATTAACTAAGAAGTCAAACAGTACCCCCAAACAATGCTGATAATCCCATGCAGCCCTTTCAAATGCCAGGAGTGAAGCTGGAAGGCACAGTTGGCACCTTGAAGTAACTGGCTCTTGAAAGCTATAGTCACCCACTGGAAAACATCCCAAAGGATCAGACTACTCTGTAGCTGCAAAGGCAAGGGGTGGATTCTCAGAGCAGGCAAGGTCAGGTGTTTCACAACAATCACTGTATAAACCAAACTGTTTGGTACATGGTCAGACCAAGCCTCTTTGAAAAATGAGATATTAACATGAAAACATAGAGCTTAAAAGTCTGCAGCACCAGAAAACATTTACACAAGCTTTGTGACATATTTCCCACTGAAGGACCTTCAACCTAACCAGCCTAGGCACTCCTGCAAGAGAATGTACAGCAACACCAACTCTGTACTACAGACAGAAACATAACATGTTCTGAAAACACAACTTTGAATATTCCCTGGTAATGCTTTAACCTAAAGGGGCAACAATGCTGTCATATTAGGCTACTCAGTAATAGCCCCTTAGGTTTGGGTGCTGCAGAACTCACCAGTGCTCACAAGCCAAAGAGCTCACAATTCTCATGTAGTATGAGCTATGGGACAGTCGACATTTTACTTACAGATATATCCTTGTAAAGATGCACCTGGTCAAACTCAATGCCATGAGTTATGAAGTAATCAATGACTGAAGAGAGCAGCGTCATTTCAGGAAGAGAAAAAATGTCCATAAACTGCTTAAGTGATGGACCCTGGAAAGCAAAAAAATGAAGGAGACACATTAAACAAAAAATACTTAAAAAAAAAAAAAAGCCGACAAACAAACTCATATCATTGAGTACCATCTGGAAGACATTCCAGGCTAAAAAAAGAAAAACGCTCAGCAAGTAGCCCTCTCTTCTCAACCAAAACACTAACCTAATGCATTAACACTTGACAAGAGAGAGGTTTCTCCTTCACAGAAATCATTGAACAAACCCAGAATCATTAACACCATGGGGTGAAGGTGGAGGAAGCGGGGAGTCAGTCCTAGACATTAACTTTTATTTCAACCCCATGCCCTCTGCTTCCCACCTGGCCTCTTGGCTTTACCACAGGTGCCAACAGACAATGTTCTGCTACAGAAGCAGCTATGGCCCTTGCTGGAGGTGCCCCATTGCTCATCTAAACCAGGCTGTGACACTGGACACGTGGGCACCAAAGCTGCTCTAACCACTCCAGTGAGGTTTCACACAGCAATGCAAGTATCATGCCAACAAGCAGTTTGTCAATGCCTGTCTGCCCTCGAGTCACTACGGAAAACCCAGAGTGGGCACAAAGAAGAACTTCAGCCCACCCAGCAAGTCAAGTGGATATGGACAATTAAATCCTGACCAAGGATTAACTTACTTTGCGTTAGGCAAGGTTGCAGCTCTCCCATACATTTGCTATTTTTATTGCCTATCAATCACAAATCTATCAGCAAGTCAACAGCCAACTTTGGCTGCAGAGAGGCCTTCCAGTATAATAAAGCTTGTTTATTCAGTATGTACCACCTGTGCAGAGGACTATGGTGAGTCTCGCTGGTAAGCTGAAGCTGGAATCAATTTTTTCATCTTTCATCGCTGAAGTGCCAGATCAGCCAATGGGACAGTTACTAAGGTGTATTGGGTTTGTGTGGCAACATTTTGGTAGCTGGGGGGGTGACTGTTACAGCGGTGGCTTCAGTGAGAAGCTGCTGGAAGCTTCCCCAATGTCCGACAGAGCCAATACCAGCCGGCTCTAAGACGGACCTGTCACCAGCCAAGGCTGAGCCCATCAGCGATAGTGGTAGTGCCTCTGGGATAACAAATTGAAGAAGGAAAAAAAAGTTGCGGGACACACAGAAATGGCAGCCAGAGGGAGGAGTGAGAACATGTAAGAGAAATAACCCTGCAGACACCAAGGTCAGTGAAGAAAGAGGGGGAGGAGATGCTCCAAGCCCCAGAGCAGAGATTCCCCTGCAGCCCGTGGGGAAGACCATGGTGAGGCAGGCTGTCCCCCTGCAGCCCAGGGACGTCCACGGTGGAGCAGATATCCACCTGCCGGTGGGTGCCCGAAGGAGGCTGTGACCCTGTGGGAAGCCCACGCTGGAGCAGGCTCCTGGCAGGACCTGCGGATCTGTGGAGAGAGGAGCCCACGTTGGAGCAGGTTTTCTGGCAGGACTTGTGACCCCACAAGAGACCCACACTGGAGCAGTGTGCTCCTGAAGGACTGCACCCCGTGGAAGAGACCCATGCTGGAGCAGTCTGTGAAGAACTGCAGCCCGTGGGAAGGACCCACGTTGGAGAAGTTCGTGGAGGACTGTGTCCCATGGGAGGGACCCCATGCTGGAGCAGGGGAAGTGTGTGATGACTCCTGCCCCTGAGGAGGATGAAGCGGCAGAGACAACGTGTGATGAACTGATCATAACCCCATTCTCCGTCCCCCTGCGCCACTGGTGGGGGTAGGTGGAGAATCCAGGAGTAAAGTTGTGCCCAGGAAGAAGGGAGGGGTGGAGGGAAAGTATTTTGACATTTGGTTTTATTTCTCATTACCCTACTCTGGTTGATTGGCAATAAATTAAGTTAATTTTCCCCAAGTTGAGTTTGTTTTGCCTGTGACGGTAATTGGTTGAGTGATCTCTCCCTGTCCTTATCTTGACCCACAAGCCCTTTGTTATATTTTCTCTCCCCTGTCCAGCTGAGGATGGGGGAAGTGACAGAACGGCTTTGGTGGGCACCTGGCGCTCAGCCAAGGTCAACCCACCACATAAGGTCTTGTATATGAAAAGCAATTTGGGAAGTGCATAGACCTCTCAATCAACCTAGTCACCAGAGGTGCCCTGGCAATCCAGTCACATGATGCCTGTGCATGTGAACTTTGAGCAATCCATGACTGATAGCCACAGAGTTGCAACTCTCTAGGATAATACTGGTCCATACCAGAAAGAATTTATTATAGCTATGTGAAAGACAGACATGAAAGCAGTATCCAAAAGATCACAGAAGGTACACATGGTGGAAGCTGACAGAGGGCACACGCTGCCTAATGACAAACACGTGCCACTGTCACATCAGGATGTAACAACAGTAACATCTCCCATTTAGTCTGGTCTTGTAAGGGTAGAACAAGAGACTAGCACTCTGTTTGTAGCACTATCTGAAGGCAATACCAGGACAACACAAATTGGGCTCAAGAAAAGATGCAAAAGGGCAAAGAAATAACAACCAGCATTTTGTCTGAGGTCTGTTACCAAAAATGCCACAACTGAAACCTATGTTGGTGTGCTTAAGGTTATAAAATTTCTGTTCATCCATCCATCCAGCACAGGACAGCTTGACCTGCAGCAGAAGAGAACATGAAGAACACCCTCTGGTTTGGGTCACATATTGCACATGGTGGTGCTGCTTAGCAATACTTGCTGAATCCTTTCAACAGACTTTTGTCCATTTTGATGTGTGGTTTCTAAGGGAACATTTCTCCCACTAGCAAAACCAAAAATTCCTGAAAACAGCCCCTACCTTTTTTTCCTGTTCAGTGATTCTGGGAAAGAAGCAAGAGGGACACAGACAGGCAGTTCCTACTGAAATCACTAGGTATGGCATTTAGCAGAGTGCAGCAGAGCAATGACCTGTCCCACCAAGAGCTTAAGCACAGAGGAGACAGTTAAATGTTCACTGTTAACAGCAAAGACTTACCTTGTAGGTAGTCAACTCTGATTTAGTTTTTGTGCCTTATGCCATCATTCTACAAGGCAAGTCCAGCCTCCCCTGCTCCATTTAGTGGCCTCAACTTCCTTACAGCAGACATACTGACACAAGTCAGGATGAAAACTGGACCATAGTTTTAGAAAGAGCGCTACATATGCTTTTTCCACAACACCCATAAGTTCCCCACCTTCATTACAAGTCCTGCCAGCGAAAGCCACACTAGTTGCATTGTCTAACCCTGGGCAAGATCTGTGCCTACCTATTGTAGGTGCTGGGATACTGGTAGCTGTCCACACATTCCTGCCAACAGAGGATCAAGAAAACCCTTAAGGAAGAATATTTACACACTTCAGCTACATCAGTCCCACTTCTCTTATGTCTTGTTGCCTAGAATCACTGACCTGGCAGACCTTCCTGTTACCCATACAGGTAGCAACATCAGTGTGGCAGACTAAAGAGGACAAGGTCAAAGATGCCTGCTACAGTCTCACTCCACACCAGTTGCACTGCACTTGCTCACACTAGCAGTCATCATAACCCAGATGCTTTCCCACTAAGGTGCTAGTGGCACAGGTTGAGCAGATGTTGCTGGATGCAAATGCCATTAGTTGTATATACTTTTGTTCTCTTTGGGATCCACCTATTAGTTTATGAAGTCCATTACATTATTAGAAAAAGAGATTCACCTCTTTGCAAAGAATAAGCTGCTATTCCTACTTCTGTGGCTAAATGTTATACCGAATTTTTTAGTACTAAACTACTAGGAAAGAAGAGAACACCTGGTATGCACAAAGCAGCACAGAAAGGCACCTTGGCATGAGCACCTGGTCCTACAAAAGGCCACAACTTGAAGCAGATTTCATGTTTACAATTATTTAAAAAGAAAGGTGAAATCATCTCAAGTTTGTCAAGAGTGAGGAGAGTTACACAGAGGGAGGCTAATCGAGTGCAGTTTATAGGCAGATATCAAATTTGAAACAGAAACATCCTATTTCAAAGCTGGAAAAAACACTGAGCTATAAACAGAGTATATACATATCCAGAAAGTAACCACGCAGATTAATCATTCCCAAGAGAGAGAAAGAAATCAAAAAGTGACCTTGCTAGAGACTTCACACAGCAGACTCAAAGGGGTATTACTGGAGGAAGCCTAGCCGCCTTCTTCCAGCTTCTCCTAAGGCTACTGAACTGACAAAGGGCAAGAAACAAAGCAGTTCTGGGGGGAAAAGGGATGTGAATGGTCCCGCTTGCCCACTGCACCACACTAGGCACTTAATGAAGAAAAATGTCTCCTAAATTCCTCTAGTTCAGGCAACCAAAGGATTCCTACAGCTCCTATGGATAGAATTTCAGTCCTTTACTGTGACTGTAAGCTTTTCCTGCCTAAAAAACACCCCCCAACACTCATGGATGCCAACCCTATGAATAATATCCACTGAGTAGGTCTGAAGAGGTGTGTAAGGGGGATCCCTTTCATGAAGGAAAAAAACCCTACCCAAAACCAAAAAGAGAAAGGCATTGCAAGCACCCTGCTGCTACACACACATACCCCCTTCCACATAACTCACGGCAAACACCATCATTGCAGGCTGCCCTCGTAGCTTGGGAGCTAGATTTGGCCAAGGAACAAGCAAGGAACATCTCCTTATCAGTCTCCAGAACCATTCAGCACTAGGCCAATAGCCCTGTTTAGGAAAGCTTCCCAGATGGCTTTCACATGCTAAACTGCTAAATAACCTCTGGGGCAAATTCCCACTAGAACAAAAACACACACTGCAGCTCACTAGGGACTGAGCCTTTTGGAGTCCGAGAGGCTGGAGTCATTTACATGCTCATATAATTCACTGTTTCCCTAGCTGTTAAAAGAGCTGCTGCATCATAGCAGTAAAGGACTTACAATACCTTGCCATAGAAGTCACTCATCTGGTACAGCGGGATGTGCTGCGTACCACCGTAGAGTTCGATTACCTCTTCATCAGGCACTGGTTTGAGCCCTCTAGGCACAAAACAACAGAAATAGTTTGTCAATAATCACCAGGGTGCACAGAGCTACAAATTGCAGAGAAAGAGAAGATAGGGCAAACACCCTCCTTTCTAAAACTCACACATTTCTCTTGCACACAAGAGAGCCAGAGAGCCTGACAGCTCCATGGTTTCTTAAGATTCACATAAGATCTTTCCCGAGACATTTTTCAGATACCTTGTTTGCTCCTTCAAGTTAATTGAGGGGCTTTATCCACATTCCAGCACAGTTCAGACAGAGGCCTCCCTCTGTATGCTATCAATCTGCTGCCAGGACTGCCCCACCAAGTCGGCCCCATGACCTGACTTTGGCAGCACTGGGTAACTAGTTTTGGAGAGGTTGCTTCCACAAGTGTATCACCACTAAATGCAAAGGTGTAGGAAAACAGCTTTCTGAAAGTGACATTTCCTTCCTATTCAGTTTTCCTAAGCAAAACGAGTTCTTTGCTAAGACCATTCAACTAATATTGCTGGTTTTCCCTAAAACGGTATGGCTATGAGCTGTACCATTCATGAACATCAGGTTGTCTGACTGCTGCAGGTTTCATCTCTCGCACAATTTCTGATGGCTGTTTAGTCAAGCAGTCAGGAACTTTCTCTTTTGTCGTGGTTTAAGCCCAGCCAGCAACTAGGCTGCTGCTCACTCAGTCCCCCCACTCCCAGTGGGATAGGGAGGAGAATCGAAAAAAAAAAAAGTAACTCCTGGGTTGAGATAAGAACGATATAATAACTAAAGTATAATAAAATATAATAATGAAAATATAATAATAAAAATATAACAACAACAACAATAATAAAAAGGAATATAATTTAAAAAATAAAACCCAAGAAAAGAAAGTAATGCGCAGTGCAATTGCTCACCACTTGCTGACCAATGCTCGAGCAGCAATCTGCCCCTCCCGGCCAACTCCTCCCAGTTTATGTACTGAGCATGACATCCTATGGTATGGAATATCCCTTTGGCTAGTTCGGGTCAGCTCTCCTGGCTATGCTCCCTCCCAGCTTCTTGTACACCTGCTTGCTGGCAGAGCATGGGAAACTGAAAACCCCTTAACCTAGGATAAATACTACTTAGCAACAATTAAAACATCAGTGTGTTATCAACATTATTCTCACACTAAATCCAAAACACACTGTACTAACTACTAAGAAGAAAATTAACTCTATCCCAACTGAAACCAGGACACCTTTCTCCTTTCCTATTCAGTCTGAATAGGAAAAATAGTCTGAACAGCCTCTGAGAAGTTAAAAGTTGCCTCAGTTCTGCTCAAAAGCAAAGGACAGTTTAGGAAAAGGACACTCCAAGAAGGATAGCTACAAAAGGACACTAGGGAAAAAAACGCTTAAATGTGTTTTCACTAAAAATCTCTTCATGAAGCTGAAGTGAAATACGGGGCAGCACTAAGCCGTCTTCCTGTACCCTCCCCCCAAAAAGCTAGTACTCAAAGAAGCCAGTTCTCTCTGATTATGAAACTCCCTTCTTAATATTCTTAGAGTGTTTACTGTAACTGAAGCTTAACAGCAAAAGGGCAGAGTTCAAGAAAAAAACCCAACATTGGCTTCCATGCTCAGGAAATACAACACAGATTTACAGGAGCTTTGCTAACTATATCTAGGAATTACTACTACTTATTACACACCAACCCCACTCCACTTTGTGGCAAGGTTTTCTCCCAGTCTCCAGTCTCACAGCTTTTTGGAGAAAAGTTTGCTCTGCACTGTTTCAGCCACTTCTTCCAAAGCACACCCTGCTCTCCCTGGAGAGCAACAGAAGAGAATGAAAAACAGGACAACCTAGGCCTTAAACTGAGCCCAGATTCTGATGCATCACTACTTTATTGACATGTCTGCACTGCTTTAAGATTTTATTTGCACATCCAGACCACTCTCCTCTTAGCTTTGTGACAAGGCACAGCAGACTACTGCTGGGATACACTCCTGCTTGGAGAAGACGGGCACATATCTGGACGACATACAGAGGAGTCCTTTCCTAGTTGCAGTGTTTGCTCAGAGACATTAACCCAGGCATGCTGTAGCTGCAACTCAGATATCACGCAGAGTACGTGACCAGATGTGTTATTAACCATTACAAAAAGCTCCAGGTCTTCCCACCCACACTTGGCTTGAAATGCTTGAGAAAAATAACTCCTGCAATTATATGCCAGGTAAGCATTTGAAGCAAGTGCAAACAGGATAAGCCAGATGAGACTGTGCTCTGCTCAGGAAAAAAAAAAAAACCAAATGCCACAAACAGACACTCAGATTTAGTAATCCGCCTTTGCACATATAGGCATTTAGAAAATTATTTTCAGAACTGACAGACCTATATGCCGTCCCCAGCTGGACATAATGGAAAGCATCGATCTTCATGAGAAGACTCTGTGATAAGGGATAGATATTTACTGTTAGAATTGGGTAGGTTTACACTGAAATGTTATTTAATTTTCAAGTTCCACACAAATGACATTCAGAAAATAAAATTCAATATAAACATCCCACATCTATGTGCTTTAAGCTGCATTTACTCTTCAGCCACTTTTACGTACACTTACTCATACTGTGACTTTTTATTGGCCTCTCTGGCAAAAG
The DNA here is from genome assembly GCF_000737465.1 of Haliaeetus leucocephalus. Classification (NCBI taxonomy): domain Eukaryota; kingdom Metazoa; phylum Chordata; class Aves; order Accipitriformes; family Accipitridae; genus Haliaeetus; species Haliaeetus leucocephalus. Next base: position 2,258,657 of record NW_010972584.1, on the reverse strand, counting down.
AACATCTTTCTATGAGATGAAGTACCATGGCCTATTACATTCCAAAGTTTGTGGACAGGGATGCAGTTGAAAAATGAGAGAACAATGTTTCTGTGACTCAGACAGTCTCTTCTTATCTCCCTTCCAAAAGCACACACATTCCAAAGGAGCTTTGTGTGCACAAGAGATCTATTTCTTGTCACATATATCTTAAGCAGAACTAAGTGGGGAAGTTTTGGTTTAGAGCGCAGCTGCATTTTCTTCACACAAGAGCTCTCCCCTCCACCACTTCTCCCCCTCCCCAATAGACATTTAAGCAAAGATGTTCAGGAGCACACCAGGCTGGTAACATTAGCGCTTTCTTTGCATTTTTTGTATCAGACTCCCCTATTTGTGAGTCATCCCTTCTCCTCCATCCATCATTCTGAAGCGTAACACAAGTTCTCTGGGCACAGAAAGCAGCCTTACATTAAAACCACATTGCTCTGCAACTTGAATAAGGACACAGCATCAAACTATCTGTCCTGTTTCTACCACAGTGCAAGGTAATTGATTCCACAGAGCATTCACAACCTTCAGGCACCTTCTTTTATCACGATACCATATCAGTGCAGCTTGTTACACCGTGGGCAGATGTCCCACTAGTTTGAAAGGAGTGCAGGCAAATATGCTGAACGACTTACTTAGACAGGCACTACCCAGTTTTTCGTGTGTTTTGCAAACTCTGATCCTGAGAAAACAGAGTTCTCACCTCCTACTCACTCAAAGAGTGTTTTGCCTGGCTAGGCCAGTCGCCTCTGTGTTTCTCTGATACATCAGCCAGAGATTTAAACAGAGAAACAAACTGCAGTTTCTCACAGACCTACTTCTTTGTAAAGTCAGAGGCATGAGCAGTCTGCTGCCATGCTGTCACTGCAGTTAGGACAAAAGACACAGGAAAACTCTCTCTGTATTTTTTTTCTTCATTCTCTTCCCCCCCCTCAACCCCCCACTGCTGGAGAACAGCACACACACTCCAGCCTGTAGTGCCTGCTTCCCTGAATTTGCTCAAAGCTCAACATAAGAAAAGCTACTACAGTGAAGCAACTTTCTCTGCTGTGCTCCCACCTGACTGCAGCAGCCTGCATGACATCACTGGGCAACAGGCTTTCAGGGAATCAGTCCAAAGCACTGAAAAGGGTTAAAGCTAATGCTTGCACTTTGCTTGCCTGTGCTCCTAAGAAGCATGCATCTCAAGTAGCTTGGATCTTTTTCCAGGCAGTCCTATTATTCGGGGTGGGGGGTGGGAAAGGCTTCCTAAAGCATTATCCTGACAAATCATTTTTATTATTAGAGTAAGACATAATGCCTCTGCTGCTGGCAAGTACTTGTAGATGCAGGATTGAGGTTTGTTGTTTAAATTTCCTGAAAGACAGAAATGATCACACAAACAAGCTGAGTTTTCTATTAATTAGGTTGTGGAATTAACTGACTTTTAAATTGGCAAAGCTGTTTACCAGAGGTCTTTGCTAGAATGTCTCATTCTGCTAGAGGTTATGCAAACACAAGACATCTTTCCTTTGCAAGGTTTATAAGCAAGAAGAACCTAAGCAATGAAAAACACAGCCACCCGGACTCACTGACAGTTTGGTGATTGATGTTATTGCAAGCAATGACAGAAAGTATTTCCACTAAAAACATAACATAATGGAAGACAAAGCCCAGGAGACTGAACTTTGTACAGCTTACCTTTTGTACATCATAGTGAAGTCCACGTATGGCAAACCCTGGAATGTAGTCATACTTCCCAAGCCCTTCTGGATACTGGGAAGACAAACAGTGACATCGTTGGAGGCATAAGCATTGGGTTATCAACAAAATTATTTCACCTGTTGAGCTGGCTTAGTCCTACTAGTTGTCTCACCCCAGGCATAAACTGACCAAGGAAGAGGTGCACTTCATTTTGTCCCTTCAACAAAGAAAGTGGATGAACACAGAAAGATATAGAGGAACAGGATCCCTAAAACTAGTTTCTCTTGTGTAAGGGACACTAGTGAAAATGTAACAGGTTCACTCAGGTAGTGAGGACACTTCTAGTAAGCTCCATTCAATGCATATATTTGGCAAAACAATGACACTGCAGAGCCCCTCTACAAAGAAAGACATGACGAGAAGAAAATGCACCACCAGTCACTTATTGCAAACAGGGTGTCCATTATGGGACATGCTATACAGCGTCATCCATATTGACTTGCACATGTCAAGTCCTGTACGGCTTCAGTGTTGGCCCATGGTTCATGTTTATCCATCATGTGTACCTCGAACCAGCAATTCTGTGGGCATTATTTCCATAGTTATGTAAAACAGACCAGACCTTTCTAGACTAAGGTTCCTGTTGCATACTTATAAAACCTCAGGAACGTAGAGCATGGTAAATTGTCTCAAAGGAAATTAATTCCACGTACAGACAAAACTTTCTGCAATCAAAGATTGTGAAACAAGAAATTTGTCTCAATAAAACAAGTAATTGACAGATGCGCACAGCGTGGCATTTTGCAAGCATGTCTGGGGCATCGCAAAGACAGCAGTAAGCTTAATTGAGTGGAAATTCTTAGCACATCATTACCTTGAATTGTTCTATTAGGATGTCTCTGGCAGTGTTGAAAATCATAGAGTGTAGTAAATTAGAATACTGTGCTAATGTGTAGTCATAGTCAAAGCCATATATCTCAACATCGCCCAGGCTGATCTCGTTGTTAGCATAGATAGCGGCTGGGTTGAGGAGATTGCAGACTCCTGGTGGAAGGAGATCTAAGAGAAGGGAAAGGGGAGAGGTTAGAGAAACTGCGAGGATCACTGAAATTTCAACTTTTCATTCTGGACCTGACAGCAGCTGCAAGTACCACACAGCAGCAGCAAAGGAGCCCAGTGCTGCTGTCAAAGGCTGCTGCTGTTAAATCACTCAAATAATCCTCCCTGTGAAAAAACACGCTGTGAAACCTCTGGCTGCGTCTGGTGATGATGCTAACCACTCTCACATTAAGACTGACCTTTTACGTCAGGAAGCCACAAACAATCGATGTCCTCGGGTCTCTGGCCTACATGAAGCAAAGCAGACCCGAGATTTTGAAGTGTCAGATTTCTAGCTTACAGCAGCTGCAGTTTCAGCAGGCTCACCAACGTGAAAGGTTGCTGCAATGTATGACCACAAAAACACGTGCCCCTCACTTAAAACTTGAGCAAGACAAACAGACTAACTCTCCTCTGCGAGAAATCTAGATTACTTCAAATTAGAAATTTTGAGGTTTGCCTTTTAGCATTTTTTGTTTCTCACAGAAGCAACCAGACTCCACAGAGCAATTCTGCAGGTACCGTTAGGGGTTTTTTTTATTATTATTATTAATGGGCAGGATAAAACAAGGTTTTGTACAAACACCAACAAAATGTGAAGAAAAACACACTAACCTATGCTCTTAGAGCATGTAATGCTGATAGCAACAAGTTATCTGCTTTCCTCTGATGAACAGCTGTGGAAACAGCTCGGTCCTTGTGTGTGGTTTGTCACTTCAAAACAGGGTTACTGTTCAAAATGGTTATGAATAACACTTTGCTCCCCAGACCATGGGGAAAATAGGGGTTAAGTGACCTAGCAGCTGAACTACCTGTACATCCTTTTTCAGAGCTAGTCTAGAGTGCTGAGAATTTTAGTGGCACCACAATGGGAGAGACAGGAACAGACCCTTCCCAGGCTTCCCGCTCCACGAGAGCTGTGCATTGCAAGATGAGAAAGAGCAATAAAAATAGTTCCCTGTAGTAGGTTGCCTAGTCACATCCACACTGGGGGACAGAGAGGGGAAGGAGACATTTCCTCCCTCCTCAAAGACATGTAATTTTCTCTTTGAATGATAGGAAAAGTGCAGACATTTTTCAGATCCTACACAGCATCAGTGGGTAGGATTTTTTTTTCCCTTCCTACCTTAACTTTTGGCTTTTAGCAAGAACACCTGTGCCGGTTCTTTAGTGCTTCCTTGCTATAAAACCAAGTTTCATCTGAATCTAGAACAAAAAAAATATTATTAGAAAGAGATACCAGCCATTCCCAATAAAGACTTTGTCTGGAATGATTACAGAATTTAGGTAAAGTCCAAAGTACATTTGTGAGCGCTAATCCAAAGGATTCAGATATATCATAATATTTATTTTTCAGGGGAGAGATGCATTACAAAACATACCCATCCCTCTCTCCTAACTCACTTTCCTTTGGCCTTCAAATGCAATTCACCAGACCAACTAGAGAGGAATTACTAGAAAAGAAAGCCGTATTTTAAGGCAGGAAGGCTGACTTACTGACTACACAGCAGGAACAGGAGCTGTCTTTCAGTAACTCTGCTGGTGGCAAAGTTCCTGGAAGAGGCTGAAGAGAGCAGATGCAATCAGAGTACTTTCCACTGAGATTTTAAAAGATGGGAAACGTAAATAGGATTCAGATGATCACAACTTTCATCCTCCCATCATAAATGCTCTTTGCACCATAAACAAACAGAGCTTCACTTCCTGTCCTCACCTCCAGATAACTTGTAGGAAGATCTTTTTCTAAGCATACAGTGGGATGTGCAGGGTGTTAGTGTTATTTTTCTTCCTCACAAGGAAAATGACACAACCCTAATCACATCACAGTGCAAATGTGCTTCTAATGAAAGCACTTTTTTTTAACGACAGATGCACCCCTCTTGCTGCTACCGTATCCCTACAGAGAGGTCAAGCTCTTCCAGTATTCACCATTTGCTAACAGCTTTATGACAACACATTTTGATAGTCTGAAAGCAGTGCAAAATACCATTGCCTGAAGCCCATCTCTCCTTTCACAGAAGACATGAGACCCATCTAGATTCAGCAACATATGCCAGCCACAACTTTTGCAAGAATACAATCAGGAAAAGCTAAGGGAGCGATATGATTTTGTAACAAGGAAAGGGTAGTCTGAGACTTGGAAGTGCATGAAACAAGTCTTATCTGTGATCAGGAGCCTAAGCAGTAACTGTGCCACAGTATAATTTATGAAGTATATTTTGACCCACTAGATGAAGTCATACTCCTCCCTGCCAGCCTCAAACGTACAGAGCCTCTCTGCTGTACTCTGACAGCCTCCTGCCCACATCATTTTACCCCGCTCAGACATTTTGTCACTAACTTACACAGTGCGTTCTCTCTTACCTCATAAAGGCCAAAAAAAAAAAGCATACTCTAGCCAAAATGCTTTATCACCATTGCCTCACACATACCACACTCCCTATGCACACTTCCTGGAGCACCACACATCTCCTTGCTGTGTTTCCTATCACACATCACCATCACCAAAGCAACTCACAGCAGCTTGCTGACAGCTTGCTCTTTCCATGCCATCACCCTGCATCTTAAATTTATAGTAGTTTAAAGTCACTGATCTCCTAGAGAGAAGGAAAAAGCTCTGGGTTTCAGTCCAGAGACTCATGCTACACTTTTGGCTCAGTGTAAATATCCATTTGCAGCATCCTCCTCAATAGAGTGGTAGGTGTCCATCTCCTCTTTAAGCTCATGCAGACTCTCTGCAGGTTCAAACTACCACAGGGAAGAGACAGAAGCTGGGAGCACACGCAAGATCAGTTTCAATACAAGAGGCCAAACATGCCTGGCTTACTGAGCCAGGTTTCAAGAGGTTTGTTTTTATGGTTTGGTTTTAGTTTTTTTTGTTGTTGTTGTTGTTTTGTTTTTTAAAGATAATCACCTGGGTGGTTACAAATTCTGAGTGCTTAATCAAGTCCTGGGCTGCAGACTTGGGTGCTGCTGCTCTGCTGACACTCAGCACCTAATCTGCCAGGGATCTTTGCCTCAGTTTGCGTGGCAATCCTCGAGTCAAAACAAACAGATGACACCCTCCAGAAGCCCATGAAGATGCCATTTTTCCAGGAACGATAGCTTTTGCTTTTCCTCTGCTAAGACACTGAAACAGATTGCTGGACAGATATGATAAATTACAGCAAGAAAAAAAACAAAATGAAAACCAGTTTGGGTTATTAAAAAAGAACGATAATCCCAACTACTCTTTCCGTCTGGGTCCTAACTGGAAAGGGAGACAGTATCACAGTTAGTCACTGTCTACTCAGCATTTCACCCAGGAAGTATGATCTAAGGGAAAATCGCCATGCATACATCTGAGGACAGTGGGGGAAAAGCAGCTCTTGCAATAGATACAAATGCCTGGAATCTGCATACTTGCACAATTCGCTCCCATTTGCAACTCTGATGGTTTTAAGGGAAGTGTCTGCATATCCGTAGCACATGATGAAACTCAGCAACAAAGGCAGACCACAAGAAAGTGTGTTTGATCTCATGCATTTTTTTACACCTGGATGTAAATGCAAGGTAAACACACAACATCTCCTTTATTTTACCACTATGAGGCCCTGAACAGCTGCTTAAATTGGAATATCTTCATGGCTGCACAAGTGCCTCTTCCCAGGCAATAGCCCACATTGTTAGAAAGCAATAACACTCAATCCCCAACATGAGAGCAGAAATGGAAACAAAAGCAGGTAATTAACTGTAAGCAATGGTTAGAGATGCCAAGACACCATATGGCCCCTTCTGATGTGAAAAACGCTCTGGTCAGGAGATGCCAAGCATGTCCTGTGCTTTTCTGAGCTCCCGGGAGTACCAATGGCATCATGCAGGAAACGCTCCTTTTCTCTCAGCCTCAGATCCAGCACATTAGGGAAGAACAATACAGAAAAAAGGCAACTCACACCCATCTCACAGCCTTTGTACTCCCAGAGGTCCAACACAGCAGACAGCTGCGCTAATTTCTTTGTAAGACTAGTAAGGAAAAGAACGATACTGAAAAGCAGATGGCCACCATCCTCCATGTTCTTCATGAATGAAAAAGTTCCCTTTGCTCACACTGACTTGCTTTCTGAAGACAAACTGCCAGTTTTCCTCGCTTCCAAGTACCTCTTTATCCTTTTGAACCGTTGTTTTGTACCATTTCCTGCAAAGCACTCCAACCAGCTGAAGTAGATGCCTCTACCAAGAGGGCAGGGAGAGGGAAATATTACTTAAAAAACATCAAAGGGCAGAGGAACCATGTTAGAAGAGTACTGAAAATTAGTCCGGAGCATAGTCTTAAATTTATGCCATTATGCCTAAATATTGTGGGATTCCTCACCAATGAAATCTACATGAACCAAAAGCAGTATTAAAAAATACTTTTTGATTCCAAAATGACATTTTTTATATACACTAGACAAATGCTGCTATAAGAGCTCTTTACAAGAAAAAAATGTTTACATTTAGGAAAGCAGAACTGGGAGGTTAACATAACTGGTCGCACTTCCAGTTCTGGCTGCTAATTGTCATTCCCAATCCCAGCTCAACCTGTAGATGCCACAACTCGTGAAATATGCATACTCCCTAAGCGATTTACAGGGCATTTATTGTCATAGCACTAGACTCATTTCCTGGGTTGGCAAAGAGTGTGGCCCTTAAATCTTTGTGCCTGCTTGAGATTAGCGACACAAGCAGAATCAAAATGTGCTAGATTGCAAAAACCACCTCTGCACCGCACCAAAATCACCAATGCAATGATCACACAGGGGTGTTGTCTTCTCTCCCATTTCCAAATGTGATCGGCACATGTTGCTGACTGCGGCTTGCATTATTTAGATGCAAAGGTATCTCTCGATCCACACAAACTAAAGAGAGCAAGGACTACCTCTGAGCTGCACCCTCAGTGTTATCAATGCCTAACCATGTTCTTGCTGCCTGTAAACGTGTCTCTGTTCTTAGTATTTCTCACGTTTAACTACACTCAAGCTTGTCAGGCAGAGGCAAGAAGTTAACAGTTATTTTAAAGGTTCCTTAGGAAAGCTGATTTATTATAGCCATACTTACAAGTTTGAAAAATCTGGGAAAAAACATACACACTTGCTTACAGCCAAATCCTCACTCACTTGCCAGTTCCATTCAGTTTCAGGACTGGATGTTTCCTAGAGTGCAAGACTTCAGACATTGCTTACTGAGAGAGCATATCAGCCTTCCTTGACACTTCAAATGTCATTAAATCAGAATACAGCAAGTCTTGCTCAACACCACCCCTCGCAACAAATGTGATTATACTTTTCCTTTTGGCAGAGAAAAAAAAAAAAAGGCACATTAAGTGGAAGTAGTAGCCTCAAATTATTACAGGTAATGAAATTTGGTCCTAAGAGTCAGTGCTGCAAAAAGTAAGAGGGAATAATGAAGAGAATGGCTTCTCTTGAGCCAATGCTAAGGGGAGACTTTACTTCAGCAGCACCTTTGTGGGCTCTGGCCACCAAACCCGTACCACCACTGAGCTTTACTGCACAGAAGCTCTCATTCTACAGAGCCTGCCCCATCCAACTCAGTCAGCATTTATCATTGGAATCCCCTCTGTGTAAAAATGCAACATTGCTCTATAAATCAGGTCCTAAGCAAGAGCTGGTTTGAAAACACACAAGAAATTCTCCTGGCAGAGACCTCTCTCCAAAACCAATAGCAATAACTGACAATAAGGACAAAGGACTTCGCAAAGGTGGAGTTTCAGAGAAGGAAGAAGGTGGCACCACAGGAGTCTTCTCAAACTCAGTGCTGATGAGTATTGAGATGTGACGATGTTTTCAAATCCATAACCCAGCCACAGATATTCACTTTTACATCAGAGTTAGAAATCAAGAACAAAGGAACAGACTGATGCCACGTTTTGCACAACTCAGTTTAGTTGTCAAAGCAACAATTAAAACCAACGTGGACCAACTCCGTTTATGTCTCTTCTTGACAAGACTTGAACAACAGCACAGTCTTGAAATTTTGGTTTGGGGAGCTATTCTTTAAACAAACGAGGGCCTTCTTACTCAACATGTCTAATAGTTACCTGAAGGTTTGTAGAGTCTGCTCTGTAACACATGGGCTACTTCACTGAACTTCATTTTGTATTTAGTCCTGCTGACTAGTTCTCCACCTCAAGTAATAACTGTATCTCTTGCTTGCCAACAAAGTGCAACTATGTGAATACAAACTTCACAATCCATCACATAGTGAAGTGAGCATTTTCCCAAGAGACCATGACACAGCCTGTTAACGTATCTACATCTACGGTTTCAATACCGTTATGGAAAAGAAAAAAAATGCCTTTGAGGATATTAACGTCCAAACACTATTACATGTCTTGTGAGTTGGAACTTCTTTCAAGTAGTGGGGCTAAAACCACAACTCAGTCTTGGAGCAGGGAGTTAACACGAAGCTGTTGTCCTCTGTCAGCACCTTGTACTGCCTTCAACAGCTCAGGCAAAGGAGCTCACATCCTGCAAGAGCTGGAATGCAGCAGGCTTAGCACCCAACGGATCGGCGGCCAATTCCTTTACATTTGTGCATCATGAAGGACTTCAGATTTTATGTCAAATCTCATGTACTGGAAGGCAGGGGAGGAAGGAATGACAGAACTTGCCAATCTCATAACAGTGAGATGGTTCTTCCAGATGGCTATGGCTGGCTGCCGTCCTTCTCCAAACCCTTAGATAAACAAAAGCTAATGGAGAGCTATTTAACACCAGACGCAAAGTCACACTTCCTAGCTCTCTAAGGTGCTTACCTTCAGCATTCCAAGAATCAAGAAACCATCAGGGAAAAGTTCCCTGCCCTTATGCCATGAAAGCTATTTTTTCATATTTTTGGGAGAGTTTAATACAGTGGAGGTCTGCTGCTGCCAAAAAGACCACAATCCTGTTTTACACATGGACGGATTTGGCATGAGTTTTCTCCTCGCTTAGCATTTCAATGTATCTGATGGAGCCAGGTAACTTCTTGGTCAGAGGAGCAAAAACACGCATGCAGGCAGGCACACATGAGTAAAAGGTGTTTCGCAAACTGAGCTCAGGATCAGGAGACATCCTAGCAGCTGTAGCATCAGTCTTCTCCACGCTCACCCTTGTGCCAATGGAGAGTTACAAGTTGGACCCTGGACTCCTCACCACATCAGTCAACGTGACTGTCTATTTGTTCTAGTCTAACCACGTTTCGGTATGCCAACCAACGGCAAATTAGAGAAAAATGCAACGAGCCCTTCATTTAAACTATTCACCATGACCATATCCACGTTAGGGCGGCCAGTTGTTTAGAACCCCACGTACTCTGCATGTCCTGAAACGCTGAGACCAGCCGAGGGATGTTCACAGAGGGAAGCCCACGATGGGGAGAGGGAGACCAGGGCCAGATTTCAACAGAAATAAAACCGTCCCAGAGGGCCCCGGTCGATGGAGGCGTGTGGACGGCATTGCCGGGGGG
>NW_010972584.1:2172901-2248109 GCF_000737465.1 Haliaeetus leucocephalus | reverse complement strand
CCCGTTTTTCCTCTTTGTCCGCCAAGTGCTGAGGGCGCCGGTCCCGCCCCGGCCATGCTGGTGAGCAGGAGGGTGAGGCGCCTCTTGCAGCTGGTGCCCGGGAAGCAGCGCTTCGGCGTGTACCGGTTCCTGCCCTTCTTCTTCCTCCTCGGGGGAGCCATGGAGTGGTTCATGATTAACGTCCGCATCGGCAAGGAGACCTTTTGTAAGTGAGGGCCGCGCCGGGGGGCGGCGGGAGGAGGCCCGCTCCCTGCTGAGTCATCACTGCCCCCCCCCTCCTCCTCCTCATCTTCCTCCTCCCGGGGGTCCCGGCCCGGCCCCGGGCCCGACCCGGCACCCTGTGCCACAGCACCTGCTAGTGGCGATCGCACCGGGGCGCCGGTTCCCCTTACCGAGAACAACAACGAGTTAGCGAGGTCTGGTGCGGGGTGGGGGGGTCCTCACCTGGAGGACTTCAAAGATAATCAGCAAGTCAGCCGCTTCTCTCTTTAGTACAGGATGGGACACTCCAGACCCTGCCACCCTAGCAGAAGACACTGGGCAGAAACAAACAAACAAAAATGGGTTTACAATACTAAATTAGTTTCTTTTGGTTTTTGTTTTTTTTTTACATTGGAAAAAGACTCGGAGTCTTTGGAGGGGTCGTCAGAATCTAAATGGAGGTGTGGGTTCATCTGAAACGTGACTTTTTTTAATTAGGTAATTGAAAAAGAAGTATGAAACTGAGTGCCATTAGCTAAGTTCTTATGACTCGTTTTCTAGAAGTTAAATCATTTAGTTTTAATGTGGCATTCTTCCCTTTTAGAAGCCTTGCTAGAAATCTTTGTGTACTTCAAAAAAAGGATCAGCTCTACTGTATGTTATATGGGAATATTCTCATTTTCATGGGAAATTTAGCTGAGTCTCCCGTAGAATAAAACAGCTTGATACAATTTCCATAGCTGACAGACTCGCTGCAAAAAAAATTGCTTCGCTGCTCACTTCTGAAGGCGTGGGTTTGTTGTGTTTTTTCAGTTTAATAATTTCTGAGGCATACCTGTATAGTAATAAAGTCAGGTTAGAAACTAAAGCACAATTGTGTAGCAGCCTTTATATTTCAGCTTGAGCCTTATTTTCCTGGAAAAAAAAAAAAAAAGCTATGCCTAAATGATACTATACTACAGTAACAATAATTGTGCAGTTTAGCCTTATTACTGGTCATAATCCATGCAAAGTGACAAGGTACAAGACTGATGAGCTTTTTTTTTTTGTCAGTGAGAGATTTTATTTGGTGATGGATACTTAGGGGTTATCGGGGTGAGGGGAGGCAGGAAGGACAACTAGGAAGACTATGAAGGTGGGTATATTCCTGTGTTGTGTTTTGGTTTGGTTTTTCAAAAAAAAAAAAAAAAAAGCTAAAATACTGAAGCCATGCTGGCAGTCCTCAGGTATTGACTTTGTGCCTATAATTTAATTTCCATTTGGCTTCAGCTAGTTTGGACATTTGTATTTTTAATCACCCTCATGGGAAAGTAGACAAGAAATGACTGTATCACACTGGAAAAAGTCTTCCTATAAAAACATTTCATCAGGACTGATGGGAAGAACTTTAGCCTGGATAGGAGGGAGAACATGGAGCTATTTTTAAGTGGCAGTAGGGATTTGTGTTGGCTTGAATTTTCAGTTGCCTGTTAGTGTCTGCAAGAGAAAATTGGATTTAAAAGTTTAAAAAGAGATGACAGGCTTCATACATTTAGTATTATCCTGCACTTGGAAAACGCTAATATAATAAAATCTTTTTCTGGCAGATGACGTTTACCGTAGGAAACGATCTGAAAGACAGTACGAGGCAAGGATGGAAAAAAAAGAATTTTAGCTGAAAGGTTTCAAGGGGAAGGTCCTGAATGCTTCAACTGTATTAATACCAAAGAAGCATTACTGCCACATTGATGGTAGGGGAAGATTTTGTCTGCAAGATGAACTGTAATTGTGAAATACGCTCTCAGATGGTTGTGGCAGTTTTTTCTTCTTCCATCTACTTCATATCTTTAATATTTTGTATTTAAGCCAAATACAATAGCGAAAAGTTCATTATACGTAGGCCTCTGCCACTTATTTCATGTTTGTTTAGTACTTTTAAATAAACTAAACTGAGTAAACAGAGTCTGGCTACTGCTTTTCTTTGCTTGATGAGACACTGTTCTTGTGCCAAGACCAATGGGAAAGAAATGTTACATATTGCATCCATAGCATCTTGGCACAAAGGAAATAGTAATTTTTAGTTAGTTTCCTTTGTACTGACAGAAACTGCTCTGGCATCCGATTTGTTTTCTTTCCACTGTGGCATAATTTTAACTAGATAAAAAGAGGACAGACTTACTGCTCCATGTTTACTCAGCCCACACTGTTTGGAAAGTCATCCGTGCATTCAGGCTTCACTGCCTACAAGTGCTGTAATACCCATTGTTGCTACTCTAACAATTAATTGAGCTGAGGGCTTTGGGGGGAAAAGTCTGATGCGTTTATGTGGTAACAGGCACAAGCTTAGAGGAATGTGCAACAGTAGTCCTAGCAAACCTGAATTCTGTTTGCAGGACTCCTGTATCCCCAAAGAAGGAAAACAGAGCTAACTGTTATATCCTGGACACCTTTTAAAGTTTTGTTTTACTCCCTTAACACAGTGGCACTAGCTCTCAAGTGCGTGGGAGCATGTCAGTGGCTGCATTAGGGTGACTGATGCAGTATTATCAGTGAGGATCACTTATTAATGAAATTTGTTTCATTTCTGATGGTATGTGTATATGTTGAGGGTTCCACAAAGAAGCCAATTCTTAAGTTCAGCCTAAAAACAAACCCAAGGGAGTTCATACATTTACATGCATTCCTGTGCTAATTCCTAACAGCTGTTTTCCACAGAACTAAGTTTTCATCAACTAAAGAGACAATGGCTGTTGTGAAGATGTTACGGTGCAGGTACATAACTTGCACATGGAGGGTAAACACTGTACTTTGTGTTGTGTCTTCCAAGCACTTGATCTGGAGGACTAGTGCTACTTGTGTTTTCAGGAGATAAAAAACTGACAGAGAATTAAAGATGTGACCGTGCCGCTGCATATTTTGACTGGATGGCAAATGAATTACTTGGGGAAAACCTCTATTTCAGAAGTAATACGAATTAGATTTTGACTTTGGTTCCGAGGCAGAGCCCAAGTTCAAACACTCACGCACAAGCTTCTCTTTGCAGTCACAGAGCATTCCACTGAACTAAATCCTGACTGTAGCAATACAATAAAGAATAAAGCATTAATAAAAAGCCAGATTTTGAAAATTATCATGCTTTAGCTCCATCTGCCTTTACTTCTTGAGTCTTTTGGAACTCTCTCCTGCTGGTTCTTTGTTTCCATAGAGCAAATAAGTTTTTCAATATCCTTGCTTTTTTTTAAGAAAAAGCCTCGTGCCCTAGTTACTTCTCAGTCCTCAGAAGCCTGGTATGAAAACGTCCTGTGGCTTCCCTTAGCACTCCTGTAATAATAGCAGGGTGTTTCACAGACATCGGTGAGTTGAGGCCCAATTTTTCACATCAGAGCTCTTATTTTGCAGCACTGTTTCCCATTTGCAGCTGAGAGCGCCAAGCATGTCTGGAAGATATCTTAGGTGTCTCCAGCTAGGTAAACAGAAAGAGACAGGCTGCAGTCACTCACAAGAATTGTGGTGTCAGGGAATTCTGTGGCACTGGTCTTCATGACCAGCGCAGGAATAAAATTGTCCAAGTTGGCATTGTATGATTTTAGGCAACACAGATCTGTTATGACAGCAGATGAAGCTTGACATTCAGAAATCTGAACTGTATTCTTGCTTCCACAATGTGTTTGCTAGTGCTGATCCTTCTGCATTCGATTTTGCCAGTCTCTCGCCAATGCTGGAATTAAGAGTGGCTGTAAGGCCCCAGTGCCCAGCCCATTCCAGTACCGAGCCCATGCTGGGATTTAGTATCAGTTTTAATCTACACCCAATCTTCAACAACCAAGGTCTTCATTTGGTTTCTCAGTTTTATCCCTGCTGACACCCAGTTCTGTGGTCTTTGCCTTCCCCATCTTCTTTCCAGCTCACATTTCCCTATTTCCTTCCCATCCTCCAGCTTCCCCCTCTATCTGTCTGCTGTGGTGGTGGGCAACTGGGAGGAAGTGAGAACTCTCCTTCGGCTCAGAGCTCAGGCTAGCACTGGGAACACCGCTGCTTCCGTTATGCACTGCGGGAGCAAGCCAGGAACACAGCTCTCATTTTAAGTGCTGCTGAGCCCTTGCCAGTTCTGGAGTTGAGCACGTCCATCCCTTCTTCAGGGAGTTCATCTGGTGTCAGCCCAGAATGCAGCTTAGCATCTACAAACAGCGGTCTCATGTTCGCTTTGCAGCAGCCACAATAGGAAATTCTGAGAATTAGCAAAGCATTTCTGTTGAAAGCTTTCCAAATTGCAGAAGTCAGGTCAATATAGGTATCAAGCATGGAAAATTTCAACTTGGTATAAGCAGCAGCAGCAGTAAATAGTCATCTGTGAACAAACAGTGATACCTGTGTACAAGCAATGCTGCTCACCACTCCAGCATTAGAGAGGGAACCATTTCACAACCGATTCAGAATGATTTTGTGGAAAGAATGGGTGTTTGTTGATTTGTTTCCCTGCTGTTGTGCACCCAAAGATGCTGCCTGCTGAAAGACCTGTGGTGAGCCAGGGAAGTACTGAAAAGAAGTTCTGGTAAAGGAAGTGTGTATGTGCCCAGCCTGTACTCCTCCCTGGCACAGGGGTGCAGCAGAGTTTTGTCCCAGCTTTTCAACAGTAGAAAAAGGAAAAAATAGTAATCTGTTATGTATTTGTAAACTCTTCCCTAGAGCAAAACTGTCATCTTCAGTGCAGGCGAGATTTTGCTTTGGACTTCATACACACATACAAAACTGTACCTGCGCTCTGGTTATGGCTAGCCCCAGGTGCTTCCAAGAAAGTTGCAAAAGCCTGCAACAGGCACTGGTGGGATGACTGGTCCCAAGGAATTTCCTTAAGTTATCACTGGACATTGGTGCTTCGCACAAAGCGTGAGGATTAATTATAGTCCTCCCAAAAATCACCCAATGGAAACTGAATTTGGACACTCCCTGTAGAGACAGTTGCACAGACTTCATGAAGGACTAACCATCCTTCACCATTTTTGTCCAGGCTTTCATCAAGCTTAGCTTAACCTGGGCTGAGCCACACCGGTTACTCATGTTGCTGTGTAATCCAGGGCATTCTCCTCCATTTCTTTTCCTGTTTCTCCACTGCCCCCTTTAACAGACAATAAGCTGCATGGCCAGATTTCTGCATTGGATTTCTGATCCCTTTTGGCGCAGGAAGGACTGACCGTAGGAGACGACCATGTCTCCAAGGCCTGACAGAGACTGAGAATCTCTTTATCCGTGATCACCACTGCACCCTACTGCACTGCAGCAGCTGTCCTTTTGTTTCTTTGCATGATGGTCAAATTAGACTTGCTGGAAAATGCAGTAAGCAAAAGGGATATGAGGTTTATTTTACTAATAAAAAAATTTCACATATATCAGTGAATCAGATCTCATTTCTTACTTGATGTTCAGAGTACCCAGACATTTTGAAACACTGCTCCAATTTAGTGCATTTGCAGCCAAGAGGGAGCTACATACATCTGTGGATGATCTTCAGTATCTCAGTCTGAGCAAAAAAAGATGTAGAGGATGATTAGAATTAGTCTCCTCTGTGCAACTGCACCATCAAATTTTAGAAAGGTGGAAGTTCTGTAAAGCTGGCAGCCTGCATGAGAGGCAGTGTTTATCCCCTGGGTCAAAGACATGAATACGTGTTAATTAAATATAATGGTATCTGCTCTGGTTGTTTAAATACCTCTTTGTAAATTTTATGGCAGAGGCACCTTGAGACTTAAGAGGTTGCTATCGCTTAATTTTTCTTGCAGTTTGTGGTATTAAAGAAAATTTCTATCCTGGTTTCCAATTTTATTGTGTAAAAGATGCTTTTTCCATATTACTGTTCTAATTTCCTTTATTACACAGCTACATAAGACAGTCCTGAACCAGGTTAGCTTCCAGTATGAAATTAAGGCTTGCTGTTTATTTTCAAAGCAATTAATGTGGGGGCATCTGGGCCTGACCGAGTCTTATCATCTCCACTCAGCTTGTTCCCAATGCATCACATATTTTTCAAGGTTTAACTGTTCGTGCTCCTTATGGCTCAATCTTCAACCATATTTTTCAGCATCACTGTTCTTATTACTTACCAGGCACCTCTTGAAATACACAGGACAATATAAAAAGGATTCTTTACCCACGCACAAGCATGCATGTACCAAGGACTTAATAAAATCTGGATCAGCAACAGCCAGAATTACTTGAAATAAAATCCTAACAAAAGTCTTGATGGGACACTCAAACCTGGTTAATCCAAAACACTTTGCAAACTATTTTTATTCAAATTAAAAAGACTCAGGTAAACAAAGTGATGGTACATACATGTTATAAACCTGGTTAGCAGCTTAACCTTCAGGAGTACAAGATCTAATGAAAAGCCAAGCATGGATTAACCAGGTCCGAAAACATATGCTGGAAAAAAAAAAAAGTCACCAACATCAACGTTTTGTATTTTTACACAAACAGTAAATTTTCTCACGGAAGGGAAGGACTGAGGAAGAGAACAAATAATTATTAGTCACCTCCAACTGGTTTATGAAAATACCGGTCCTAGATTAATCTGTTTTCCACTCTCACAGAAGCCAACCATTTCCCATACATACTTTTATTTTAATATGAAAGTTTTGTTCACGCCAGTACAATGAATGGCAGTGGAAAACAAATGAGGGGTTTAAATACCCACAAAGAGAGAGAAAGAGAAAGACAGACAGACATGTCTTTTTTTTTTTTTTTAAACCAGAGTCAGAAAACAGTTTCTTTTGCTGGTTTTGAATTCTAGACTGTAGCCATTATATCCTAAATTTTACTGCAATCGACTGAAATGCCTCCAATATACAGAGACATGATTTTGAAATAAATAAACAAAGCTTAAAATAATTGATTAGGGCCAGCCCAGTGGCTTAGTGGTAGTGCTCTGCACTGCCTTGCGGGAGGACCCAGGTTTCATTTGCACTTCCAATCTCTTGCTCCTGGGCCGGAAAGAGCAGCGAAAGTAGAGCTTCAGCTGCTCGGGCAGGAGAGAGCCAGTGCTGCAAGTCTGCTCATCACTGACCTTCAGATAAATTAAACATCTGAGTTATACAGGCTCCAAAGGGAGTCCCATCCAGTCCTCAAAAGAAAATAAATAAAACAATAACTTAACTAAAATCCATCCCAGGTTCTTTGGTGTAATTTTTGTTAATGCTGAGAAGTAGGAGAATCTGGTGGTGTATTAGTACAATCATTGATAGTTCCAAATACTCAAAAACTAGGATTTGCTGCCTGATTCACTTCAACGTCCCGTCTTTGTGGCTAAAAATTGCAAAGCCTACAGTAATTTAATCACATTTTAAGATGATACTGTATATATGGGGGTGGTCTAAGACTATTCAGTTTCTACCTTCTTAAATAAAATTGATAATTTACAAAGGCCAGTAAAGAATTTCTGTACCACAGGTGTGCTACTTGTAGAGTTCAAAATTGTAATTTCCCTATATGTTGCTTAATTCCATTTTCTTCATGTCCATTGCACATCTGACCTAAAATGTCCTTAAGTGCCTATTTGTAATTACATGGTTTTCTGTGCAATGACTGGAGGATTGCAATAGGAGAGGGAGAGGAATTAGCCAGTAAAATTAAGTAACAGTTTATACTTGCACGTCACTTCCCTCATCAGTATTAATTACATCAGCAAAACAAAACCCAAGATATCCAGTATTTGAAGAAAAATATTTAACCTTCTGCCAAATATACTGAAATGAAAGTGTTCTGTACTATTAGACTTTAAAAAACATTTCCACATGATGAACATCTCTAGCAGTAAGATAAAGTGTATCAGTAAATCAGTTCTTTCGGACTGAGTTGCAGTGACCACGTTCCTGCCAACAATTTTTGCAAATTAATAGATCTTTCCCAGTTACTTAATGCAATCCAGAAGTATTAATTCTTTTTCTAAAATTAAATACATTAAAGGATTTACCTTTAAACAAATACCTTTGCAGTCCAAAAGGTTGGTTAGTTATGAGGACAGATAAGTCTTTAGCAGAAGGCAGCCACAACCTTGAAATTTGGCAAGAAGAGTCTATACCTACCTTACTTAACTTAAAAAAAACCAAACAAACCAAAACAAAAAACCCCCAAGCCCTCTGAAGGCTGCAATGCAAGTACTCTATTTCTCCAACATACTCACTATGCTGAACTTACACATACCGTACAGTAGTATTTTACTTTAAAGTTAATTTAAGTGTCAAATTTTGCATTGCAAAACTTTCATTAAGGTGAATCAATACACTTAAAGAAAGCATATAAAAAGTCTTACAATGCCCAATCATTAACGGAACACGTGTGAATTTAAAAACATCACGTTACTTCACTAACAAAACAACTCAACTTTTCTTCTCCTCTAACTTACCTTTCAAGACCTGAACTGGTTCGAAGTTCTGCATGCCTCTCCCACATGCAGACGGAATTGCTTAGGGAGGAAGCTTCCCCTTCCCACTGCTTGGTGTTAGGGACATCACAGAACCCCCAACACAGGTCACGGTAGATGAAACATTTCACCTTCTAAGCACATGCCAGCACATGTATTCTGTTACTGATTTAGGATCGCAATGGCCTTGGCTACACAATTAACTGGACAGGACTGGACAACATTAGTGGTCAAGACACCCTTGTCCTGTCCACACTAGCACTTCCACGATTGCTGTGGCCCACTCAGCTGCCTCAGTATTGACTTGAAATGTCATTTTTCCCTAGCGTCAATGCACATCTTACCTTTAGCTTCTTTTAAGAGATCCTCCCTGTTCACATCCAAGCAAGATTTCTGCTGGAAGTGGCTAGCACACACAAGCACATGTACACACATTCTTCTAAGATGTAAACTATGACTAATTTCACATTCCACTGTATCAATCTGTAAATACTTTGTTTTCTTTTTTCTTCTTTTATATAAAAACAATGGCATCCGATTCTCAGCAATAAAGTATAAGAAAGATGAATCCTTGACTACACTTAACCAATTATGAAATCGCCTTTCAAACAAAGGAAACATATGCAAAAATCCGTGTATTTGATAAAGTCAACTTAATATAACAAAAAGTGAAATATGCTTATTAAAAGTGTCCTTATATAAAAATGGTCTTGCAATGTACAGTAAAATGCAATACAAATTATTGTTGGTTATCTCTTCCCACCCAGTAACTAAAACAGCTATTGTTCCACAAAACTCCTTATATGCCGGTATCAAAGAAAGAAGCAATTATGCGACTAAACGTTTTCTATGTTGTATGCCTGACGGATATTAAGGGTGTCTCGTAGCATCAAGTCTCGCAGACGCCATAATGCATCAGCCATTGTGGTATGAGCCCCTTTACTTTTCAACCAGTGTGAAGGGAGTCGGCTCTCTTGTTCTTTTGATAAGTGGACATCTCGTCTTCGTGCTGGAAGGTCAAGAAATGGTCCAATTATCTACTGGCTTTGATATTTACCACAATTTTTCTAGAAAAAGCTGAATGTAATTCTACAGTATAACTTTTACTCCTAGTATTTAAGCCCATACAATTGATTCTTAGATTTATACAACATCAATGGAATTAGCCTACTGATAACATATATATTCCCATTCTGTTGATTTGTTTTTAATAATTACTTGCATGTGTACATTTTATTAAGTAAGCAGCAGATTTATTTAGCATTTTTCATAAAAACAAAAGATATTAATGGTTACGAAGAAGTGTGTTCTGTCTGGAAACATTCCACTCTATCAAAAGCCTTACCTGCAAGGGTCTGGTCCCACTTGCTAATACTATTTGATTCAGCACTAAGCCCCTCAATATATTTCAGATACGCTTCAGAATGAAGAAGCCTCTGTGTCTTTGGTGGAGGGGAGACGAACATGGGAGTTGTGGGCTGCTGCATAACTGGCTGACTTGCTGGGCTCTGGCCGGGATACGGAGGCGGTGCCTGCTGTCCCGGTGGGCCAAGGATTCCTATCTGCAATGACAAAGTAATGGAGAGATCACATTTCGGGGAATTGCAGGGAAGCCCATTCACATGTGTGCATCAGGTCATCCTCATACAATGGAGCTTCAAAACAGGTTATGAGCAAAGGCATAAGAAAATTTCCCTGGAGGACACCCACTTCAGCCAGGGCTATCTACTGGGGTCAGTGAGATGCACAGAGAGAAGTGCAAACAAACCATATTCATATTTAACAGACAACATTGTTCATATTTCTAATCTATGTAAACATACTCTGATTACTATCACCATTTCTCCTCTCTCCTATTAATCTTAATTACTCCTTTTGCCTCCTTTTTATTTCATGCTTTCTCTAATTTGATCAGAAACTGTGTGGTCTGTGAAGTGTGGGGTTTATATCTAAAACATCTAATCCAAACTGACCCTGATCCTTGGATGACTGGGATACTTCCACAGAATAAATGCTAATCACTGTCAGGCAAAAATCGCAGGCACACAAAAAAACCCCACAGTCACACAGAAGAATTCCCACCATTGTGATTAAGTAGCAGTACTGAGAACTCTTAGCAGAAATATCCTGTGGTCTGGAATAACTCAGTGCCATGACATATACACTTCACTACTTTCTCACTCAACTTCTGGTTTTCTTTACACCCTTCTAGCCAAAATCACACTTCTCTTTATGATGCAAAAATTTAGTCAATAAAATCGGAAATGTGCTGAATACTTAATCTGTGTTAATCTCTGAGAAGAAACATCTGATCATCACTGTTATCCAAACTCACAAATTCTGAACTGCCAGTAAACATCTGCTTCATCAGTTCGTGAAATACAGGAGCAAACAAAACAGTTTTTACCCACTCATCAACGGCTGAGAAAGTGGACAGCGTCCTCTCTGCATCACTGAAGCATGCAAAACCTAAATTACCAGCAGTTTAACAGTGTATTGAAATGACTCGTCTTTAGTAGAAGGAAAACAAAACAAAACACTGTCTTGCTTACACTGCAGACGTTATCCCACTGGACAGGACCTAATTAGTCTAATAACAATTCAACCAACAAATACCAACATACACTTTGAGTGTAAGATATTAACTGGTTCTAAATACATCGGTGTACATTTCATTTATGCTGTCCCTGGGCTATATGCACCCCTACAGGTCATAAGTGAGATACGGTCCTGGCTTCAGCTGGGATAGAGTTAATTGTCTTCCTAGTAGCTGGTATAGTGCTATGTTTTTGAGTTAGGTATGAGAAGAATGTTGATAACACTGATGTTTTCAGTTGTTGCTAAGCAACATTTAGTCTAAAGTCAAGGATTTTTCAGCTTCTGATGCCCAAGAAGTTGGAAGGGGACACAGCCAGGGCAGCTGACCCAAACTGGCCAACGGGGTATTCCATACCATGTGACATCATATCTAGTATAGAACCTGGGAGGAGTGGCGGTGGGGGGAATCGCTGCTCGGGGACTAACTGAGTGTCGATTGGCGGGTGGTGAGCAATTGCATTGTGCATCACTTGTATATTCTAATCTTTTTATTATTACTATTGTCATTTTATTAGTGTTATCATTATCATTATTAGTTTCTTCTGTTCTATTAAACCGTTCTTATCTCAACCCACAAGTTTTACTTCTTTTCCTGATTTTCTCCCCCATCCCACTGCAGGGGGGAGGGGAGTGAGTGAGCAGCTGCGTGGTGCTTAGTTGCTGACTGGGGTTAAACCACAACAGACATTGTTCAAATGCTAATTCAGAGCCCTAGAACCTCATAAATAATGCAAAAATTACTCACCTGCTGTCCAAAAGGACTTGCTCCGGGTGCTGGAGTGCCTACCATGGGGGACACATTTTGGCCTATAACACCTATATTCCAAAATATAAAATAATTGGTCTTATTTCAGAGCAGTAACAAATACCTCTTTCATCTTCTATAGTAAGAATTTATACTTTGATATCATTGCTCACAGTTATTTTAAGCAGATGTATGACATTCAAATATCCCCCTCTCCCCAGTAAAAGCATTTCAGAAGATTCTGAATGAAAAAAAAAAAAAAAGCCAACATGACAACTACCCCACCAAACATCGATATGTGGCCTGTTGAATTAATTTAATTAAATAAATGCAAAGTGAATAATTTTTGGTTTTCAGGTTTTTTTGACATTACTTAGTCATTGCCTGACTAAATCTTTTCATTTATAATATATGCCTTTGGCTTGACAGGATCTTCCTGAAATCCTTTAAGAAAGGAAATGCTGATTTGCTTTAGCAACATTTAACATTTCCTTGTGTTCAGTTTTATAAAATACATTCACAGCAGGAGGAAATTCAAGCCATTGCACAAATTCTGTTAGATCTCAATAACATAAAACGTAACTTGCAGGTTAAGCTTTAACAGTCTTACATATAAGACCAATGAACATTTGAAATAAATTTAAAAAAAATAAAAACTGTTAGTTTTTCCTCAAACATATTGAGACTTTTCGCTATTGCAGAGCACAGCAGAAAACACCCATGTCAGTCTTACATACAAAAATCTATAAATCTACGTAAGAGTCATGCAGTTCCTGATATTTCACATACAGATGCTTTTGTCTGAAAAGTTGTGTGTGCTGCTGTGTTTCCTTCTGTTTATGCCACTTCTCATATTCATTCATTGGAAAAGCTGCAAATTAACTGTGCTCTTCCTAAGGGTTTAATTTGCATGCAGGTTTCTGTATCAGTGATCAAAAGATGTGCCACAGCATTTTGCACACTAAAGCGTATTTTGAATGCATTTTCCACTTGATCACAGCCCCCACTTTAAATGCATCTGTACTAACAGCAAGTCAGAAGTTGGGAAAAACGTTGATAACACAAGTTGTGGCACAGATTTTTTTTGGTACAAAGCAAAGAGGTCTGGAGGAGGGCACCCCCATCTTTCCAGCATCAGAGCATGGCTTCACCCTTAGCCCACCCAGCCTCATTTAGCACCACTTCACATGTGGTCCTCCATTCCCAGGCATTGTTTTTTCCCTAATCCATATCCTCTCCGTTTTAAACATCATACACGCAGCCCACTTCTCCAGCTGGAAAAACTCTTCAAAGAAATGCATTGTCCTGGATTCGCCTCCCAAACATTTTTGTATGTTGCTGATGTGTGCTAAATGTCACTGCCTTAGTGAGTCGGGGACAGGCTCACAGACACACAGCTATTTTCCTACTCCCTCTACATGACATTATGGTGAATCATACACACCAGCAAAGCTGCAAGCTGCACACCTAATGGATTTTTTTTTTTTAAAAAAGCAAACAAACAAATGAAAAAAAAAAAAACCAAACCAATTTACATACAGATAGTCTTAACAGAGCTTCTGATAAACACAGTTGCGAGTGGGGTAAGGAGAGGCAAATGAGACCACTTTTGTCCACAGCTTGTTTAACTGCTGAACATATGGGATGCACATCTTTTAAACAGACACATGAGTTATCAGAGGTAAAAACGGAAAGAATCCACAGAAAACAGGATGAGAGGGCAGATGAACATTTTTCCCCATAATGGGTACTTGTTAATGGGATTAACACTGGAAAAATGTTTATGCTTCATTCAGCCTCACTTTTCAACAAAAGTGTGTAAAAAAAAAAAAAAAGCAAACGTGTAGTAGATATGCTCTCAAAAATCGATCCAAAATTTGGCCACAGCAGTATATTGAGTTCACCTCATCACCAAGTACTTCCAGTTATTATTCTACCAACAATGGTCAATCTGAACACTGGTTTATAATAACATATGTCAGTGCTCCAATGGCCAAGGGGTCTTACATGACCAGGTTCATTTAAGGGTAGTCTAACTACTGATTAACATACTGAAAAAAGAGTTCGATAAGGAGTGAGAGCAATAAATTTCATTTATAAGTCCACTTTAAATAAGAAAAGGAGGAGTGGAAGGACGCTATTCAAATGACATAAGAATATGAATAGATTGATTTCAGCTTTTCAGACCTCTGATAAACTCAAGCACAATTGTCAAGTTTTTTGGCTGGAGCAAAACTACTGCTGGAGCAGCATCACATTTCTCCAGTAACCTTTCCCTGCCAGTTTACTGGACATGCTGCTCTGTCAATGTTTTGCACGTATCTCATATATTCAGCAGTGCACTGTGTGCGCTGCAGCTAAACAAACCTGCAATGTTCAGAAACAAAAGCTATGACCAAAACAAGCTGCAGATAATTTCTGTTACAACTGGTTAAACGGCAAGTACATGAAAATGAAACAAGGAGCGAATGAGGATGACATTCTTACCGGGTGGTGGGATGCCTGGGATGCCTGGCATACCTGGCGGAAGTTGGTGGGGTGGGGGCACCCCTGGGTGAAGTGGCTGCATGCTGCCCATGCTAACAATGCCATCAACTGGGCCCTGCAAAGGTGGCAGCACCGGTGGATAGCCACTTATCATGCCTTGAAGGACACAACAAATTTCAAACATGCATCAATAACATGCAATATGATCTACACAGTAAGACATGCACTATCCACAAAAGAAAAAAAAAAAAAAAAGCACCTTTAGTACAGCAAGACAATACTACAATTAGTATCTTGCAAAAATGAACAAAAATTAAAAATAAAGTTATAAATACAAAACACTATTCTTTTGATGAATTAGTATTTAGTGTATTTGTATGTTTCTCATGGGGCAATAAATGCTGAATATTCAGATATGTTAACACAAGGAATAAATTCAGCCACAATTAAATGTTACTAATGCAAGCAATTTTAATATAGCTTAAAGCTCTGCCATCTGCATACAGATTACAAACACAACACTAACTACACAAGCTTCACGTATGGCCCTGCTACATGGGCTAGCTCAGAGACCAAACCCAACTGGAACAAAAATAAAAACCTATACATTTTTCTGCAGCTTATATGCAAAATTACACACACAAAAGCCCTACAACATTCGCATACTTAAAACTAATGGCAGTGACAGGTGATTTTTATTAAACCATCTCAAGTATGAACTAAGGAAGTAACGCAAATTTTAAACCTGACAGCACAGGATGTGCTGGGCTGCAGCGGCTTACACTCACAGCACTAGACTGAAGTAAAAGGACTTAAAAGGAGCACCTGCAGTTCCTCACAGAATTTCAATGTCTTCAAGGTGTCTTTATAGGAAAATCAATGGTACAATGAAGACAGTATTGTGCTGCTGCTCATAAATTTAGTTTTCTGCATGTGAGGGAAGACAATTTGGAGCTTATTCTGGTTTCAGCTCAGATTTGCTTCTATCCATGAGGCGAACCTACACAATATAACTGCACTATGTTTATTAGGTCCTGGAATGTAACTTGCTTGTCCCTTGCCTGTTTTCTAGGCTTTTTAATTTAAATGGATGTGTTGTCAGGTAACCAAGGAAGGGGGTTGGAAAGACAATGAAAAGATGACAGAGGACAGAAGCAGGTCTAGAGAGATGAGGTAAGTTTAGAAATGCAAAATTGCTGGGGCTTCTAGAGTCTGTTCCAAGAAACCACCTACTGAGTCTTTGCCACACTCCCAGTAACTCATAACAGAAACTTTCAGAACAGGGATTTCTGGAATAAGACTGGCCAAAAACTCACACCAGCTCTGACTGAAAACAAAGCTGTCACAAGCTCAGGATCAAAACAGATCAAGCAGCTCCAAAATACAAGCTCAATTTGTCACTTCCTCAGGAAGAGTTACAAAGGTGAGAAACCTGAAATTCCAAAAGCTTTACATGGATCAAACAATGAGAAAATAAAGAACGGATCTCCCTCAAGCTTCCATTTTCCACAGGACACCTAGACTGACACTTATTAAATAGGTCTTAAGTCCCTATTTCAAATAACTAGAACCTCATCTGTACCTCTTTATTAATGTAGTGAAATCCATATTTCTAATGGAAAAAGTAAAAGAAGGAAAACAAAAAGCATCCCTAGAATAAAGGGCTTTCACTGTAGCTACTGTCTGGTACTTCCAGTGCACTCTGAGCTGCAATCACATCTTCAATGCATTTACATACACTTCTGAAGCTTTAAAACAAACAAACAAACCAAAAATCCTCCAATGAAACAAACCCATATTTATCAATCATGAAAGCTCATTTCTACATTTCCAAATAAAATACTCACTCAAAAACTGGCTGCATTAATAAAGTTATCATCAAATCCCCATGAGAAGACAGTTCTTGTAGCTCATCACGAGGTTCTAAGAGCAGCGACTTTCATACCCCATGTATGAGTTACCACTTTGGTTTTAAACTAGTAAACATGGGCAAACTATTTCCAGCTCCCACAGCTATGATTTATGATGTCTCTCAAATTACTTGTTCCCCCATTTTTACTATAACAATGTAAGATTAAATAAACTTTTGTAATGCACGAATTTACAAGAAACTAGAGCGCTGCACGCTAAGAGAAATGCATCTCAGAAGGCATCCAGATTTCTTGGACCTGTGGGTCATAAAGAAGTTCTATGAACTTCTGTGGAGAATTTCTCTGAACTAGAGAAAAGCAATCAAATGATGGAGGAGGATGTGAAAGAGGTCTCAACAGAATAAGATACTTCTAAGTAAGACTTGTGGAAACCAAAAGATGAAAGACTGTGTTTTTCAAATGGGCCATAAAAATAGAAAGAGTTTAAAAAGATCCACTTGATCATCTACTTTAAGGAAGTATTTCACAATGCCAAAGTGAAGAGACTTGAATGTCTAACTGCTTGAATAAGATGATGGTCTTAAATACAGGTTTGCTTTTGAGGAGGCTGCCGCAGGAAGTAAGTTAGCATGTGTAGTTTGCAGAATGCACATTTTTGGAAAAGTTTTAAGGAAGTGTTAATAATAAGTATTAATGCTCACCTACACCTACCTCCAAAAAAATTGGAAATGTGACTCAATGACAAAAAAACAAGAACCAAACCAAGAAAACACAACCACAAGAGGATGACTTTTCTACATATTCTAGATTGAAGTAGGTTACTCACAAAAGAGATCACTGCAGAACTCTTTTTTTTTTTTTCTTTTCTTAATATATGCACAGGTATGTGTACACACACACAAACCCACCAACTGCAAACAGTTCAGTGGAAAATTATCAAGAACAAAGTGAAAAAAAACAAAAGAAAAATGCAACTCAGCGTAAACAAATGCTTTGTAATCAGGAGACCATGAACCAAATAAGGAATGTGCCTTCAGTTTAAACATAGATACAGCCTATTTACTGAAAAGGATTTAGAGACCGTGATGAAAAATGCTTCAGGCTCTCAGCTCTAAATATGGCCACAGCCTGTGAGACGGGAAAGAAAAAGAAAAATGACAAAAGAATAAATGGAATAATTGGAATGCCTTAAGGGAAAGTTAAAAAAAACCCCAAAACTCAAACCAAAAACCCTCCAGATACTAATTTTTACCTACTTGGCACTATTTTGACCTTGACTGAAGTAATCTAATTATTTTGATTAGAAATGGGAGAAGGAAAACAACCTATCAGGTCATACCTAATTCATTTTCTCACCAGCGTATGGCTGATTCCCATACAAGAATCTCCAGTGAACAACATTGTTTTCAGATCTGATCCTGAAGATACTTACTCTGAGCATATTCCCTATGAACTCAAGTCAGATTACAACTGGTAACAAGCACAACATCCAGCAACAGGGACCTTGTGGAAGAGTCTTCCAAGCTCAGCTCTATTCTGAAAAATCACCTGAGAAAACCAGCAATGTTGGCATTTCGTATTTTTTTCTGCAATGGCTCTAGATCCTAGTCTGCTCTGCTTACCAGTGTCTAATCAGCAATTCTGTAAAGCTTTTGCTTAGATTTAAAATCTGGTTTGGATTCTGTTTGCCTCTCACCTTCCTGACAATAAAAAAAATATAATAATAATTTGCTTCCTACTTTATCACTTCCACTAATGCTGCATGCACTAGAAGAGTATTTAGCTTGCTCCCCTCCTGCCATAGCAGGGCTAAACATGAACTCTCAAAGTAGAGTGAATAAATACGACTGCACACAAACAGAACAGGACTACCGCACAAGGAGGACCCTTTTCCCCCTGCATTTTCAACAGGCTATTCACTATTGGAGCAAGTAACGTGGGACTACCAGGCTACTGCTGCAGTTATGTATATTCATTATGAAGAAAGACTGAAGAGGTTGAGCTTTTTCTTCCGTAAGAACAAAGTGACCCAAGAGAGTGTTCAGAGTTATGAAGGGGATTGATATAGTGGATGAGGAAAAAATGGTCATAGCTCCTACGTTTTACCTGCAACGGGTGTCAACTGCTGATTGAGCATTCCCATTGGTGTTGGTGGCGGCACCACCCCCATAAGAGCCCCGACAGGAGTGCCTGCCCGGGGGGAGGAATTCTGCTGCTGTGCTGCTCGCTCTCTCTCCTGCTGCTCAGCAACTTTAGCTGCCCGCTCTGTAAAAGTATTTTAGATTTTCAGTTCTGTTTTGTAACCCAGAATTTCAAAATATTATCTGTTCATTAAAAAGGACTAGTCAAACACTGGCATAGTTTAGTCAAATATAAAGTAGAACAGATGAATCTTTTTATACAGCATATGATTTGATTTCATGTGGCTGCAGCTAAGACTTTTAGAGAACCTTTCATGAAAAATATTCCACAAAGTTTTATCTCTTTCTAAAAAAAAATAAATAAAAAAATAAATAATAAAATAAAAATTTAAAAAGTCAAAGAACAAATTTGATAATAACACCAGTGTTACCAACATAAAGCAGCAGTCCAGCACTAGGCTCGGTCCACACTAGGAGAACATGGCAAAACGTTCCCTCTTTTGACACCACTGGCTCAGCTAAACCAGTTGCAGCCAAGGCTGGCAGCTTTCACATAGATCCACTACTAGCTGCTGCGGGAATTTTAAGCACCATGTCTACCAGACGTGCCCTGAAGTAAGAAGCAAATAGCAGATAATAGTGCCAGCCGGTAGCCCGTTTATTCTTGGGCTCCCCACATATTTTACTACTGATGCAGCTGAAAAGTGATGGCAAAGTCGGGAAGCATTTGCAAAGTTTCCCTAGTGTAGATAGGTCCTTAGTGTTTGGAACATAACAAGCAGCAGTTTGATGAACCAAAAATATTTTTCTCTGCCTTTTTCTGTAATTTTCCCCATTTAGTCCCCTTTGAGCTATTCTTTTTTTTTTTTTTTTTTTTTTTTTTTCTGAAGATGTCTAACTCACATTGTGCTGCTCACTGGAGGTCATGTGTGTCCTTTGTACGATGAATCTGGTCATTATCTCAATCAAGTTTCTCACTGTGACTGCAAGAACAAAAGATCTACTGCAAGGGAATCTGACCAGAGGACAATTTTATATTAAGGAAAGGGCAAAGGGTCATGGGAAGAAGAAAGAAAAAAAACCAAAACCCAAGCAAACAAAAAAAAGGAGATATACTGAATGCCCACTCAAGGTGCTTTGGGGGCATGCAAGTTGCCGATTTGTTTACTCTGAACACTGTATCTGACTGACGCAATAAGGAACAACAAAGAATAAATGAATGCAGCATACATCTCCAGCAAATTTTAATAACAGTGAATGCAGGGCTAGAAGTTCTCTTGCAGTTGGTGAAAGATGAAAACTGCCACTAAAACAGCAACCAAGGTCCTCTGTCAAACAAAGGCTAAGAAGGATTTCATCAAGGAGATTAAGTTATGCATCCTGCTAATGTTACTCGTTTTGTCTAGTATACAACTTTGAACGTCTATCATGTGTTTGTCCCCTGTAGAACCTGTTTGCGCAGCTTCTAACACTACTTCCATACACTGAAAGACCAGTTTCATTTCCAAAAGCATTTCCTTCCTCCTTTTCACTTCTGTCATTTCAGGAAGAGATGACGACGCACAGAAACTCCTAAATTTACTACAGGGAACTTATATGTGATTGAGCACAAAATACACAAGACATTCAAAGCTAGATCCTGAAGCAGAAAAATGAAATAATCCTCTTCAGAGCAGAGCAAGCATTTGGGCAAAAGATGAAGTAGCTGTTCTGACTCTCACCTACTTTTGGCCAGCCAAAAAAAATGGTCAGACAAAAGCAAAAGTTCTGGACACACTCTGATGAATGAAGAATTACTGTTAAGTGTTCAGCTTTATCAGACTTCAGAGTGCTGAGCTTTGAAGAAGGACCTGACATAGCACAGTACTTGAGTTTTACCTAGCCTCTATCCATGCCATGACTGCCATGGAACTAACAGATGAAAGAACACTGCCAAAGTGAATTGTAGCAGGTGTCTAAAAGTTCGGCCTTGCATATTCACCTTAATACTCAATACTAAACCTAAATCGTTTAGGCCAGGACTTAAGATCAAACAACATTTCCAACACATCTCAAGAGACAGGACAGAGACCTTCTGCTTTGAACAGAGCTTTGCCTTAAAACAGGTCTTTACCTCAATCACATGCATTATTTTATTTTATTTTATTTTGAGGAGCTTTCGCAGTGTAGTTAGCCATGCAGGCGTTTCCAACACAGCCTATTCTTTGCTCAACTATTGCTAAAAAAACAACTATTACCCTGCACATGAAATTTTCAGCAGGTCAAAATGGATCTAAAATGCAAACTACTTTTCACCAGAACATGGAAAGGCACTTTTTCACTGAGATGTCAAACCATGCCTGTTTCCTTCTCCCTGGTGCACATCCACACTAGAAAGCATATGAATTTTGACTTGTCACAGTGGAAGGAGAGGAGTTCCTCTCCTTTCACACATGGTAAGCAAACACAGTTTGGACGCTTTGTAACCCCATCCCAACCCCTGAAAAACAAATGAAAGCAAGTCGAGTTCTGGGCAGACACCAAGCCAGAGAAACTGCAGCCCAAAACCCAAAAGCTTTGGCAAATTTTAATTGAGAAAGAGGATTAAAATGGAAGCACGTAGGGCACCATTAACACAGTGGACAGACACTGTTGCTACCATTACATTACAGCTATGTCTTCCTGCAGAAGTGCAAGACATCAAGCTGCTCTAAGCTAGGAAGTGATGACGTGCTAGCCATCTTACTGCTTAAGAATTAGGCTGTAAGGAGGGATCTGTCAATAAAAAGATACCATGTGCACCTAGAAGGCTGTAAAAGGCAACTACAACAGCAAAAAAGGCCATAGTACTTTCACAAAGAAAGAGCATTACCATTTCCCTTCACAGCATTTGCAAAGAAAACTTGCACATAGCGAGTTATGCTGTATCACTCTCCAGAATTGCAAAGAGGTACTACTGCAAATTCAGAAAGGACTGAGGCGGCTGAGAGTGGAAAGTGATAGCATGCAAACTTCTAGTTTGAAGATCAAAGGTGCCTTTAAGTTATGAGTATGCAGAAAACCTATCAAATCTCATTTTTAAAGAAGCAAAGTTATAACTTAATTGGGCAATAACTTTCCAGGGTGTTGAAACTTTCCTTTCCAAAGTAGCATTTTCTTCCAATAAAATTGCAACAGTTGCTTAAAAGTATCATTTTCATATTGGAAGCGTTGACACATTATTAACTAGAGTAGTAACTATGGATGTTAAGCCAATGTATTTGGCTTGGGTAAGGGCCTGCTATGAAGGACCAATTGTATTTTATTTTAATTGAATAAAGTTGAAACACAATGACCAATATCAGAAGGAAGGGAAGGGAGGGAAGGAAGAGAGAGCGAGGTGGGGGGGTGGGGGCAGGGGGAAGAGAAAGTCAGGGGGGAGGAAGAGAAAGCAAGGAGGAGAGGAAGAGAAAGAGACGAGGAGAGAGGTCTAAAGTATCTCATGCCTATGAAATATTCCTAGGCTTACTTCAGGATATGAAATCTCTCAACAAAATCAGTTACAACAGTTGATTAATACTGTGACTGAACAACAGGGCATATTTACAGTATCATAACAGATTCTGTATCCTTGATTTTATTCTCCCAAAGTTTTTTAGGACACTAAGTACTGTTAATCAAAGAACTTTTTCCCGCTCCGCTGTAAGCCTTCTTACCTGCCCACTACAGCTCTGAAGAGCTTCTTGTCCAAAATTCCCCCCCCAAGTCCTCCTTTAAGGAAACTTTCACAAACCATTTTTCCAACTGACTTCCAGCCCAGGGGCTTCCCAATTTTGTCCCCATTTTCTTGGTCTTTGTTCATTTGGTTATTTGTGGCAAAGACATTTAAATTATCAGTTGTGCACTACATAACTTAAACATTCGCTTTGCTCCTCTTCAGTCATCTCTCAATATGAACTTCTCTTTAAGGTACGTCCAGAACACAAACATAAATATCTTCTTTTATTAAACCTGTCATCTGAATAACAGTAGTGAACGTGTTGATAAAGAAAAAAAAGCAGAAAAGAGTTTAGCATCTTAGTTTTTATTTACCTTCATATTCTGCTTTCTTTGTTGCTTCCAAGTTTCTCCATTCAGTTCCTACAAGCCTGCTGAGCTCTCCAAAGGAGTAGTCTGGGTGCTGAGCTTTAATCACAGCTCTCATCTCGCTGCTAAATAAGATGTACCCACTCATGTTGATCTTCCTTTTTGATCCCTCCTTCTTGGTGCTGCCCTTAACAGACTTGGGAGTGGACTGTGAGAAAAAGCAGTTATGACCACAAGTGTACAAAAGAGAAGCTTCTCGACATACAAAATTCAAAGCTGTAAGAAACAGTATTTTAAAATATTCCCGTATTTCTCTTGAACATATTTGCACAAGGACCATCCAGCCTTAGAGCCCCTAAAGAGAGACTGCATCTAGTGATGCATGACAAGAGCATACGCACACACTTATGAAAAGTACATAGGCAAACAAAAAAAACCCCCACAATATTCTGATGCTTTTCAACCCTTCCACACATAATACCACCTTTATAATTGAGGCTTCAAAAAATTCTCTGCAAGACAACACAAAATGCTTACTATTAGCTAAAATGATTTCAAACTGAACGAGAGGACTAAGGAGGCTGAGTAGCAAATAAGTGACTCTCTGGAAGGCCAGAAGAGAATAAAAGTAATTGTGTTATGTCACAGATTTCATCCATTATGCTGTTCAGAAATATTGCCAACACAAGTTGAGTAAAACATTTTATTTACCATTGCACATATTAGGGAAATGCTTCCCCATTTCATCCTTGGCCTTTGCAACCCCTACTCCCCCGGCTCTACCTTCCACTCTTCTCATCCCTAAATACTCTCTATTTTGCCTGCCAGACTTCCCCTTCTCTCTAGTGTTCACCTTTCATTACATAAGTAGGCATTTCTCCCTGAAAAACCCAAAGCCCAGTTTTACTGATCACTGTTTACCTGCACAACAGGTTCACATCACATTCTTATGTTGATGGATGTGCTGGTTTTGGCTGGGATAGAGTTAATTTTCTTCATAGTTGCTAGCATGGGGCTATGTTTTGGATTTGTGCTGAAAACAGTGTTGATAATGCAGAGATATTTTAGTTACTGCTGAGCAGTGCTCACACAGAGTCAAGGCCTTTTTTGCTTCTCACCCCACCCCACCAGCGAGCAGGCGGCGGGGGGCACAAGGAGTTGGGAGGGGACACAGCTGGGACAGCTGACCCCAACTGACCAAAGCAATATTCTAGACCATATGACATCATGCTCTGCTGGGGGAAGAAGAAGGGGGGACATTGGGAGTTATGGTGTTTTGTCTTCCCAAGTAATGGTTATGCGCGATGGAGCCCTGCTTTCCTGATGATGGCTGAATGCCTGCCTGCCGTGGGACATGGTGAATGAATTCCTTGTTTTGCTACGCTTGCATCCGCAACTTTTGCTTTACCTGTTAAACTGTCTTTATCTCAGCCCAGGAGTTTTCTCACTTTTACCCTTCCAATTCTCTCCCCCATCCCACTGTGAGGGAAGTGAGTGAGTGGCTGCGTGGTGCTTAGTTTCTGGCTGGGGTTAAACCACGACAATGGATAACAAAAATTCTGCTCCTTTGATTTTCCCACCATGGATGCTCCCGTTGAGAGCTCCTTGATGTTTCCAGACATCAAAAAATTTAACCTATTCTGACAACCACTGAGACACCACAGCTGGAACCCCCTTTTTGAAGACTCCTTCCATCTATATTTGTCACAGGGGACCATAATTCACCCATACTCTGATCACCAAGGCCCACAAATGTATCATCATACCAAAACCCTCAAAAGGCCCTTCTCATAATCCTGAACATTACGAATTTCTCCCATCTTGAAAAGTGTAATTCTTTCCAAATACCTGGTGGGGAAAAAAAGGAAAGAAAAATATACACAACTGTTTTCTTCCTATCCTGAAATTCTGGCCACTTTACTAACTCCAGGCAGGGAGAAGAGCTAAAAAAACCTAAACCCTGGAGGCTGCAGGCTGAAATTTGAACTGGCCGATCAAGACGTCCCAGGTACACTGAGGTGACCTTCTTGGCCAACAGGGATTAAAATGACCACAGATCAGATTCAACAAGGGTATAAATGGGGTCCTGCCAGAGGACATGTGGGAATCAGTCCTCTGTGGAGCAGCAGGTCTGCAGTCGGGGACTCCCCCTTGGGTCGGGGCACCGCCCAAGGTAACCCCTCAAGGGAGAGAGCCCTCAGCTTTTAGGTGAGTGATATGCATGTTTTGAGTCATCATTTTTGAATCTTAAGGATTCTTAAGTCAGCTGTGTAGTACTAATTCCCCTTACATCACTGAGCCTGTAGTTCACTACTGTTACTGGAGTTCTAACTTTTCTACTGAAGAATAAATGTGACTTTTAACACCCATTGGGTTTGAGTGTGCGTGCATCCGTAAGACTCCTTCTACTTGCCATTTTGATCCTGCAGTTCAATACTCTTCTCTCAGCTAAAAACAAAGCTCCAGCAATACCAAGATGCCTAAAAAGTCCTGCTCATCAATTTAAGCCAGGCACTGGATAAACTGAGGCATACTTGTATGTTACTTCAAACTTCACTGTATTAATTTTCAAATGGCAATCCACCCTTAATGTTTTCGTTATGAACCTAAAGACAACACTTGTCCTTTTGGGAGGAAGTCTTCTAGGTTTGTCTCTAAGATGGAGGAAGTGAAGAAAAGTCCATACAGGTTTTGGGATGACACACAGGGCACATACAACTCATAATGGCTTTTCAGGCAAGCCCACACTAACAGATGCAGAGTTCTCAATTCAGAAACAGGAAAATCTAATGATATATGTGGCCTCTTAGACATCTGCACTTAGATAGCTACAAGTTTATCAGCTGGTTTTGCCTCTACAGTGTTTGCAACAGTTTTCGATAACAGTAATCTAATGTAAAAGCCTACCCATCAGTTTGGCAGGGCAAACAGGACTTTGAGAAACTGTAAGAATTCTGAATTTGGTTCTTGTATTCTCCATTCTTTTACATCTCCGATATAACCATTTCTAAATGAACAGAATCTTTTCTATTTGAGTTGGGTAACTGCATATTCAGTTTTAAATGTATTAAGAGAAGAAAAAAACCAGGACACGTTTTATTCCTTTTCTCAGCCACACTGCTGAAGCAAAAAATGAACTTGCACATCTTTTTCTTTTTTAGGTTTGACTTGATTCACAGCAAATTACAGCAGGAGAGCATCATCCACCTATCTGTCAAGCTCCACAATACCATGTATTTACTTGTCTTGACTCCTTTTACCCTTAGACGTAGTAAGAGTTTCTTTGTTATCAGGAGAAAAAAAAAAGTTTAAAAGTTCTGGGGTTTAATAGTTGTTAAATAAAATTCCATACATTTAAGAGAACATGAAGCAAACACATGCTTTTTACCTAGGAGCTGTGTTTAAAAAGACACTTTTCATTTGGGACATAAATAGAACAGATTATCTGAAGAAGAAAGTTTATTTCTGTCCTATATGTTAGTTACCTCTCCACCAGTTAAATTGTGCTCTGAATGCCAGCTCAGACACAACATGCCTGTTCTTTCCAAATCAGCAGCTTGAGGAATATGCCAGGGCACTTGTGTATCATCATTCACTTCTTAGCATACATTGCTATTGATCCTTTTCAGCTTTCCTTATTTGTTGGGGTTTTGGGGGGTTTTTTTGGTTTGTTTTTTTTTTTCACTTCAAGTTCTAGACTTCAGAGTTCACATCTGTCTAAAGGTATATACACACATGTTGGATATATCCACTGAGCCTTACTTCTCACTAGTTCTCCTGAAAGCTCTGCAAGACTGTCCCATTACAAACAATTGAAAAAAATTAAAAAATAATGCAACTGTCAAGCTGGCTTTTTAAAGAGATATTTTATATTAGTATTTAAATAAAACTTTTCAAGGGAATCTGAACAAAACACAGCTATGTAGGAAGACAGAAAGCAAAAGCGATCAAAAGACAGTGAATGATGCAGAAGGCAGTTTGAGGACATCTTTAATGTCCAATGATCTCTATTTAAACTGCTTGCAGCTGCCATGCTTAACAATGGTAATATTTTGATTTATAAAAAGTAACCTTGCCCTTCCTAAAGTGTTACATTAGGTGGTTAATGGTGGTAACATGCTTTCTATTTGTAACACTCTGCAAGAGTTTTCATGCTACTTATGAAATTCAGCACATTAAAACAATAGCAGCAAGACAACCTTGCACAGGAAAATGCATTTAGTGGTCTGCCCACATGGCAAAAATCACAATCAAACCAAGCTAAAGCTTTCAATTTCATCAACTCTTCTTCATGACATCCAAAGACAGTTATTTCTATCCAGGGGTCACATCCTTTCTTCACCTACCAATGAGGTTGTCACTTCACAGTCAATGTAACCCAGCAGAAATCCATATTGCTGGTTACAAATGTGTCTGAAACTCCTTCCTGTTCCCAGCAGGTCATTCCCATTGCCTCTTTAATGCTAGCATTAGCTTGGATGTGTCAACGTAATGAGACAGATAAAGGGTTTAATCCAGTTGCAAACAAACTTTTTTTGTTAGGTTAATTTCTAGTTAAAGCAGTTCCTTACCCTGCTTCAGTATTCAGTTACATAAATACCAGGACTTGTGTAAGAAACACAGCAAGAGAGGGAAGGGGATCATAAGTCCCCCATTTAAGCAGCTGCAATGATTCATGTTGCATTCAAGTGGCATATGACCACACACAATTCCTCTTTTACTTCCTATCCATTTATCAGCAAATTAATACTAAAGCTTCTAGGACACAGAATTCTTCTTTTAACAAGTTCTTATTTCCAAGTAAGAATGGTAACTCAATGCTAAAAAAGTGGTTATTCTTTTTCCTTTGAGGATGATGTACAGCATTTTCTAATAAAGTAGCAAAACTGTAACACCCAAAATGCTAGCTTTTTTCAAAATGTAAGGAGAAGCTTAAAAATGTGCATTAGGTAAATCAAGAATTACAATTAAACCCTTAAATCCCAACTTTATATTTAATACAAGGATCTGATATTTCTGAACAAGCATCATAGAAAACCTACTAATTAGAAATAATGTTAGCATACCATATAAAAATGTACCCTAGATTTTCCTCAACTGAATGATTTCCTTTAAAAATATTTTAACGTACTTAGATATCACCTGGATATCATATTGGATATGCCAAAACTGTACCGCGTTAATTTATTCCACAGACTCACAAACTGAAGTATAAATCTCTCCTGTGTATACGATAAAATGTTACTGTTTCTTTGTTTATTTGGGTTGGGGAAAGAACGTGGAATATAAAGGTTTAAAGGTTTCTCAAGGAAGATCCTCACCTGTGGCGGAGTATAAGGCATTATATCCAATTCACTAGCTAACGGGGTCTGAAGCTGAGGCATAGAAGGTGTTTCAGTCATATCACCTTCCTCTTCTCCCATCTCTTCCATGTCCTCATCACCTCCTTCCAACTCAGCAAATTTTGCTTCTAGCTGCTGAATCTTCTTTTCCAGTAGTGGAGATGGTTCCTTCTGAGGAACTATGGGTTTTCTGAAAGGTGAAGGAGGAAGACAAAAAATGGGTAAGAATACACTCATACTTTACAAGAGATAGCATATATTTTTTGAAGAGAAAACCAACTTTTCTTCCTTTATCTTTGAACAACATGGAAACAATGGTGACTCCAGATGTGCCTGTGCTTCCTTTCAGAACACAGCAGAAATCATTCAGTGTCTATGGCCAGTGTTTCATTTCAGTCACTTGTTTCAAGGATTTTTTTAAATTATTTTTTAACTTTTTCTAAGTTAGAAGGGGATTTCAATGCAGCAAATACTTCACTCCTGCAATAGAAGGCAATTAACACCACACCTTCCTCAGATTTTACATTTTACCTGTTAGAACTTAATATTTTTATTAATACCAATCTTCACCAACTGGAAAGCTATTTGTAACCCATAATGAGGACTTTGGTAAATTCTCTTGGATGTCATTAAAATACTAATCTGATAATGTAACGACTTTTCCTAAAGTCAGGAGAAGAAAAGGAAAATGTCCACTGGTATTAAGACTATGAAAAGACTGATGTTATCTGGACTTATTCCCAAAAGTGTGATTAGTCAAAATTCACCTTCTCCTACAACTATGACTTTTACAT
Organism: Haliaeetus leucocephalus; assembly: GCF_000737465.1. NCBI lineage: Eukaryota > Metazoa > Chordata > Aves > Accipitriformes > Accipitridae > Haliaeetus > Haliaeetus leucocephalus. Next base: position 2,219,491 of record NW_010972584.1, on the reverse strand, counting down.
ATGTACTGTGTCTGGCTGGGATGGAGTTAATTTTCTGCATAGTAGCCCGTATGGTGCTGTATTTTGGATTTGTGATCACAACAGTGTTGATAACACATTGATGTTGTAGTTAACTGCTGAACAGTGTTGGTTCACTGTCAAAGGTCAAGGCCTTTTCTTTTTCCCACTCTGCCCCTGCAGCAAGCAGGCTGGGGGTGGACAATGAGTTGGGAGGGGAGACAACCAGGACAGCTAAGCCAAACTGACCAAAGGGATATTCCATACCGTATGACATTGTGCTCAGCAATAAAAGCTGGGAGAAGGGAAGAGAAAGAGGGGACTTTCAGGATTATGGTGTTTCTTTCCAAGTAACCATTACGCATGCTGAGGCCCTGCTTTCCAGGAAATGGCAAAGCATCTGCCTGCCAATGGAAAGTAGTGAATCCTTATTCTGCTTTGTTTGCGTGTGCAGCTTTGCTTCAATTATTAAATTGCCTTTATCTTGACCCAGGAGGTTTTTTTCCCTTTTGCCCTTCCCATTCTCTCCCCCATCCTGCTGTGGTGGAGCAAGCAAGTGGCTAGGTGTGGGCTTAGCTGCCAACCAGAGTCAGTCCACCATGATACAGAAGAGTGCGCAGGTGACCCCCCTCATTCCCATCATATTTTTACCTGAAATAGTATATTTCATCATCTACAACTTTTGCAGAGAGTGAAAACCTCTTCAGCCCTTTGAATTTCTTCATTTGTTTGTCGCTTTCATTGTAGCGGCTCTCACAAAGAAAAACATCATTTTCAGAGATTTCTGTTGGTCTGCAGGAGAGGAAGTCTTTGAATGACAGAACCACACACTTTCCTGCAGAAATGAAAGAGTTGGGTAAGACCGCAGCCACGCTTGCAGACATTTTACAAAAAGTGTGGAGACTCAAGTTTTTGCCAGTCTCGTAAGTCTGGAAGATTCCCAGTATTTGGTAAAACTACAGAAAATACACCAATCGATATCCCTATTAAATAATGCCACTCACAAGAAACCTACACAAACTTAATGCAGCTTTTGGGTTTTTTTAAAGAATGAGAAAACCTGCAAAATAACAAAACCCCATGACCACTAGTCAGTTAACTATATTTAGCACAGCATCATTACTACAAACCAAGTACATAGTCAGCATCTTATGCAACAAACCAAATTTCAACCTCCTTCTGGACCAACTTTCCAGGTAACACATACTGGAATAATTACATTAATAAGTGAGAATAATGGAGTTTTATGTTCTCTGGCTGCAAACAACGTTCACTTTGATATCATACATGTAATTCCCTTATTGTAAGAAAGCTTCCTTATAGCGAAAATTCTCACTACAGGTCCCAAAATCAGGAATGCATGTTAGAAATGGACTGAATAATCTCTCCTCCCCCACTCAAGATGAAAAAAACATACTTGGAATCAAACCTACACGTAGCTATAAATCACTTCAGATTCTATAGGAAAAGAAAAAGAGCGTCCATTGGATTTAAAGTTGTTAACAATTACCCAAAATGCAAGTCATCGGACAGGTCTCCTCCAAGTTACTCAAAAACACTTCCTTCTTATAGAACATTTTAGTTGGTTCATGTTCAGTTTCTTCAGGATGTATAAAGATTGGACCAAAGAAATATGCAGCTCCATCTCGCACCCACATCTTTTCAATTCTGGAAAGAAAACCAAACCACTGACAAAACGAAGGGCCATCCATCCTAAATGAGACAGCTGGATGCACTAGGTTGTTCAGGAAGGCTGTCAGCAAAAAACGAGTACAGAAGAACAGCCTGCTCCAACTGTACAACTGCATCACCTTTTTATTAGGTGGCTAAACTTCTACCTCAATCTATTAAGAGCTTGTAACATTTGCTTCATTCAGAAGATTTTTTTTTTCCCCCCATCCTCTTTTATACCCTTTGCAACGAGCCCGTCTTTTGTCCAAGTTATTTTTATAGACATAAACTGCAAATAAAGAAGTTGCACTCACCTTCCTACTCGAGGTCGCACTAACCCATGTGATTTTATGAAGACACAGTCCCCAACCTTAAGCCACATATCATTGTAGCAGAGCTGTTCAAAGTAATGGCAACCAGGTTCTCCATTGGACATTTCTACAGGAACATCTTCTTTGTCCTGCAGAAGAGTATGCATTTAGGAACTTGTGAAAGAAGAAAAACCAAACACATAAATAAAAAGATGCCAGGTGCAAGGAAAAGACTTTGCTCTATTTTTATGTTACCAACAATAGGTAAACACTAAACAGAGCTGTACATGCCAAAGTGAGGGGCCTTGAAATTTAAAAATGAAATAGCAAAGCCAAAGATACCCTCCATGTACGTCGCAAGCTTTCCTATTCCACAAAGCTGTAATTTTGCCAGAACAGTAATTTACAGGTCCTTTTTTGTTCTACTTCTTCAAAGTTAACTGGCCAAGCCAAGCCTTGTCAGCTTGTTTTGATGGTTTGTTTTAAAGGACAATAACACGCGTAAGAGGCAAGAACTGAGTATATGGCCAAGTTAACATACACAGAAATTGAATGATTTAACTCTCGTATACAATAATATGAACACTCCATGCATTGCTTGCAAATTCATACCACTTGCCCTATTTGATTTCTTTCTTTTTAGTCAAAACCCACATTGTGCCTCATTTGATCTTTTAGTCTAGGATTTCAGAAAACCAATGAAAACACGGGCTATCTCCCCAAGCTGTGGAAGGAAAAGACCCTACAAGTTTTCATCCTCTTGGCAGAAATAATTCCTTCTTTTGTCATGATGTGAATAAATACAGCAATATACAATAAGTGTCTGATTAAAGCTGACAATGAGTGTGCTGGGTATTCTGTTCTGAGGTTCTGTTAGAGAACTCAATGTAATGTGGATTTATTTTATAACTCTCAGTTTATTTTTTTTATGGTTCTAAATTTATTTTAGATAAATTTAATTCAATTTAATACATTTAATTGAATTTAATACATTTATTTAAATTTATTTCTTTTATGACTCTAAATACAATAAAATAAACCATTTTACCCAGTATGTTGGATAGAAATATTCTTAAGCATTTTGACAATAAACCGCTCAGTTATCAACCATAAACAGGTCACAAACAACAGAATATTACGTATTGCTTACTGCTGCTTAATTACTATTTTACTGAAATACTACATAATAAAGCATTTCAGCATTGCCGTGAACTAAAACTAGACATTTAGTTCTACTGATTCTTTAGGATTAAGGCAAGCTTTACATTAAAAGTGTAATTTTCTTTTCTGAAGTGGTAAAAAACCCAGCCAACCCCTTCACATGATCACAAGAAAGCATTTGTAGAATCTAGCAAATATGTACACAGTTTATTTTCTGTTTAGTCTATTTATATTTTGTTTGTATTTCTTTACAAATGTGTATAACATAATTTATAACAGAAACATTACATTTATTTATATTTTATTGTGTCTGGATGCTGTGAAACCAAAGTCATGAGGGCTCATATTTTGTCATTCTTTACCTGTCAAACATAATTGATGTTCCACTTGTTATCTTACATACCTTTTCAAGATGAAGGATACTTTCTCCCACCTTGCTGTCCTCCAATGTTTCAGTGTGTTTCTCCTCATCTACTTTGTCTGTATTAGCAAACACAGAAGCAACACGGACCACAGGCAGGGGCACGTCTCGTGGGACAAATCTTACAGAGCTTACAGGCATAGTCCACAGTTTAATCTTTTTAAAAGATTTTGTCTTCGCAGAATAACGTGACTCACAGACATAGACATCCTCATCTCTGAAGTTTTCAGGACACAGTTTAAAATATTCCTGCAGATTGAAGAAAAAATATGAAATATTTCAGCAACACACACACAGCCCCCACAGACACACAGTGAACTCCCTCTCATGCTTCCTGTTGGTTTTTTTGTTTGGTTGGTTTTTTACGTTTCTATCAGACATGCTTTTAGACTAGTAAAGGCTTTCTAATGAGTTCTTTTCTTCCAGTTTGACATCCAAGTTATACTAAAAATTAAAAGCAAACAACAAGAAATCCCACCCTTAAAGAGGAGGCTAAATTCAATACAGGTTGTCACGTGAGAAAAATTAGGTTTTATTCATTTACCAAAACGGTACATTAACAAGTACAAGATCTGCAGCCTAAAACTACCTTTACAAGATTTCTGAGCTTTAACTTGGAAAGAGGACACAATCACCAAGTTTGGGGAGGGGGGAAATTAAGCTCCATGCTCATTGATATGTGATCGTGATACCTCAGCAGCTGTAGCATGTTGTTCATACAAACACACTACCTTCAGAAAACTGGCTGAGATAGGTATGTTGCAAACAAGCCAAAAATCCTCTGCACAAGGATGTTGTGGAATCAAACCTGAGACAGAGACGAAAGACTTCATCCTCTTACCAAGCCATTCAAGTCTCCCTCTGCCAAACCTAAATCTACATGCTTTTATGGGAACCTTTAAGAAGTTACCTGCAATTTCTCTACCACATGCTTTGAAAAATCAGTTAGCTAATTATCTAATAAGCGTATGATTCTACAAACCAACAAGCACAAGGAAACACCATCACTTGGGTGAACTATTTATCTCATGAAACAAATGAAGAATACAAACAGTACACAGGAACAACTCCTATTTTATTTAAGTATTAGTAGAATGTCTCTATGTTAGAATCCCTACAGCTCTTCAAGAAAATAGAAGGGAATGTGTTACTTGCTTAACAAATTAGACTGAATAGTCTCTCACCTTGACAAACATGACCACACATTTGCCTAAAATTTTGCTAACAGGAACTTTATTGTAATAGTCACTTTTAAAAACTTCTTTCTCCAAGAATTTTCGTGTTGCAAGATGAAACGTTTCATTTGGTCGATAAAACCAACAGCCATAGAGCCATTTCTCTCCTTTAAAAAAAAAAGATACAAAAATGAGAAGGGAGAAAGAAAAAGAAAAAAAATGCAAAATGGCATATTCTCTAGTGCATGAGCAAGAAAAAAAACAACTACAGACTGACTGATTAATCAAATAGCCATGTAGTCATTTATAATGAGAGTAAACTGATTTAAAACAGGATAAGATTCTTTAACTGTTTCAGATTGCTTAAAAAGCCCACTAATTGTTTTTTCCCCAGTAAAACCTGACTCAGCAAAATAAAGGAGGAATCAGTTCTTATTTATAAATCTTGACTTTCAGGCCTTGAAATGGCTTCAAAGTCTACACAACAATCACCTGATTATTTGAAGAACCTTGGATAACTGGTTTTATGTTTTTTAAGAACTATTTCTTCTGCGTTATGCTGTGACAAATCAAATTGTTAACAATGAGTTATAAAGAAGTTACAAATATGTACTATTTTTCTAAATCAAAGAAAACCTGTAATCTGTAGACTGAACCAGAAGAAAAAGTACTATTCACTTTCTCCATCACAGACAAACAAACATAAGAAATGTCCAACTGGCCAATGGTCCATCTACCCAAATACACTGCATCCAACTGAGTGAGCAGGACAGGCTATCTGGAGAATGCATTTGATCTTGGCCACTCTCTGTAACTCATTTCACTCCTTCTACAGTCATTGCATTAGGGGTGTTATAGAGCTATTCTCTTTATCTGGCTGTTATTTGCTGGTTATTCCCTTTATTATTTGGTTTAGACCTGTTGTACATGGACTTGTCTTGCCCATTTTTGAACCTGCTGATGTAATCTTGCCTCCACAAGCTCCTGGGGAAGTCACGAGGGTCACCACCCACTACATTAAAAAGCCAAACACTTTCACATGTTTTAATCTGATTTATTAGCGTCAGTGTGTGCCCTCCAACTCTAGTACTGCTGGATTTGTCGAACAGTATTTCTGCATTCACCTTATCTACCCACTTCATGATTTTGCAAACCTTAATTATATCCTGCCTTGCACTTCTCTTGAAATTTAAGAGTCATGGTCCTTTTAACCTGTCCTTGTAACACATCTGTTCCACCCCTTTAAAAAAAAGTGCCACCAAAATGGTACATTCCACTGTATCCCAATGTAGCTCTCAGCAACTGTAGTTTCCAGGATTGCTGAGAATGCACCATGCTTATCTGATACTCCTGACATCTCTCTAGCCTTCCTTACACTTAAGAGAAGTACCTGCTGCAAACAGAAGGCATCACTGATGAGAAAAAACAAAATAGTACTTGACATGGCTTGATTTGCCTAGGAATGTAAGATTCGGCTCATTTCTAAAATTTAACAATGGCAAGTTCTGAAACAGAGTTGTTCTGTGGAACATATGCAGTTAAATGTGCCCAACTTTGTTTCAGATTTCTCAGCACAGAAAAACTCCATGTGTTCTTCTGCGCTTAAATTTCAAGGAGCCCAGCCCACTTAGAAGAGCCTGTTCTCTGGGATGCTTACGATTTAAGAATAGGTGGAGATGAACAACAAAAAAACCTGTGCTGATCCAAGAACTTCATATTTGTGGAACAAATTGAGTTCCTCTATTGTGGAACAAAGCAACTCAGAAAGAAGAAAAATACTCACCAGTCCACACATAATTCTGCAAATAAAATAACATCTACACAACAAAAGCTACAATTGGAAGTTTTGAACATTGTTTTCCTATAGCAAAGGCATCCTTACCAGCTGAATCTTCCCACAGCCTCTCAATACAGACTATGTGAGGTTGCAAGTTGGCTTCAGCAGGCTCAACGTACACATAATCTCCTACATGGTACATGCTGTTCTTGAAGCTGCAATCCTGGCTGTAGGTCCGATGCAAGCTTGACAGCCCAGCTGATCCAGAAGAATCTTCACTCTTTTCAGCTTCTTATTTCAAGAAGGGAAAAATAGATGTTAGCAGTGCCACATTTCCACGTTAGCCAAGATTACTGATACGAACACCCTCACCCTTTGCTGAGTGCAGAAGTGCCATATGCAGAAACACATAATACCTGATGCATCCCTCTATCGCTGACTTCCATCGTGAAGGAAGGGTTTAAGTGTGTTTTGTGCTGCTAGCCTTTCTGCTACCGGTGCTGCTGAAGGTTGGGTTTCCCTTCTTCACTTGAATTTTACTGAGCCCTCCCAGTAAGTGAAGAGGAACTCAATGACAGCACTGAGCTCAGAAGCCTTCAGAAAGACATGGTTTGCTTTCTTTGAGGTTTTTAGCTCTCAAAGGAAGACAGAAGAAGGGCATCACAGCTGTTGTCCCTTTATAATACTGAGCCTGGTTGGAGCAACCAGATTTTACTGCTGCTGACATCAGTGCTATGTGGGAAGATGAACCACGTTAGAAAGACAATTCAAGGACAAAGAGCTAACAGCTCTGCTCCCATATGTGGAAAGGGGCAATCAGAGAGCTTTATTCATCCCCTTAGACATACTCCATAATGATTATATGGACAGTAATGGCCAGGAGCTATGAAACACAAAGTACCTTCACAGTAGGTTTCTTGCTCTACAAGATAGTGCAAGCCCATTCCTCTTCACACTCACAGTAGCCAAGTAAGAAACACAACAGGCTTACTTAAATACCATTTCTTTAGCAGTGTTAGAAGTATGATCACAGACAACTCCATCAGCACATCAAGAAATCAGTATTTGTCAAAAAGGAAATGACCAAAAGTCAATTGGAACAGTCATTAAGTTTATTATCAGCAGAAAGCTATAGTAAAAAACTATTGTTTTCTTTTATAATATCCTTGAAATAAGACTACTGGTACCCCAATGTGCTCCGATTAAAGAGTTTACATAGGTTAATATCTACCTAAATCTCCTTCTTAAAAGCCATCTGGCCTGGTTGATAAGGATCAAAATAAAATAAATCTCTAACAACTTTAAAATACTAGACCCTTGCTGGACAACTAGACTATTAAGGCCCCTTCAGTAGGCAAAGCTGCAGCAACAGCAGAGCATACATCATATGCATAGGTACATTTTTCAATTAATACATTTAAAATTAATGAAAAGAAAGAAGCTACCTCTCTTCTCTTCCTCTCTTTTGAGCTTATCCTCCTCTATTTCTTTGGGCAGCTTTTCCTTCTTTTCCTTTTCTACATCGTTGTGAAGATGCTTGGTGGTATAGCTGAGAGCGGGTGACAGAAGAATCTCTCCGTTCTTACAAAGTTCATCTCGAATTTTAATAAAGAACTGCTGAAGTTCAACCGCATCCTCGTAAATCTCTGAATCAGTCCTGTACAAAAATACGTACAACAGGGCAGAAACATAGTTTGCGGAGAGTCAAACAGGATCCTAAACACATACACATCAATTGCCACACTTAATGATAAAAACTAAAGCTTCACTCTACCAACAGATTTCTGTGCTTACTCATAATAAGCAGCAGCAGACACTAGCAAGCCATACTCCACCTGCTACTCTGCTCTCAGTTTGTATTATAGTTTACCCAAAACAATATTTTTGTATACACCAGTCCTAAACATCAGAAAAATCAAAGGTAACTAGTTGCAACCAAAAGTACTTGCCACTGGACCTCTACAATCTGTTAACTTCTGAAAACTTAAGTAATAACAGTATTATTAACAAAACTAACTTATTTTAATTACACATGCTTCTGTTAGTAGATGTTTTAATATAATTTTTTACCTCCTCTCCTTCAGAGTCAAGATCTCACCTGCACATCCCCAAGTACCCTACCTTATTCAAGTAAAACATGGCAAGAAGTTGCCAGTGTTCGGTTTTTGCACAATATTACCATAACTCATACAACTGTGATTGCTCCAAAAGAGTTGGAGCAGTCAAGCAGTTAGTGAACAGCTCCTCCTCTTCATTTTTTCAATCTGAAAGTTAGCACAAACCTGGTTTTCATGTCGTGTACCTTTGGAAGATTAATGTCAAAATTATCTCATGGCAGAAAACTAATTTTTTCCTTGTTTTTAAATGAAAGCATACATGCCACTGAAGACCTGATAGAGCTTTTAAGATTTAGTTTTCTAAACACCCATACCAAGGAAAGCAAACACCTTAAAAAAACCACAGCCTTTGTCTAACGTTAACATGCAAAACTCATGTGATAAGACAAAGGATACCTGAAAAATATGGCTTTGCTCACCTATTCATTCTCCTTGCCCTCTCCAGTACCTCAAACATATTCTCCTGGAACAAGTCCAATCTTCTATAGCGATTATTTTCAACATTTTTTCGGATAATATCAAAAGTCAGAGGAGGTTTATTTGGGAAGTTGGGATCAACAGCAGGAATCTCAGCTAAGGAGTCGCTGTAGCATCTGCCCTCATCATCCTGGTGGCTCATAACTGATACAAAAAGGTTATGGATAAGTTCCTGAATTAGCAAAGTGACATTGGGCACATGAGAATCCTCATCTCCTTCTATTTCTCTCCGAGTTTCAAGCAAAACTTTATGCAGGACCAGGGCATCTTTATAAATCAGAGATTCTGGCTCGTTATATGTGCAAGCATTATTGAACATCATTACAAAGTCCTCTACCATGGAATCAATATCCTGGTATTTATTTGCCATCATATGGCTTCTGATCTTTTCCATGTCAACGGGCTTTTTAATGGTTACATAATAGTCAGGAAGTTCAGACCGAGATGGCAGCCTCAAGAAGATGGCGCTCAGTCGCCTGCCTCGTTTATCCGTGTAATTCTTAACTGCTTCATACACCTCATTCAATTTCTGTTGCATTGGAGTCATGTATTTCGATTTTTTAGGAGAAATGCCACTTTTTCTACCTAAACAGACAAAAAAAAAAAAAAAAAAGAAAAAATCATTACAAAAAACAGAGCTTGCACACTTCTTTGTCCATCTCCTTTGCACCGGAGAATTGCTTACTGAAGAACCACTTTATGGTATGACCAGAAGACTCATAACATGGAGCCCATTCCAAGCTGCAGCTTCCTTTATTTTTCAAAATTGTATGAATATTTTTTTTAAATGTTGTTTTTGGCAAACAGAGAATCATATGTTACTATGTGGTCTACCTGGCAAAGGTCTCTTCAGACTAAAGCATGGAAAACATCTTTTCCTACTTAATGTTATTAATAACTCCTCTAAATTCAATTTGGTCTTACTAGCTCTACATGAATTTCTCTCTACAGCTCTTAAAAATCCAGTCATCACAGGGGTTTCGCTATCACTAAAATTAAGCGTTCTAAATATTATCAGATTCCTTTATGACAGGTTTATGCCAAATTAGAGAGGATTATTACAGGTAAAATGTAAAATAAGGCCTCCCATGGGATTATCAATCAGATTAGCTTTTTGTTTAGTTCAGGATATCTGTTACTGTACTGTATAGTCTCTGCCTGTGAATTCTCTACTACCTGTATGTTATCTAGGAGCTGCACATTTCTATTTTCAAGAGGGCTGTGTGCAGTTATTTTCTTTAAGCTTTTCTGTGCAATTTTATCCTTCTCACTTTGCTAAGTTCTGAACACATATTAAGGGGACATAAGATTTGAGTAGTAGCAAATCTAGTTTGTAAGGGCAACAGCTCTAGAAACAGACATTGTTGGAAATTTTACTTCTGTGATTTCATAGCTTTCAATAATTTTCCAAAAAAAGCTCACATTTCTTTTATCATTCTGTGGAAATCCCAGACATTTGACTAGGGAAATTAAGAGCTTTACTCAGTTTGAGAAGCACCTTACTTGTAAGCAAACCCAGCAGCACACATGAAGTGTGCTAATGAAGTGTTACTGAGCACATAATGCAACATCTAACATTTGGATAACACCACATGACTAAATGCCAGTCATTCCAACCATTCCTACATTTTCTTTCTTCATTCTAAGTTACTTTTCCTAGAAAATGCTATATGCAACAACTAAATTCTATTATATGCACATATAAACACACCATTGCTGTCGTGATTTTGAAAACATAATTCTACTTTGCATGTCAGTGTAAATTTGCAGATCATGTCTTCTGTTCTAAAAGGAAGATCTTTTAATCTGTATTGTTGGGCTTTCATAAGTGTTGAAATGAGACATAGCAATGTACGACGTTGCCTTACTTAGTTTTAGTTTAGGGGATGCAACATCATCATCTTCAGCTAGGGGTCCCAGTTCTTTCCTTTTTTCTTTAAGGATCTTTTCCAGCATATGGGCATCATTGTACACCTATTAATCAGTAAAGTAATCAAAAAACAAAACAAAACAAGGTTTACTGTGCTTAGACTAGTTTAGAACTAGCCCCCTAGAAACATTTAAATGTTAGTTTGAAAAAGCTGAATGCAAAACCAAGTACTTGATTAAAAAGAAGGACTTGTTTCTCAAATGTACACCTTTAATAGACTTACACAGGTAAGCAGAACTGATGAACACCATCTAAATTAGGGAGATAACACTCTGAATAAATTATCCAATTAAGCTGCATTTCTATTCCCAAGACTACAAAACAGCAAGGTGCAGTTGTCTTAGCAACGTCCTTATCAAACCATTCTGCTGAGCAATGAAAGATCTCTTGAACTATTGTGATTCCATCAAGGTACAAAGGACTCAAACAGTCCTCCTGGGTCTTCGAATACAACCCCGGTGAACACAACTTCATCATAAAGTCCTGTACAGTAGCTGATCAAGTTCCTCATTAGAAATAGCTGGAGGTTTCTTACCACCACTCTGTTCCATGACATCACGCTTGCTGGCTGAGAAACATCACAACATAGAAACACCCTACCATATATTTGTAGATGAAAAGCATATTCTTTTCAGACTCCTTTTGCTAGGCTAAACAAGTCAGGTCTTCTAGTCTGATCTCCCACACTCTCCACTTCCATGAAAACAAAGCTGCTTTCTTTCCAACTAAGACATCCCTTCTTAGAGGTTCTGAGCTCCAAATCACATGCTGATGACCATTCACTGTGCAAATACCTTCATGTGATTAAATGAGGATGAATAATGAGAATTTGATAACCAGCTTATTTTTTAAAAACATACTAGGAAACATTCAGCTGGCATTCTTTGTAGTGGAGTTTAGCTAACAGGAAATAAATCTAACCTTCGCAAAGGAGAGTGTTGCATTTTATGTTCATACAACTATAGACGAAGACAGAATTTAAAACATCAGCAGAAGGAAAAAGTCATATTTCTATTTTAGTTCAATAAACAATTATCATAAGTAATGTGAGTAATAGTCAAAGCTAAAGCATCCTAACATAACTTACATGTCTGCAAAGAAGCAGAAAAGTAAGTGTGACTGCAGAATCAAAACAGTACCTGGGAGCCTTCTTCATTATAATGCCTTGCATTTCGGAACATGAGCTTCATGTCTTCAATCATGGCTTCTTCCCCTACATACTTATCATTGCGGATGTTGTGTTCTATCATTTTCAAGTCCATTGGTTCCAAGATAATTTTATAATAGTCTGGATAGTCCTTTTTGGATGGCTTAACCATAAACAGATCACAGAGCCGTCTGCCTGTGCCCGGTTCTCGAGCTTCCAGAACTGCATTGTATAAGATCTTCATTCGTTGCTTTCGTATATTCTTTTTACTGTTAGATTAAGGAAAAGAACGAAAAGGAAAAGAATAAATGTCAGGGGCTCTTTTCCCCGCTTCCAATACTAATACCAAAATGACATTATCCTCTACCATGAAAAAACAACCACAACCACCTAAAAACACACACGAGAAGTTCAACATTAAGACAGTGTACTAGAAACACAGGTCCACTTGCAAATAATGACAGCATTGTAACCAGCAGTCTGCTAAATAAACAGAAAACCAACTTTAAGATATGATTTTTCTCTCATTCACCTTGAAGTTTAAGTGTTCTACAGAATAAACCAAATAACTAGTTTTCAAGAGTGCAAAGGTCAAAAGGAGCTCTAAGCACTTTCCAGCTTCAGAGAAAACAGATCAGTCAAGACCTCAAGATCTAGTGCAAACAGTGAAACACCCCCCAGCCAGTATCTTCATGACTACCTCTGCTGAATACAGAATATCAAAGACTTGAGCTATTTATCTTGGAATAATGCTGTACCTTCTTCAGTACCAGATACAAGAAAATAAGGACATCAAGAATGTAGTAGAAAGAAGGCTCTGAATTGCTTAAATATATGTCAACCACAGTCAAATAAAGTTACAAGTCAATAAAGTTCACCAAAACTGCAAACCCAGGTAGAAAATGGCTACATACATGCTATCACCACAAACTTTACAGTCATCCTATGTGTAGCTATTATGGTTGTCTCAAGAAATCTGACAGCACAACCAAGACACAGCTTATCAGGAAAACAGTTATACATGGCTCCCTGTACATATACTACAGGATCTATAAGCTAATCAGGTAAGGGAGAGGAAAGCTTATGCTAATAATGTATCATCTCAGCTCAGATACCGTGGCACTCTTAGAAATGCACTTTCTACAAAGTCTTTTAAACCAGCTTCCAAACTGCAATCTCTGTAAGACTTATTCAAGTAGTTATAACTTTCACCATATTATCAGTAAAGGCAACAACAACAACAAAAACTATCTTCATTAGCAGAATATGCAAAACATCACTGTACAACTTGCTAGAAACCAAACTGCATCACAGATTTTCCATCATCTGGATCTTTTCCTCCTACATTTAAAATATACCTAATCCAGCATAGTCTCATGCCTCAGATAGCTCTTGCTCCTTGGTGAGGTCAGCAAATTAAGTAATGAAAATTAATGTCATACCATGTAAGAAAATTCAAAATGTATCTTCTATAGGTTAAAAACTTTTTTCTGCATTATTTTCACTGCTGGAAACCATTAGTGGTTCATACTAGCAGATGAGCAATGCTAGAACAGAGACATGCTTCTGAGTTCCACATTTCAACATGTTTCCAAGTTTCAACATTTAATTCAATGGAGGTAGGTAAAGCAAAACCAAAGCAGAAATAGTAAAAGGCCTGCCAATAAAGGGGGACATAAAAGGGGACATTCAAACAACTCTCTTTTGTGTCACTATTATTTTCACAATGGGATGAATGTTGCCTGGGTTATTAGTTTCCTTTTTCAGCAACATTTTGGAATTCCTCTCAGTGCGTCACTTCTGCTATCAGCAGCATTTACAATCTTCTTTTACTTCCTATCATTCAGCAAGTGAAACTGATAACAAGTATTGAACTGACAACATCAAAAGCATTTTCAGGTTCTCTTCAGGCATGAGGAAAATAAAATAATTTTGATTTCCCTTATCGATGAACACAACTTTTTCTCTTTTACTGTTCTGAGATGACAAGGCCTGACAGATTTTTTCTTTTAGGCATTTCAGTATTCTCTTGCACAAGGTGATCAAAAACCACATAGGGTTAAATGACACTGATGACAGTTTGACTTACTTGATTGGGTTAGTACTTCTCTTTGAATCTGAAGATCACAAAACTAGCTATTTTTACAATTTGTTCCTTCCAGATCTTCACTTGGTACTGTGGTCTCACCACTCAGCACCTTTCTTCTTGCTAGCATCCCTAGACTGTAGTACCTAAGTCCATGTTAACATTTTATCTCTGCAGATAGTTTGAGTACACATTGTTGCACTTACTTGATTGCTCTTAAGTGAGTCTTTGCTGATGCTCTATTTCATTCCCTTCCTCCCCCCAACAACTGCTGTTACTTTGACAAAAAAAGAACTAAAAATACAGGAAGCTGAAGGTCATAAGCAACACCAAAGAAAGATCCTGAATTACAGTTTTACACTGGCAGTTGCTACTATTGCAATAATATTATCAGAAGTCAGAACTTATTTCAAATGATACCATGAGGCAGACTAGAGAAACTATCCCTTGTTGGAGTGAAACGCATCACTAGTATTAATTACTCAACAGCTATCATTGTTAAAGAATGCTTTCCATAAATCATTATTATTGCTCACTAAAAAAGAGTATATTTTAAATAATTGTGAATTTTGTTTACATTACAGTATCCAGAATAATCAACCTGTTATACTCATTATAAAAATTATACAGTTTATCTATTTGTCAGATATCCTCCTCAGCCCAGCCACTGACAGGTAGGTAACCAAAGAGTGCAAATTCAGAAGGGAGAGAGAAACAATCCTCTAACACTAATGATGAAAACTTCTCAAGCAGAGTTTGGGTCATGGAAAATGAAAATGTTTATGCCAGGAGACTTCACCAAATAAAAATATTTGTACAGTAATACTATAAACTTTCAAAAAATTTATTCAACTATAGTGTTAACTTTAATTACATTCTGAAATTGCTATCCAAACTACATAAATAGTCATATACTGGAGAAGTAGTAGAAAAGAAGCAATAATTGCTAACAACCTGTGAAGACAGTCCACACACTAGGCTAAAAAAAATAAAACACAAATAAAAATCCTGAAATCCACTGACAAAAATCACCTAATTCAGTGCAACTACAGTGTCCATGCCACTTACTGAAGTTATGTTGACAACTGCCAACTAATAGGCCAAAAAAGGAAAATAAAGTCAGCAAATAGTTTTGAATTAATTAGAACGAACACTTAATCAGGTTAAGTTTCACAATTACAAATCCTTACACAAATGGCTAAAAACCATGGCTTAATATTCTCTTTAGCAAATAAAAGATGTAGCACTGTCATGGTCAGCAGGAGCTACAGAAGTGCATACCTTTTCCTTTTTGAACTTCCAGTATCAGATGTAGCAGAAGAAATCATACTGTCCCCATCCTCAATGTCATCTCTCCTAGCAAGCTCCTTCTTCTTTGCCTGAAAAAAAGAACAAATCCCTGAAGCCAAACTCACTGCTGGACATTTTCAGAACAGTATTAAACATCAGAACAGATCAGATGCAGAAAGAAAGATACAGCTATGGGTTTTGAGACTAAACCACCATCAAAACATTTCCAGTGATTTCTTTAATATAAGTTGGCCGACATAAAATAGGAGTATAATTATTTTTAACTGTCAGAAGAATTTTTGAGGAACCAATTTGAAAACAATGCCATTTCAGACTGCAGCACTTAGCTAGAATACTTCATGAAATTTGAAGTGTTTTAGCATCCTCCAGTTACCTGCAAACCCTAAAAAAAACCCCACATCATCAATTTTCTCACAACTTAATTGGGTTAAGAGTCATAGTAAGGAATAAAAGTGACCAAAAGAAATCACAGAAGGCAGCAGGTGTGCTGAAGAAAAATCACCCTACGATGCTCTTCATTCCCATACTTCCCTCTAAGCAAGAAAATACTACTGCAAATACAGGTCTAGTTAAAAATTATTTTGGAAGAATATTCATTGGGGAAATAAATTCACATGTGAAGTTATATCCTTTTGATTGTTCTACTCCACATACCTGCATAACCTGCTGCATTTTCAGTACTCTTTTATAGATGGCAGAATTGGGAACATTGTAGCGCTTGGCATTTTCAAACATCAAGTTCAGATCAGCCTCCAACTGATCTAAAGTTTCATATTCATGGTTCTTCAGTTTTGTTCTGCAAAAGAGAAATACCAGTTAGATATTTCACAAGTTATACATTGCAAAAGAGTTCTTTAACATCTTCATTTTCACAATAAATCAATATCCAAAGTGCTCTAATTACAGGAACGTGTCTTCTTTTTCTGATGCTGCAGTAACATCTTCCAATTGTAACTATATTAGGGAAACATATCTCCTCTTAAAGAATGATTTTAATAATTCTGAAAGCTTCCCTCTTGAAAGTTGTGCAGACTGAAGTCCTGTTTTCATACTCAAACGAGATGTGGTACAGATGAGGCAGAAGCACAACCTGCTGAGAGTACTCCACTACACCTCAGCTGTGACCTGTAGGTCCTGGGTATGACGTCAACGCGATGGGTTAGCTCCGCACAGCCATGACTTCCCTACACACCAATCCCACTCATCTTCAGTGAGAACCAAAAGTGCGCAACACCTCTCATGTTAAAACCCCCTCCAATATTCGCCTTCTCTTAAAACCACCTGGCTGTTGATTGGTGCTACCCACAAAGTGCACTTCATGTGAAAACAGTTAGAAGAGGACTAACAACAAAAAAGTCATTTTTCATATGCTAAACAGATGAATCAGTGCACTAAGTCTGACAATAACTGAATGTGTTTTCTCATATTTCCTTGCACAAGTGGTTAAAGTTCTAGCCAACTTTTTTAAACCTTCCAACACCTCATTAAACACAACAGAATATAGTAATCTGCAACAACACAAAAACCAAACCCTATCACAGCTGCAAAACACAGTCATCCTCCTTCACATCTCCTTCCTCGCCTGCTTGCTTGTCACAACCACCCGTTATGTACCACCTTTAAACCTAGTCTGGTTTCCACAGCACCTAGCTGAACGCAAACCTGCCTGATGGAACATAAGCACTACCACAAAATAAATTTAATACAGTATCTTTTAGTCCTAAACCTTACCTGCCAATGTGACCTTACAGCTGAACCAGTGAACAAAGAGTAACCATGTTAAACTTGGGTTAAACAGACTCTTCACTGGTCACTAAGGATGAGGAAGTCACAGCTGGATTAAACACGGCTCGGAGTTGAAACTGCTATAAAAACTACTGAGAAGTGCACATGTGTCTATAAAGCTGTCATGATGGAAATACATTTTGCAGGAAACATCCAACTAACTGCACATTGCCAGGATGGCAGCTGCATGCGCCTTACTGAAATGTAGCGTATTTCTTTTTCATTTCTTTCAGATCTGAAGAACTAGTATGTCCTCAATGATTATGAGAAAAGCGAAAAACAATTTTGGACGAATATCCTAAATGTAAGATGTGGAGAAAATTACTTGTTGCCATTCTCATTTAAAATGAACCATTTTAGGTTCATGTACCTTTTTTAAGACTTCAAGACATCAGTATCTTGCAAACCTTTATGCATTATTTTTTATATTATTTTTAATGTTTCCAACTGAAGCAACAGAAAATCAAAAAGCTTTCCTGTCAGCTTCACTCACTCTGCAAATCCAAAAAAAGGAGAGTTACCATGTTGTGGTTTAAGCCTAGCCAGCAACAAAGCACCATGAGGCCGCTTGCTCGCTCCCCGTCACCCCATGGTGGGATGGGGAGAAGAAAACATGAAGAAAAGCTTGTGGGTTGAGACATGGACAGGGAAGGATCACTCACCAATTACAGTCACGGGCAAAAAACAGGCTCAACTTGGGGAAAAAACAAAATCAATTTAATTTACTACCAGTCAAATCAAAACAAGGATATTAGGAAGTAAAACCAAACCTGAGAACAGCTTCCCCTCAGCCCTCCCTCCTTCCCACCTCAACTCCCCTCCCGGTTCTCTCCACCTCCTCCCTCCAGTGGCACAGGGGGCCGGTTCCTCACACCTTGACTCTGCCGCTCCTTCCTCCTCAGAGGAAGGACTCCTCACACTCTTCCCCTGCTCCACCGTGGGGTTCCTCCCACTGGAGACAGTCCTCCACAAACTTCTCCAGCATGAGGCCTTCCCACGGGCTGCAGTTCTTCACGAACTGCTCCAGTGTGGGTCCCTTCCATGGGCCGCACTCCTTCAGTCACAGACTGCTCCAGCGCGGGCTTTCCCATGGAGTCACGGCCATCTTGGGCGGCCTCTGCTCCCCCGCTCCCCTCCTGGGCTGGGGGGACAGCCTGCCGCCTCACCGCGGGCTGCGGGGGCATCCACCTCCTCAGGCGCACCTCCTCCCCTCCTTCTTCACCGACCTCGGTGTCTGCAGAGGGGTTCCTCTCACATTCCAATCCCCTACTTACTACAGGTTTCCCCCCTTAAATCTGTTCTCCCAGAGGCGCTACCACCATCACTGACTGGGTCGGCCTGGGCCAGAGACGGGTCCGACATGGAGCTGGGGAAGCTTCTGGCAGCTTCTCACAGGAGCCACCCCGGTAACCCACTCCCCTGCTACCAAAACACCGTCACACAAACCCAAAACATACCAATATAGTTTTCATTAGATTAGTAAAAAATACAAATAATAATAAAAAAAACAAACAAAACCACATACGCCCAAAAGCAAAAGAGTTTGGGTACCAGTTAAATTGCCATGAAGAAAAGGCAAAGTCAGTCTCCCATTTCTACCTTGTAAAACTCCAGCAACAATTATTTGCATATGTTAAGGAATATGTGACCGGTATTAAAAAAGTCAAAAACAAAATAAAAAGCCCATTAAATTCAGGATTATTTTGCCCTAAACCACTAGCATATGATGCATAGGCTCATAAATACTGAGGATGTAAACAATGAGTCTATTTCATGCTCTTGCCACTGTCTGGTACCAAACACTACAGGTCACCTTACATCTTCTGCGGCTAATTTGAACACTCTCTGTTACAGAAAGCAAAATCTATAGAATAAAATGTATGTAATTAATTCTTGTAGTCCAAGAAGCAATTACAGGACTTCAGCACATAAACACTTGTTGGTGTTACAGAAGCTAACACATCATTAAGAGAATACTCAAGAAAACATGGAATAGAAAGGCTTAAAAGCCTTGCATCAAAACCCCCAACTAATAAGCTCATAATTATCAAAAACATCAAAAGTGAGTTTTAATTTTTTCAAAACAGAATTCTTTAAGAACAGTCCAATTTGTCAAGGCACATAGGGTAATTAAGTATGTAAAACAAGAAGTAATTTCCTTGTTTAATGATGTTATTACAGATGTTTATAAAATAGACTCAAACTTTCAAAGGATTAATGGAAAACAAAAATAATGTCTAAAGGCAATTCTGCATCTTAGAAAAAGGTATCCAAGTCAGCTAAACTACTTTAGAGATTAAGAACATTTTAAAAAATTAATAATAAAAAAAAAAAGCAGCAAATCCTGTGTAGAAATCAATTAAGGAGCAGCACTGGGGAGAAATGCTGACCCAACAGATTTTTTTTCTCCCCTTGGATGTAGACAGTATCAGCATAATTTGTTTCCGAGTGGAAACACAGAGTGACGATTTTGCAGAATTAGGCTCTAACTAAGAATCTAATAAAGTAAAGACTACCAAACTGCCTTAGATTTGAGTATTAAATACTTAAGATAAATGTCTAAAATGTCTCAATGCTTTTTACTGATAAAGGCAACTGCTGGAGGACAAGGAATCATGCTTCAGAAATCATAACAACCAAGCTGGGATAAAGTCCTCTCAAGATCTACTCTGCAGTTCATCCTTTTGCAAGTAAGCAAGTCTGTATGCAACATTCCTGCTTTTCAACTCCTGGCTCAAATTTTGTTTAAATATTAGTAGCACGTATTTTATAAACATTCTTGTGCAACTCTGGCATGGTTGCCTTCTTCCAGAGAACTAAAACAAGTTTTAAGAGAGTGGACAGCAGGAAGAATAAAAACTGTAAAAGTTTCTAGTCTTCAAATTAATTTACTAAATTAGAATTACAGAATTGCAAGTTCACATTTTGATTGTTGTTGCATGAGGTCTGGATTCAGCTTTCTGAAAGAGTAACCTAAAGGACTACCTCTTAATTGAAGCACCACTTCTTCAGTTCAGATTGTTTCTACCTACTACCACTTGGTACTACTCCTCTTTATCTGGAGTTGTTCTGTACCCAACTTAAAGCTGCTGTGAAAGAATCACTGAAGGTCTAGGATTACACTGACTTAAAAACTCAGCATCAATGACCATCCTCCTGAGATTAAAGCCAACAGACAACTCTATATCCTTATCACCTGTAAGTCCAGAATCTATGAAGTAACACTGTCAGCATGATACTATAAATCAGATTTACTAATTAGTAACATATCCTGATCAATGAAATTCTCTATGTTTAGGTGCCAGTTTTATCAAACTGAGGAAAGGCGGAATTTGCCGTATCCTTTGAAGCAGAACAAATTCAAAGCAAGGTGCAGGCAGAATAAGCAAGGCAATAGTGTTTCCTAGGGATTATATCCTGCCTGCAACAACTTTCTTTTTACAAAAAGAGAACTCTAAATCAGTCCTGTATGATTTCATGATATGGTAAAAGAAACTGGTGACTCTTCATATCAGCAGATCCCAAGCCACTTGACACTAACAAGCCTGGGATTTGGTTTACCTCTCCTCCCAGAGGCAGAGAGGTAGCTCATGCAGACCCCAGAACACCACTATCACATGCTTCATCTAAAAACATACACCACTTACTCCACATAGTCTTGGTATCCTATACTAGCTTCATCTGTATGTATTTAGGCAGTGACCTATGCATATTACAATGCAGCAGTCTAACCCTCAAGCAGCAAAAAGCAGAAAAAAAACCATAAGTTGCCATTAGTCCTAGAAATACTATCTATGTGCACTGATTCTCTGCTCTCTCATGACCCTGTAGAAACAAAATCTTTAGGCTGATGGAGAAGGTGAGGACCTTGACAGTAGCTCACATGTGAAGAAAAGCAGCTTATATCTTACTCCTTTAACTTTTAACCCAGAGCCAGAAGACAAGAGGAAGAGGAAACATTGCCTTAAAAAGGAAGGATGAGCTATCATTCAAATTATCTTACCAGGAAATAAAATATTGCTTCTATCAGCATTTGTTTATCCACACCAAATAATTAAGGTGCAGGCTATCTGACTTTAAGCAAACAACCTAGATTCACAGTTGTATTCATGAAAGGCCTGACGACAAAAGTAAAAATAAAGACTTAGCCCATATGGTCTGGAAAGATAAACGACTTCCAACCACACATATGAAGAATGAAAAAATGCATCGGCACAAAAGCAATCCTGTTCTAGTCTGCAAATAACCTCCTACCTTACCATCCTCTTCAATGCACTTGCTGTCAGCAAACAATAGGATGACTAAGAAAGTTATTCACAGAAGTACTTTGAACAGATTTAATTATACTCAAACTCAGCAGAACTCCAAGTATTGTGCCTTTTCTGGATTTAGAGCATGAAATGCAGCTTCACAATAAATTTTTAAAAAGCCATCCTTCCAATCTTGGAAGGAAAGAATTTTATAAACATCAGTTTATTTTGCAAAGCTAGGCTAAAACCAACCAAATCCACGGCTCTACAGAAAGTCACTGCTAGCATAATACAAACTAAACTTATACACTAGAAACCAAGAGAAATTTCTGTGAAACAATTGACAGTGATACAATTGTATCTGAAAGCATGAGTAAAACTTGGAAGAATATCTTTTTAAACATAATGATCTTCGCAAAATGAGGAAAAAAAGTAGTTTAAAAGGCAGGCTACGGTTTCATAAGGCCACTAAACCCAAAACAACACTGGCATGACATTTAATTTGGTCAAAATTAGAATAGTAATTAAAAAAACATACAGTAAGCTGGCACTCAACTCCCTAAAAGGTCTACTGGAAACTCATCAGCCCTTCCAGGTGGAATATCTGAAAGAACTGAAGATGAGAGATACTCTCTCCATATGATCAAAAGATCCATCTTATTAGACATATGCTATGCCTAAAAAATTCCTAGAAAACAAATTCAAACACATGGCTAAAAGCAGTTATCATGTAACTTCTTTTATTCAGAAATTGTGAAGTGCTAGTCCTGCCTCTTTAGGAAAAAAAACAGTAACAATGAATGCATACAATCAAGAAAGGCATCTGACAAATGTCCTATTGAGGAATGACAGTCGTCATCTTACAAAGTACGTTGGGAACCTTGCTTACTTGAACCTGTGATTTTATAAAGGCCTTACGTACAATATGCACAGAAAATACTTGCTAAGGTAGGAAAATTGGTTCCACAGAAGATTTAAAAAATGTACAATATTCAACAAATATTAAATTATATTAAGTGAAAAAGGAATGAAAGAACTGCTAAATCTCAGATGAAGTGAAAATTTACAAGGTATTCTAAGTATTACAGAGACATTATTTTCTCTGTAGAGAATATTTTCCCAATTGGCTCATTCATAAATGTAGCAAACTGAAACACTGTGTCATATTAGTTTTCCAAAGTCAATGTAATAATAAAATCTTAATGTAAATTTTAATTTTATTTAAATTAAGAACTTAATTTGTAATGGGCTTAAGCTCTGTTATTTAAAAAAAGAAAAAAATATGTCTATAAACCATTCAGGCTTTAACCCAGACAGAAGTCTCCATTACTTCAAAATAAGTTCCACTCCTTTATTTGCCATATTACTAGATGTGGTTAAATTATAAGGCAAAATATGCTTGACCAGGTGATCTTATTTACTATAAGTTCAACTCAAATAATTGATAATTAATCCAAAGGCAACAAGAGCCACTACAAATCTCACAGTTTCAGGAGAATCTCAGTACATCCCAGTGCAGTGAAATGTAGTGTTTAGATTCCTGTGCTGCAGACCATTGTCCAAAAGGATGCACGTTCATAAGAAAAATGCATTTCAAATCCCCAAATAGTAGACATCACACAAAACCAACTGTGTTTTACACTGGATCCATGCACTTTTTTAAACCTCAACTATAACCCCAGCTTCCTGGAGTGCAAGACACCAGGGCGTGCCAAAGAAGATACAGATTTCAGCGCTCGTGCACCCACACCACTCTCACCTGTGTTTTAGGAGAGAACTGCTGCCAGGGAATTCCCTGAAGCACTTCCCTCCTCTGGTGCAGGAAAGCCTGGCCCACTTTCCTTAGGGATCATACTTACTAATGCCGTAAAATTTAATAAGGAACAGAGTTCTTGTAAGCATGCCAGGATTTAGCACTTATGTACCAGGTAACTGAACAAATTCTCCAGCATTATTTCCTGACTATTCTTCCAGTCACTTATAATTACAGAATGACTTCTCACCAGCTACGTTAAGTTTGCAAAATAACCTCCACACCACGCACTTTTATCACATCTGAAAGTCACAGCCCTCACAGTGTCATGCCTTTCTTTTTAAATAGGATTTTCTTGTTCTACAGCTCTGAGTTTTGTCCTGTTTGAGGCAGGGAGTCTCATCAGTGTGTGTATGAACACCTGGTGGGAGGGAAGGAAGAGGGAGCCAGACTCATCTCAGCTGTGCCTACTGACAGGGTAACAGGAACAATTGAAACACATGAAATTTCATCTGAACACAAGAAAAAGAAGAAAAAAACAAAACTTTTTTTAGTTTTTATTGTGAGGGTGGTCAAACACTGGCACTGGTTGCCCAGGGAGGTTGTGGAGTCTCCATCTGTGGAGATACTCAAAACCTGACTGGATGTAGCCCTGGGCAATTGACTCTGGGTGACCCTGCTACAGCCAGGCATTGGACCAGATGATCTCCCTTCCGACCTCAGCTCTTCTGTGATGCTGTAAAAAGCAAGTCTGAGGAAACTAGCAGAAAACTAAAACGTAAAACTAAATGTGGGCATTACCTCCCACATCCAGGAACGGCTCGGGATCAGCACTCAGCTCAAATGACTGAGGTTTATAATGTTCATAAAGTGATTGAGAAGCTGGGATAGGTATAATGTACATCCCTTTAAAACAAAACATACCCATATTCTCCCTCTAGAAATCATATATTATTTTGTAAGGCTTTTCCTGCATTTAACACACACAAACTCCTGAAACACATGACCAGCTATAAAATTTGCAAGGGCCACACATTTCACAGTTCATTCTGGCAGGATAGCTTAGGTAGCCAGAGGCCAAAGCAAAACAGATACGAGACAGGAATGCCAGACTTCACTCCCAACACCTTCAACTTTACCTGGACAATTAATTTTTCTGTCCCCATCTGTGAACAGAAGACATGCTCTTTGTAAGTACACCTCAAAAAAAAACCAAAAATACAAAACACAAAAAACCCCACCACCACCAACAAAAAAATCCACTACAAAAAACCTCCACCCCTAAGGAGTGGCAGTTTTGAACACCTAAAGACATATTTGCAGTATCAGTAAAACCATGCTAGCTTCAGTTTTCCCTAAAGCACATCAATTAAGTACACATATGCATGACTTCAAGGCTTTTTAGGTATAGTAAAAAAGTGATGATTATGTGCTAATTTAAAGAACAGCTGAATTTCAGAATTTGCTAAAAGAAGTTAGACTATTATAAATACGTACTTTAACTTGCAAGCTACAAACACTATTTTTAAAAAGACTGTCCCTTCTTATTTTCTAAGCTCTCAGGCAATAAGGTAAGTCATTTTTTTCTACAGGTCTTCATATATTGGCATGGAATTTCTGTACTGCTCACATAGCCAGATGCAACCTGCTTAAACTGTAAGGAAAGTAGAAACACAGCTGCCTCTCTATGGCAAAGTATTTGTCCTATAACTGATATCAAGTATATTTTTAATGGAAAGTTTCTCCCATTTAAATCCATTTATACATAATTTGAGCCGATACTCTTTGGTACATTCAGACAAAAAGCTTCCTGACAACTGTCAATGATTTTTCTCAGTTTCACTTTTTTTTTTCCCATCAAGTACATTTTGTGCTTCGTTCAAGACAAGACACTTTCTTTGCCAAGCCAACAGCTGTACTATGAGATAAGAAAAAATGCTTTAAAGCCACTGACAGACAGATAACCAGTGTGGGAGCTCCATCCTTGCTCCCCAGCACATGCAAAACACCCTCTGACAGGTTACGATGGGGGGGGGAACCAAACCAAAAAACCAGCTTTGTTACCTTGTCTAGCAGATCATATTATCAAATATTACAGTATAACTAAAATTAACAGACCTATGTATTAGAGTGGATTTCAAACCCATGAAGAGTGTTAGGGTCCAATCCTCGCTCACTAAAGCTGGAGGACCAGCACTCCTGCAGTGTAGCTCAGGCAGGGACTGGAGCCCCAGTGGCCACTGAGCAGGAGGCCAGGGCCACCCAAGGCTGGTCAGTGCCATTAAGGTCTATTAATGCACTCAGGACCCTGACACATATCCATCATATTAGCTTATCTTGGACCACTAAAGAAAGATATGGCTCACTTCTTTTCACTCAGGTTTTTAATCTGACAACTGTGCTCTGGCAGTTGATGAACGCTTCATGGCTCACAGATTTATAAATGGTGTACTGCTTACTTCAGTCCAGACTAGCTACATCATGAATGCAAATAATTATTCTCCACAGTTATACTGTGACCTAGACAAAAGAAATATAATTGCAACTACCTTTCTACAATTCACATTGCTGAAGACTATTAACTTAAAAAAACATGGCAGTAAGAGGTAACCAAGCCATCAGGGTCAAGGAAAGAAAATAACGGGGGGTTCCACAGAAGCTTTCATCTCTGTTGCCCACCTAGCCTTCAGAATTATTGATATGGCAACCTTTCAGGCACATTACAAATGAAACGCCATGGAAAATAAACCCAATGGCAGCCATCTGTAAAAGATGGTCAAAAGACTGATGTAGACTGACTTGAAACAAGAAGCAACCAAATGTAGAGGAATGACGGTATACATTGCATTAGGTATCAACAACTTGACCACCAGATAGGATTCTGGAAATAAAAGAAACCCTTGAATAGTTTCCCACCAGGTAAGAGTTTGCATTCTGTTTTCTTACCTGATCTGCTGCAATGAAATAGGTGCTTTAATTTGCTGATAATAATCAGGATACTTTTTCTTGGAGGGCAAGTGGAAAAAGGGTTCAGATATGAGCTGGCCCTGATTATTTCGGCAACTTCTAACTGTGTCATAAAGCTGATAAAGAGGATTAGAAGTGTCCATGAAGGAAGTAATGCTCTCGGCTTCAGATTCTCCCTCTTCGTAACGAGCAGCAGCTGCACAGAGAGAAAGGAAAAACAGGAAAATCAGCAGGACAACTCAGAGTGGGTTTTTTGGTTGACTTTTCATGTGGATAAAGATCTAAAACAGAAGAAAAGCCAGTCCCTCAATCAAGGGTGTTCAGCCACTCTCTGGCAGTCAGATTCATACCTCAGAAAAGGACATCACAAATATATCTTACAAGCCTCAAACTAACAAAAAAAAAAAAAAAGCACTTTATCTAGGTATTGCAATCTCTCTTATCAGATTGAGACTTCAGTTCTGTCACTGGTAATACACCCTTGCCACCTACAAGTGCTGAGAAGTGTTCATACATGAGACTACATAACAGGACTATTCAGCCACACACTACCTATACAACAGCTATGTCCTTATTTACCCATCAAGCCATTAATACTAGTATTTGTGCTAAATATATTTGTATATTGAACTACTACCACTCTGCTATCTGACAAGAGCTCACTACAAGAATACAAACTGACAAACTATGTCTGGAATTTTCAAAGGTGCCTAGCCAGTTGAGCAAAATGGCCAAATTAAAAATGAATTTTTGCACATATATTGAAAAGGTGACTTCAAAACTTCTATAACCCTTTAGACCATATTAATCACAGCTCAATTAAAAAACTGTGAAGTTTAGCAGAAAAAACTGACACTAAAGCCTGAAGGTACACTTCTAATATATGCAGCAAAATGAAGGAGAAATAAATATTTTAGAATTGTTAAATAATTAGCATAAACATTTCATAATAAAGTATTTACAAATGTTATAGTAAACTTTTCTAGTTATCTATATGAAGCATATGTGTATGCTTCATGATTAAGATGAATGAAAGAAATGCTATGAAGAACTAACACTGCAGATAAAATTGGAAGAAACATTACATGAGCAACAGAAACACAACAGGAATGAAAATACACTGGTAGTGGAAATATAGGATGGGAAGCAATAAATGGCAAACCCTTGCATGCTTCTCACTAACACAAATGATGTCATTTGTACCTTGCAAAAATGCATAACACAAAATCTACGTGGTTTTGCACATATTAGAGTTAAATTATTCACCCTTTTTCCCCTCTCATGAGTTAAAGTTTGAAGGAAAGCTTGGCAGACAACACACTGGGTAATTCAGTTACACAAAAGACAGTTCTCTAACACTTACGCCAAGTTTCCAGCTGGCATTTTCATTATTGCTCAGTGGAGGCTGGCAATGTTTCAAGCTTTCTATCCAAGTTCAGTAAAGACATATTGAAATGATGACAAAGACAGGGGACACTGACTGCATAACATAGTACTATCATTTTTCCTCTGCAGTCTGACATTGCAGATCTGTGTGAGTGTATGACGCATGGGTCCTACCAGACAAGTTAGATGCAAGCTAAAACACAAGCAGACCTCAGTAGACATGCAAACACACAATGAAGATGTTCATTACTGATTCAGGGAGGACACTCAAAATTATCCTAATTATGTATCTGAATGCCAATCAGCATCACTTAATGGTGTAGCATCTACTACACAGTAGCCAGCAAAGCAGGAGCTGGACAGAATAACTCGGGTAGAAACAAAAGATTGGAGGTAGCACTATGTTTTCCTGTACCTAACATATCAACCTGAACATGGAGATAAATGCTAACAGCTAAGAGAATGCCATCAGGTAAAGTAAGTTTCCAAAATAGATTATGCAGCAAAATATTGTCTTTGGTTTTGTTTACTTAAACAGTTCGGTTCTGAGTGCTCTATCAAAAAGTAAGAAACAAAACAGAAAAAGCAGAACTTGTTTCTATGAAAGAGAAAAAATAAGAAACTAGTCAAGTATATTGCTATTCTCTGACACGTGGCAGCCAGCAACAAAGCAGTTCAATACCCTAAATGAGAAATGTACTTCCTTTGTATTAAAACTAGAACACTACTTTAGGGAGAAGGCACTCCCTAAAATAAAAATCTCAGTAAATTAAACAGGCACTAAAAGGAAAGTGTTTATACAATATTGTAATACAGCTATAAACATTTCGTTCTGATGTGTATATGTTCTTTAAAAGCGATGTGTCAAACATATATTCTCACATACTCAGAAAATGATAGTGTTCTGCCAATATGAAAACTGTTCTCTTAAGAACTGAAGAATGTATTATTCAGATCAGAAGACAGAAAAATCCATATTTTGCTATGGAACAAACAATCTAATGCAAGACTGTAGATTCTTTAATATGCAGTAGCACCAGGTCCCATATCCCCACCAAGCACACGCTGGCAGTGGAGAGTAACAGTCAGTTATTCCCCTTTTCATGCAGCTGTTACCACAACTATAGTTAGCAGATACAGGAAAAAAACCACCCGCAGTATACCATAACCACAAAATATATGCCATTCAACAATCCCAAACAAAATGTATTTCCTGCTGTTCATTCCATACCACAGTGACTGTTTCCTAACGAAGGGACAGCTTCATAATGGAGTGATGTTAAATTAACTCCACTGCAAAAGGAGGAAGCCGACTAATTTACAATGTGAACTGAGCTTTATTATCAGATATAAATGCATATAACATATACATGTACTCTTACTCAGAGATGAGGCAGAAAAAGAGCAAAGAGGAGAGCATTTGAATGTATATGAAAGAAAATTAGTCATTACTCAGTAAGTGATTCGCTTTAAATACTGTCTCATTTTTGGTCCCAAAGCACATAGACAAAAATGAATGCTCTAAATCCAACGGAAGATAGATGCTCGTAAAACCAAAAGCAGCATCCAGTCTCAAAGCATTTCTAAATTAAATAAATAAAATAGCTTTATTACAAAATGAAATACTTATTTGTAAGTAATAAATAATGACCATCTAAGCCTGCCTTTACAGATTTATAATGAGGAGCAAAGGAGCTGCAGAAGCTGCTCGTGTCCAAGTACATTTGAGCTGGAAATCTTCTACAAGCTCCATCACACCATGACACCCTCTGAAACTAAGGATAAACTCCAAGTTGGAAACAGGTATTTTTCATTGCTTAGGCAACTGCTGCAATCAAAGAAGCTCATAAAGATTTAGTTCTCTGTATCGAGAAGGAGAAAGTTCTCTTAACTTTCAGTCATGCAGCCTAGTTCTCACTTATTTTAACAAGTGTTAGAGGAAGGAAAAATATGAGATACCAGAGCAACTAATAAAAAGACCACTTGGTTTAAATAAAAATTCTTTTCATGTGGAGACTGAAAGCATAGGGATGTCCAAGTAGTGCATTGGAGGGACAGAAAATCTTACAGGTGACAGATGTCTGCCAAAAAAATTGACATTGCCTCTTAGGTAAATGTAATAAAGATAGAGCTTCAACAGCAGCAAGGCAAAAATCTCAGATGCTTATGCAAGGCTCCATGAAAATGACAGTAATGTCTATAGCAAAGGTGGCACCTGAAAGCAGTTAAATCACTTCAAGAATTGAAATCACAAAAATGTAAAAAGCTATGCATTTTTACAGAATTATAATTTGCAAAAATAGCAGCTAACAATCACACTGAACCAAGCTAATAAATACTCCTCACACCTCCCAGAAAGCAGCTGCTCTGAAGCAGTAACTGAACTCTGGACTAACCAGGAATAAAAATGCTTTTGCTTGCAGCAAGATCTAAAATGATCCAAAAAATTCTACAGCATATCCATCCACTAGGAAACAGTGGTGAGTACAGTTCAATTATCAGGTGTGAAATAAATGCCCCAAAAATATATATTGAAGCGATGCATCATTTCACATCAATGCAGAAATAATGTAAACAAAAAAATAAAACAATGGTATACGTACAAAAACATTTTGGAAACCTGCTCTGAGATGAATGCAAGGAATTTACTGAGACAGTAACTATCAAGGCAAGCTAACTTAAAAGACAACCACCTATAACAATTTATGACCAATACTGAAATATCTGTTATAATGCATACATTACACCATATATGCTTATAGTATAATGCTAAAGAATGCTTAGTATGAAACTAAGGATGCTGTATGAAGGTATGCCTTTTTATGTGCTTTTGTTTTAACATAAAACTTCATGCAAGACTTCACGACTGCTAGGCTAGACCAGGTATTTCTGAATTAAGTTCTAACATTAATCTATCCTTATACCTCATATAGATTATCTTCACCTTAAAAAAATAAAACCTGACAGGTACTTAGAAAACCCAATGGCACAAGAGAGAACAAGCCAGTGTGAACAAGATTTCTCTCAAACAATTGCAGTGCTATAAATCTCCTTCACTGCAAGGAGCACCCAGTGTCTTCTCCTCTGTTTCATATCCGAAAGAATAAAAACAAGCAACAGTTTCCTAAAGCCTGCATGAGTATACTTGGAAACACACACACTAAATTCAAAACATGCAAACAAGTTTGGCCTACCCTGTCTTACCAGCTGTACATTTATAAATTTGTACTTAAGAGGAAACAGGGACTGGATTTAACAGAATTACAGGGTGAGTTTGGAAACACCGCAAAATATTTTTGAAACAAAGATATCTGAATGTATTGGGAGCTCTACAGTTTTGCTTATTCCAAACATTTTAATTAAAGAAAATAGAGAAACTGCATTTCAGTTCCTACCAGCCAAAGCTGCATCCTCATCACTTTCTGATCCATATTGCAATGCCATGGTTATTGCTGATAAACGATCCCCTTGGGCTGATCTTTTGTTACTATAAAAGAGAAAAAGTTAAAAAAATGTGCAAAATTAAAAAAAAAAAAAGGTTATCATGTTAACCATTAACAGTCACTCAGAGTGTGTAAGTAAACAAGTGAAGCTCATGACGGTTGCCTACATTATCAGAATACAGACACGACTATGCAAGAAAAGACTGGAGCCCTTAACAAGAGAAACTGTTAATGACCCCATGAGTCTGCCTCTATTTTAAGAGGCAGTCCATCAGACTGAAAAACTGGACACAATCAGAAAGTTAGAGCTCAAGCTAGCTATCTTCTGTCTTATTTTGAATACTTGAATATTTGAATTACTGGGGGAGAAGGGGGATGATAATAAGTCCCTCCCAATTAATAACTTTGTTATTTGATCCTGTTTTATAGGGATTTGTCTACATGAAGGAGTTCAGCACACTGTAAGCGGTATATGCTATCTCCTCCCATTCCCCCATCCCCACCTTAGGCATTTTCAGCACACAGAGCGCCTGTATGTGAAGCAGCTTCCTCTGCTTTCTATAAGTCAGCATCCATGCTGGGTATGGTCTCATACAGACTTCTTCAGTATCCCTCTCTTCCTCCCTTTTGTCCCAAACCTGGGCCACAGCATTTCATACCCACACTGTAGGCTATGCCTGACAATCTCTGCTTTTTTACTATGTCAGCTCTTTAAGCACCTTTAGCAATGGGCTCAGCCTTGCCCTGTGGGAGCAAAGTGAAGACTGGCAAAAAGCAGATGGGTTGCTTAAAATGACACCAGCTCTGTACAAATGCTGAATCCCTTAAACACCCTTGCAGCTGCTGTGTAAAACCATGGTTTCAGAGTATACGCACAGGGAATTGACCAGGAGTAGTACTGTTTCAAGACAGTAACCCAGAGACTGTAGACACGAGGCCTCTGCTAGGTACCAAAATTCTCAACTGTTGACTGAAAGAACAAACCAGAAAGCCTCCAGTAACCCAGTCTACTCAGCAAGTTTGCCATAAATGCATCTCAAATGCAATACTTTCTTTTTACAGGCTTCATTGTTTTCCACCATGCATCTCTTAATTATTTAGTCCTACTTATTATTTCTTTTTAGTCTCCAAATATAATTCTTTAGGTTTACAACACATTCCATGGTTTTTTTCACCTGCTTTATTTTGTAATGAAGCTTAACATATTGTTCTTCAGAACATTTCTAAGGAAATAATAGCATACAGAGTATTTCACAACAGGTGTTTTGCAATGTTAAATATAAAATCAAACATGGAAGAGTAATTACAGCAAAGTAACATTAAATAATACTTAATAGATATTTGACTGAAATATATTTGAATCTAAAAAGTCTTTGAGTCAATATTGAAGAGCACTCTCAAATAAAACAAACAAACAAACAACCCCAAAAAACACCCAAACAAAAAACCCCCGAAGTTTTATTAATTCCATATGATGACGACCCAGCTTTTCCTCCGAGTCCACAATTTACTTACCGATAATATTTGTTAGAAGAATTTCTCTCATCACCAACACTGCCTTTACCCTGTGAGGAAGGACCTGTCAGCTTGGAAGCAGTCAAATTTGATGGAGTCCTTAAGGCAGAAGAGACAAGCCAAGGAAAGGGGAAAAAAAGAGGCCCACCTTAGACCCAAGAAAAGCTGCAGCAAGGATAAAGCTTTTTACAGAATTACTTTGATAGATCAGCCAAAAGGTTCAGAGACAGATATAAAATGTTTTAAAGCTAAAAGTAAAGTAATACTAAGATACTTTTAGTGCCCCAGCATTAATATCGATTTTGTTTATAAAGTCAGAGGAAGGTAACATTTAGATTGAGGATTAATAGCTATACACAAAGCTCAGCCTACAATAGCAGTGAAAGCAGCCAACAAAATGTTCCTCAGCATCCAGGTAAAGCTAATCATACAGATCCAATCATGTTTTATCAATATTTAACAAAATCACTGTCAAGCTGCTTGACAGTGCATATTGTCGAGCAACTTTATTTTGCCACTTTACTTAAGGGAGGACAGTTAAATGCACCAACAAAGAGCAATTTAGTATGACAAAGGATACAATGAACTCTGCAATAGAAAAGCATGATTTTTGACACAGAGGCAACATGTCTATAGAACTTAGGTTAGTAGCATTATGATGAATTTGAGTCTGATCCACCAATGACAAAAAAAACAGATGTAAATTCAGAACAAAAATATAGCAAATTAACTTTAAATGAACTTATGGGGGTATTTTACCAAAATCAGCAACAGGTAAAGGAGACCCCCCTTTGAGACAATTAAGCAGTTAGGAATTTAAATAAAAAATAATGATTCAGTGATGTAGATTCAGCAGAAAGAATACAAAAAGCATAATGGTTTGATAAAAAAAGCAACCAGTGAAATGCAGAACAGCAGGTGAAAGGTTTGGTTTTCATGATACTTTTCCCTCACCCCAATTTTTTTTGCATTCAGCCCAATATTATTGTAGCCTGCTTCAGGCATTATAATTTTTTTTTTTTGCCAAGTTAGAGAAACAAAGAGGGGAGCTGACAATTACTCTGACATTCAGATTACTTCAGGATTTGCAGGTCTATTGAGAACACAGTACATAAGGGAACATCTAGAATACGGTAGCTGAGAAGTGCAAATGGGCTGGCAGTGCCAAGAGAGGATTCAACTAACAAATATCAGTGTGATTTATCTGTCATCCCTTCTTATGCAAACAGCTTTATTTTGAAGAAAAACAGTTAAGCCTCAAAATTAAACATCACACACACACGACATCCTGAGCTTCATCAATGGCCAACACAGTGAGAAATATAAAATAAAATCAAAATTTAAATAGAAAACCTCTATGCCTGTAAGTAATTCTAGTTAATGCAAAGCAAACACATACGTATATTCACTGTCTGTAGAATCAAGATCTACACATACTTTTAAGAAGGAAAATTATTAAAATATGTGTCAGGAATTACTCCCTAACAGTATTTCTGCTTTTATATTTTTGTATGCTCCAACAATGATTCACCCAAACATGGGAAGCATGCTAACGTTGAACAAATGAACCAGAAAAAACACTATATAGGTTGAATGTCTCAAAGCATCAAATAGTAAAGATCAATCAGGTAATTTCCATTTCTTTCACATGTAATAATCCAAGGCAATACTTTTAATACTGACACCATCTACACATTTTTCAGACAACAAAAAAATTTAAACTGCCTTTCAGTAAAGTACAGGAGTGCTAGTGTTTCCAGTTGTACCATACAAACCTTTGCAGGAAATGACAGCAGTTATTTTCCAGCATCAAATACCAGTAAACAGCTCAAATACATAAAGAGAGTCCACTTTGTAAAGAGTTTGCTAACTCCTTGGATGACTTGCAAGACATTGCTTTGTTTTTTTAGTTAAATGACACAGCCCATACTGGCAAATAATACCTAAACCTACTTATGAGTAACACTCAAAAGTAAAAAGTTTATACGAGAAGAAATCTAATTGCATTTCAGATAAGAACATCTAAAATGACTGCATCACTTCTCTGTACACTATGGATTGTCACAGGAAGAAAATGCTATTTCCTAAATAAAATCAGTCCATGAAACAAATAGACCTATCAACAGTGTTTTATACCTGCCTGTTCAAGACCAGATCTATGCTTCACTGATTAATAAGTCCAGATCTTCAGTGTCCTGTGCCTCTTTTCATAGCTAGAAATTGGTTTTCAAACAAGAGTTTATATAATGTGGACTTCCCTCTAAATATTTTTTGCCTGCAGTCTTGCTCCTATATTTCTGCCCCTACCTAATTAACTGTGAGCTCTTATGTTGCAGCTCCTAACAAGGTTCAAGAATATCCAGCATTTTTCATAAAGCAAAGCCCATCAAAGCACCTTGTTCTTCACTATTCCTTTTCTGTTATTAACTTATAAACACATGTGGTGGAAGGTGGCCATAGCTTAAGTTATAAAAGATCCACTGACACTGTTTTTCATAATCAAGTACATCACAGAAATATTTCACCACAGAAGTATTTCAATAAAAAGTTTCCTTCCAAAAACTATTTTACTATTTATAACTTTTTAAACAACAATAAACTAATTTTTCAAGCAATTATTTCCCACTATATTCTCCACAGCAAAATTAAGGGAATGTCTATAGACATTTTTATATGAGATTGTAAAAAGAACTCTATTTGCAGTACCTGATTCGGAGACTTGACTTGGCCAACTCACTGTGTTCAATTTCAGCCTTTTTCATATTAAATATTTTTTTAATCGCATTTGCATCCTGTCAATTAGAAGAATTTTTTTGTTTAATGTTGAAAGTCAGGTTTACCCATCTATCTAAAAATCTAAAACAAAAATGGAGGGGTTTTTACATTTAGATATAAAACAATTTTGCATGAGAAATGAAGCATAGAACAAAGTCTGCCTGAAATACACCCACAGTGGCCTCTAAAAACTGAATAGAATAGCTGAGTAGCTTTGAGCTCATTTTTTGTCATATACTTTAAAAAAAATCTACAGTTTGCAAATATACACGAATACCACTTTGAACTAAACAGGCAAATGAGTTTCTGTGCCTTTGCAATCAGAAAGATACTACCATTACCGAGCTTTATAATGCTCTCATTCTATACCCATGGACTCAATATTCAGAGTAAGAGTTCACAAAATAGAGATTACAAACTTTGAGCAATGTTATAAGTGTCAGTAATGTCACTAGGAACTGAAACCACAATCCAAACAGAAGTGCCATTGGAAAAGTCCAAGAACCACTTAAATAACAGTGTTATACATATACAAGGTCTCTCACTACAAAGCCCTTAAAACCGAACACACAAGGGAATAATTTACCACTGAAATTCTCCTACTTCCAGAGTGTATGGAAACAGCGATGTGATAATTTGTACACAAAATGCTGGTGAACTAAGTATGAAAAAGATAGCAGGTGCAATCTGGTCACAAAAATATGGCTAAAAGGAAGAGGATCTTCAAAAACCATGCAAAAAATGCATGACTAGTTTTGAAGCTTAATATGAAACAGTTCTGCAATCTGGAAAGAAGTTAACAGCTGAGTACTACCACTATCACTTGAACATGTAGTTTCAGCCATTTCAACTTCAATCACAAGTACAGGAATCCTCCATTCCTCCAAAGAAGCCACATAACTCATATCCCGAGATAAAATTTAATTGGAAAAAATCATACACCTCAAGAAAAAAAAAAGTGACACCCCAATTATACTAAAAGCAATATAAACAAAGGAAAAGCCACTAATAGCTTTTTTTTAAAAAAATGCAAACAGAGTCCATACGCTAAAGATTTATTTACGAATCAATTAGCACAGAAAGTAGTAAAGAAAATCTGAACTCAAATCAAACTATTAACAACTGAAACTAACCTTAAATACTTGTGATCCAGGCTCATTGTAGGTTTTGGCATTCTTTGCCAGAAGATCGATATCCTTTGCCATTGCATGAATGCTTTTGTAAGTTCCATTCTATACAAAAAAAAAAAATATGTAACTGGTTAAAGTGGCAAACTTCAGACAGCATGAGCAAATAGTGAAAAGCAAAGGGAATTCATATAGAATAAAGGGAACATTTATAGAAAAACGAGAACGTATTTATAAAGAGGACAGATAAGCATCTGGAAAGAGTCATCAAAAAGAAAGTGCTAAGTCCTTATAGAGCTTACAAATGCTAAGTAAAAGATTGCAAAAATACTTAATAAATCAGATTATCTTAATTTTGAAGGGTTCTGACAAAATGTTATTTTACCTTTATTTGCTAGTTCAGTTAGTCTGTGTGCTCACTATTACATAAAATGCTAGAATTACAGAACAGTATTTCAAATTACTGGAGAAGTAAGATGAAAAATGTATCAGTACAAAACATTTATTTATAGCACTACAACAAAAGTAGGTGATGATAATGCATGACCAAGCTTCAATACTTCAGTGTTTTACATTAGCAGTACTTGCCAAGGAACTACTTTAAACCATTAAACATCAAGAAATCCAAGATATTCAGGCTCAATGCCAGCACACTACAGTTTATGATGCTTGATCTTCAACACAGCTACTTCTGCAGCATTAACCCAGCACAGAACATTAAATCAGCATAGTGTTCAGATTTTCAAACAGCAGGGGAAAAACACATTGCCTTTCCTACCATCATAAAATTTGGCTTCTAACAATTTCAGAATGCTTACTGTTAAACAAGTCTATACTCTGACACATTGACGTACTGTACCTGTATCCTTTGGGCAATAGTTTTAAGATCTATGGGCTCCTTTATTATTGCATAATAATCTGGATATTGCTGGAAAACAAAAATAATTTATATATTACTATAAACAGTCACAAAGCTATTGTTCTAATAGCTCACAGAATGAGCTATTAGATGAATTGCGGATAAGAACAGTGTAAGCTTCATCAACATAGCACTAGGCTTCAGTTTGGGCAAGCCAGATCATAAGGCAGATACAAGGAATTAGAATTCATCAATAAACTGACACAAAGGAACAGTTCTGCCTGAAGGCCAAATATGTGGTGATGGTCTTCAGAGTATTTATTTTGCTGGTTAAACTTGTTACACCACACCCCGAAACAGAACAGTGAAATCAGACATACTTACAAAGATTAAAAACTCTGCATCAAAAAACCCCAATTACCGAAACTGGCAGAACAGGTCAAGCCCCAATCTAGAATGAAGGGCTGGGATTGAGTGGGTCAGAGCAAAGAAGGGAGGGAAGCTCTAAAAACAGCTGGAGTTTGCCACTGATGAGACAGTAACAAAGAACTGCACCCTGAGTGTGCCCATCATAGCGTATAACATCAGTTAAACAAACGTCCAGGTTTCCAACTAGAACACAACCAATATTATAAAATACCCACCACTTTAGAAGGAAGTTTCTGAAACAATTCACTTATGAGGCGTCCCGATGGGTTTGTGGCAACAGCTACAGCTTCAAGAAGCTGTTCAAGAATTTCCTTCAGGTAACCTGGAGATGACTAATATAAGAAATCAAATCAGAACAAGTTTTAATAGCAGCCATAGTGGAGTGCTTCAGGTTGCACTGAAATATACTAATTTACTTTTCAAAGACAGAAAAAATCAGCTATAAAACACAGACGCAACTTTTCAAAACAACATTGTTCATGCATTTAGGTAAAGCACATGAGAAAAAAAATCAATTTCACATTTACACTGCAGACTGTCAGACATACATTACATATTGTTAGAATAGACTTGGTTGTCAACATTAATGAAAATATGCATCCCAAAATCACAAAAACTAGACAAGCCCAAACTTCCTATCATCCTATCTGGCTTATAAAACACTCCAGGAACAGCTGCACTAACTGAATGGGACACACGCTGGAAAACGATGTCATTAGACATGAAGCTTGCATGCATCAAACCTCAATGTTGGCATATCAAGCACACATCATATTAGTTTCAACTAAACCAAAACCACATTTTATCCGTATCAGAAAACCTCATAATGTTTTTTTGCTAGGCAAAAGTGAAACACACATACAATGCTGTGAAATTATTAACTAATAAACTTGTATAAGAAATACCTTTTGGGGCATAATTTAACTATGAAAAGACTTAATGCTTTTTCACATATGGAGGCCAATCTCCCTCTCAGAGTCAGGTGCCATACACAGCCATGGCTTCTTCCAACTACAGCTGTCATGCCCACACTTACTAATTCAGAATTTGCGCCTTGATTGTCGTGTCCATCCTCATCTTCGTCTTCCTCCTCAGCATCACCTTTTTGAACAAATTCATTTTTTGTGCGCAAATACAACTCCCATAATTTGCAGGCAGCTTTATATTCAGGAGAATCGGGCTGCAAAAACAAATCAAACATTCTACTCAAAATTCAGATCGTTCTTATCTGAAGGAAACTGATAAATTATTAGTTAAAAGGTACTAAATGCATTAAACAAATAACAGAAAACCTGGGAAATTCCTGCTTCAGTCATTCTTCAACAGAGATGTTAAGAATCGTAATAAGCATTAGAAAATATAACCTCTATCACTCCAAAGCATTTAAGTTTTTCAGAAAACTTAGCAATAAAATTACTTGGGTTCAGTCTTGTACAAGCCTATTAGACGAATCTGGAGAAATCATTAGGTTTTGCTGAAGCATAACACTTGATATTTAAAATAGACTAAATATCAGTATGCCAGAAATGTGATTTTAGCCAGTACTGCTGCGATTGTGTAGCACTTGAAAATTAATTTCTACAGAATAAGAATGCCAACAAATGTGCCAATATCTCTGAAAGCACTGTAATGATTTACACTCAGCATTAACCGTGAAATTCCAAAGATGCTACCATCTGGGTACACATCTAAGTATATTTTTTGGAAGAGCTAGAAGAATTGAGTCAGCAAATTAAGTTTCGTAAATACAGAGTTGGCAGGGGCAGACAAGCATGTGCCTATTAACATTACTACTTAAGAACACTACCCAGAAAAAAGACTGCTTTTCCACTCTTATGTATTTTTCTTTCCCTTTCCTCTGTCACTTAACCTCTATTTCAGGTATTCCTGCAGATATGTCACCTTATTACTGCTGATTATGCTCTTCTTACTTCACTCTCTCAACCTCTGACAGCTTGGAATACAAATGAGAAACCAACATGAGAACTATTCTTAAGCTTACCTTATTAGGCTTAAATATTCTCAAGACATTAGACCAGGTGTTAATTACGAGGAACAGATCTGAAGGGTATTCTGCTCCACTAGTCTCCTTCCTTCTATATTAATGCAAGATGCTCAAAAGTCTAAGACTTGAACTGAAATACTAAAAAACCAAAGGTTTGCGTTCAAATCTAGCATTGCCAATAAAACACCTGCTGCAATAAAGACCTTGACAATGAATCAGCTGTCCCTGTTTTATATGCGTCACTGGAACTGTGTGGGTAAGGTAAAAGACAAAAAAAGAAGAGGCTACGTTTGTGTGTCATATCTCCAGCTCACAACTCCAAAATTTCTCTGGAAACGTCAACAATCCTTCATCCTAGAATGATGACTACCTGTTTCTATTCTACATGCAAGATTTTTATGATACAGGCATAATTCTGAGTCCACTATTCTGTAGGCAAAGGCAGCACACATTCTGTAAAATTCTAATCATTCTTTCCATCAAGGACTTCTCCCTCAGTAGAAACCATGAAAAAGCCAACATTAATGGACAAGTGCCTTGCAAAGTTTCGGGAGTACACAATGAATTTGGAAACCTTTGTACTTTTTCTACTGTAACCAGAATGTGCAAATGCATTAATCCATAAATCTGACTGTTTTTCAAAAAGATACACACACACACAAACATAAACAAAATAAACACTGCTCTTCTGAATGTTACCTCATTAGGCTGGTTGGGTTATTCAGAAAGCAGTCATTTGGATCATCTCCAAAGTCAAAGACATATGAAAGGTAATATTAGCAGTTTTAGATTTGCTGTATCATCTCAGTCACTAAATACAATTTCACTGTTTTCTGTATTTAACATAGCCTTCCATTAAACAAGATTAATCCAATTTTTTTTTCCCACTTCCTTACAGCAACTGTAATAAAAACCATTAACATCTAAAATAAAACATACACACAGCTTGAGGGAATGGACATGGGGATTGCACCCTTGATGAAATATATCACCATGTACACTCACAATCTATCAACACTGACCACGATAATCAATGTGCCTTTTTTTCATATTATTAAGTGGCCAGTGAAAGAGAAAGATTCAAAGCTCCTACTGCATGCTTGCTTACTTATAAACTCTTCCTTTTGAGAAAAAAAAAAAAATATCTTTTTCCATTCCAAAAGGTTAGACAGAGTGTGTTGTGAAATGGGAAAGCTTTGATAGAAGAGTATTTTTCTCAGTTTACTTTGCTTCCTCTCTCTTTTGGAAAACTACATGAAGATCCTCCCCACATTATTCTATAGTTTTCCATAAAAAGATTCCTATGGTAGGACATCTTACAAAGATACGGTCAACCGTATGGGAATATATATGCAAATAACTGCAATGTATGCTGTTCTCTTACCAAAAACAAAGGCTAAATTGAAAAGTTTTTTTGCCAAACCAAGGAATAATTTGAACATGTCTCTACCACTTTTACAATGAATTTGAGCCTTTACATGTATTCTCCTCACCTTATAGTAAGCCTTCGCATTGTTAAAGAGAAGCTGAAAATCAGCAGTCAGCACATTCACATCATCATATTCCTCCATCTTTAGCTTTTGTTGGATTTTCATTAGATCGATTGGCTGAGAAACCACTTCATAATAATCTGGCTGATTTCTGTTGCAATCACAAAAACAGGCATTATATTCCAAGTGGTAAAACCAAAACCACAGCACTAAAGTTTGTATGTATCTATGACTAAATAAAACAAAGAAAGTTCCAGTAAGTTTTTGTTACAGCTAAAAGATCAGGACAGTGGTCTCTTAGTAGGCTTACTTTATTACATGTTCTGTTATCATCCTCAATTTTCTGAGTTTGAGATAAAATTCAGTCTCTTACTTTATCTACTGCATTTGCAAGGGTCACTTCTATTAATCTTCCCAAGATATGCCCTTAGCATTACATTCCACCACTTATGTGGAATATTTTATAGTCAAAGGCATAGATGTTTTAGGCAGCTGTCACAAGAAACATTTTAAATTATATCATTGTATCCTTTTTTGACTGAAAAAGGGCACCAGTGTTAGCATGTCCCATTGAATAATTACATCAAACACTCGGATCAAACACTGGTGTGAAACTATGACAAATTTAGCTTAAATTTATCACAGCTATTAATGCTGAATATCCACTTACTCCCTGATTAAATCTCACATTCAAGGCTTAACCAGAATCATGGTCTTACCTTCGCTTCGGTGCCCTAATGAAAAGCTCACAAAGGAGCCTGCCTTGTTCATCTTTGTAATCTCTGATGGTGTTGTAAAGTTCATGGCATACAGCAATCTAAAATGTAAGAACAACAAAGTAATGAAAAAGGAGAAAATCTTAAGGGGGCAACAAATCAAAGCCTGTTTACAATGGGAAAGACAAGCTGCCAATCCACAGCGTGCTCTAAAAGCAGAAGTGTGAAGAAATCAGTGCATCTCATACATTAATACGATACCTGACAAGTATGCCAGGTACTGCAGAATTTTAGTTTATTTTTTTGAACACAGGGAGCTTTCTTTCAATGCTAATTCTAAGTAACACACCCAAAATGTAAATTAATTCAGTACAATCCTCTCAGAGTTATAGACATCTAAAACAACAACAGGGGTTCTTCTGCCCTGCAATGAATTAGACTACTAAATCAAAGGCATAACAGAGACATTGTACACTTCAGCAATTGCTGCCTGTGCCATTCCCCACTTATCTCTCTCTGCATTTGCTATTCAGACACAGCTCTCAACTTCTGCATGTTATGATTTCAGTTCCTTCTCCAACATCCTTCCATCTGCTAAAATCATCAGCAAAAAAAGAAAAGCAGCAAAAGGAAAATGGGAAAGAAAAAGATGAAACTGGGGAGACAAGAACAAGCCAAAGCTGAACAAGATCCTAAACAAAGGCAACAACAGATTCAGGGCCAGTGTGTATGTGCTACATATGATCATCCATTTTACAATCCAGCATTTCCCAGGCAGGGATACAGTATCCCCCCTCAAAAAAGTTGCACATAATAAGAAGGTACTAACAGGATCTACAGTTGGGAGATTGGAAAGTCTCCTCCTCTTTCTGCTTGGGCCTGGTATATTCGTGGAGTGGTGGCCGTCATCAAAGTCTCCTCCGCTGACACTGCTGGAAGGCGAGGTAGCTCTTCGCCTCTTGGAACCCATGGAATCCAACTTCTTCTATAATGAAGAGAGACGTTCTTAAACTCATGGCATTGCATCCAAACTCTCTGGTGAGAGCTAACTATAAAGTTAGCAATGCTTAGGATGAGTCACATATGTTTGTTATATACTAGAGTTCAGTTAAGCCGTATATCTAAACATCAGCTTTTTGAAAATTGGCAGGAGTAAAGGGAAATTAGAGTGGTCCTACAGTTTTAATGTCACCCATGACAGAAATGTCAGGAAGCCTAGGGCTCACTGTGATGAAGACTAATTTAGCAGCTCTTAATAGGATATGTTCTTAAAACTATCTACATTTTGATACCTCATCCCATGCATGATAACTAAGCGAGAACCGCTGCTTAAAAGGAAAAAGCTGTACAGAGACATGTGCTTAGTTCTGGTGTAAATGCATGTAATTCCATGTCAAATTAAAAAAAAACACAAAAAACCAACAACTAGCTACCACACAAAAACCCCAAACAAACAAACAAACAAAAAAATCACACAGAAAACAACTTACAAATGAAAATTCAAACAGCTACTGAATACCTTGTCTTAGACTGAAGCCAAAAAAAGGTCTGGACCATCACGTGACCTACCACTCCCACTTTATGTGTAAGATGAATGGCTCAATCACCAAGAAGAAGAAAAAGCCACCTCCTTTATAGGCCATAGTTTTCTATTTACCAACACAGTTACAAATGAATAACCACCATCCAACAACTATAGTGATTTACGGAACAAGTTCTTGGCTCTTTCCCAACTTCCAGTGACAGCATCAGAAAAATATCTTTATTTGTAGCTGTCTCAAAGGCTGAAGACAGAATAGATCCATCTATCCCAGCCTATACCCATTTTCCAACCAAATCGAGGAATTTCTTCTAGGAAGCACACAGTTGATTTACAAGGTATAGCAGCACAACATAACCGCATTCAAGCATTTATGTTAGAGACAGAATTAATTTCAAGCACACAAATGAGATGAATAAGAATAAGGCAGGAATAATTAACAGTCAGGATAAAGAAAAGCAAAAGCCTAAGGCAGAGGAATGGAGAGAATGGTGCACATACAATCAATAATTTACCAGATTTACCAGAGTACAACCAGCACCTCGAAAAGCCAGTCTCCTCATAGTGTCTGATGGCCAAGTACAGATACTGGAAGAAGGTAACACTCTAAGAGTAGCTAACCAGCAATGGTGTTAGTACAGTCAAAACTGGAAGACAAGAAAATGGAAAGAGAGAGAGAAGAAAACTGAGAGTAGATAGATAATTAAAGAATAAAATCAAAGAATACATTGAATAATTACAGTGACAGAGAAAAAAAAGCAAGAAACAGAAGGTAACTATTTTTAGCCTAGCAGAAACTCTACAAAGTAATTTTGTACAAAGAACGCTAGACATTTCTGTCATTTTTACAGTAAAAACACATTTCTCTAATGTTTCTGAATACGTATTACAGATTTCTAGCCACTTGCTAGAGAATGATTCATGAAGGAGAGCAGGAGTAAACATAAGCAATATCTGACCTGAGAGTAAAAACCAGAAAGCAGTAAAACTCACAGAATCTGAAGTAGTACAGTGCTTATAACAATAAGAAAATAATTTTTAAGGTCAAGAAACATTTAATAGACTCTCTAGTGATGATGCACCTCCAGCAGTCTTCAGAGTGGATTTTTATCCTTGTAAGTAAGCAACATTAAATATCCAGTCACACAGGTTCACTAAAGATATACCTGTTTCAATTCCTAAGCTCTTTCCAAGTCTGATTTTTTTCAGAAATTCCACATGAAATGTACAGAACCATTTTATGGCAAAATGATTGCTTCTATTCAGTTCATACAAC
This sequence comes from Haliaeetus leucocephalus, assembly GCF_000737465.1. Classification (NCBI taxonomy): domain Eukaryota; kingdom Metazoa; phylum Chordata; class Aves; order Accipitriformes; family Accipitridae; genus Haliaeetus; species Haliaeetus leucocephalus. The sequence goes on along the minus strand of NW_010972584.1, from coordinate 2,174,594 downwards.
TACTGTCTTCAATCAAACCCCAGAGAGACTGTTTTCCTCTTCGGTATTCTGGACATTTGCATAACACGCACATACAGGGAAACTGTGCTTTATTAGCAGGCAGTTCATCTCAGGAATGGTCAATCAGCCCATCGCTTTTGGCACTGCCTCCAACTTCTATCTGAGAGCTACAGTATCGAATGGCTAACACTAGGCGTGTGCTGATGTGGAGGCTGCTAGAAAACACAAGTTCTTGGTTGTGAAAGAAAGGCAGGAGGGACTAATGGAATCAATAATTCTGATTCACCCAGGAACCCAAAAGTGCACTTAGTCCAATCCCATCCTGAAATAAAGATCTGGGGACCCCCAGCCAGCACCTGCCTGCAAACTGCATATAGGCTTCTCCATGTCCGTCATCTGAGGCATATACGCTGCGGCTCTCAGCCATACGCAGACGCTGGTGTACACTTGTATAATCAAAACACCTGGCCATTCTGTACACAGCCTACAAAACCATTTTTCTCCTCTAATAACCGAGGAAGGTGCAAAACACATATCAGTCTGAACAACATCATGAATACTCAGTGAGAGAAATGCTTAGGTAAAACTCCTACCGAGCATCAGGCTCCAAAATGCAAACTTCTCTCTAGATCTCCATGCTCATAAACACAGATAATCCTACTGTGCACAGAAATGCACGCTGTTTTACTTAAGAACATGTCTCCTAGACTTTCTTCTGCAATGTAACTGCTAACTTACAAGTCCTTCAACAGTCACACCAAGAATCTCCACCGCTACAAACAAGGCATCTCCTGTGCAACAGGAGCTTGAGTGTCTTCTCAATAATTGCTCAGACCGCCCATAAAAATGTCACATAACCATAGACATCTCTATAAGAAATGCTTTGGCCATTACTAATATACACGTATACTAATATATACATAACGGGTGGAAGACTGCCTCTCCTGAAAGCTGTATTAGACTGATCGCCACAAGTATTACCCAGTCTGACCTCATTAAATGAACAGTTTTTACATGCATTTGAATAACACACCTAAAACAAGCCAATGAGGTTCTAGCGCACATTTCCTTTTCTGCCTCCAAGTACAAAAAAGCTAAAAGCCGATAGATACCACAGAAAGTATTCTATCGTTATCAGGATCTCCCACGTTTCAACAGAAATACTCGCTAAATCACGCCAAATTTAGCCAACGGAACACGGGAGGGAAACACAGCCAGCATTTCCCCCGATTACCGATCACACCGAAACCCGCTACAACATAGGAAAAGGGGGAGGGCAACAACCAGACGCTATAAAAGGAGAAAGTTAGTGAAGAAGTGAGAGGCACAGCACATCGATCCTCTCATCAACACTGGGACAAGAAACAAAGAGGCAAAACACTAATTCCCCCAAACCGTCCCCCAGGGCGGGCCCCCGCCTGCACCCGGCTCGCACCCTGCTCAGTTTATGAGGCGTTATTGTTGGCAGGAGACGAAAGAGACGAAGAAAAACACCTTTTCGAGCACCGGGCCAGCCTGCGCCCTCACGGCCTGACAGGACGACGTCCCCTCCCCGACCCGCGCTGCCCCCCGCCCACCCACCCCCACCGGGCAGGACCCGCTCCCGTCCCTCGGGCCTCGCTCCGGAGGCCCCGGCCTCCGCTGTCACCGCTGCCAGCTCGGCCCGCTGACGGGACGGGACGGGACGGGACGG
>NW_010972584.1:2153798-2172271 GCF_000737465.1 Haliaeetus leucocephalus | reverse complement strand
CGGGGGAATCGGACGGACAGACACCGGGGCCGGAGGGAAGGGCGGCGGGGGGAGCTCGGCCGCTTCCCCGGGCGCCCGTGAGCCGCGGGGCTGTCCCCGGGGCGGGGGGAGCCGGCGCTGAGGGACGCGGTGCCTTGCAGAGCTGAAGAAGGCCAGCAAGAGGCTGACCTGCCACAAGCGCTACAAGATCCAGAAGAAGGTGAGTCCCGGCCCTGGGGGCGGTGGGGAGCCCCCCGGGCTGCCCCTGCACCACGGAGCGGGGCGGGAGGGGCGGGGTGTCGTTTTCTAATCAAAGCTCCATGCTAACTAGTTTAACGCTAAAAGTATTTTTTTATATATTATTACGGAAACATGTTGTGCGTATACGTGCACACAACAAGGATGTTACATTGAACCTTAAGGAGTCTCGACTGTAGTGAAGAATTTGCTTTCCAGTTGCCCTAGGCTGAAGGACGATGTAGAAAAGAGTGTAGATTTTTTACGTCGTTCCATTTTGCATTATTTTGTGCTGGTACGTTCAAATGTAGCTTTACAACGAGACATTATGCAATCGAAAGACTTCAATCTCAAGTCAGAAACGTACCCTTTTTTACTCTGTATCTGTAAAGAGGAAGGATACAACCCTTTTTTTTTTTTTTTTGCCTTACACTGAGGAAATATTCTTGTTGCTGTCTTCAGATCAGAGAACACCACCGAAAAGTCAGGAAGGAGGCCAAAAAACGTGGACGCAAAAAGCCCAAGAAAGATCCCGGTGTTCCCAGTGCTGCACCATTTAAGGAAGAGCTTCTACGGGAAGCGGAGCAAAGAAAGCAGAGGGTAAAATACAGTTTGTGGTAAAGAGGACAAGAACTGAGACCATCCCTATCTTCAAGGAAGCTTTGTGTGCACGTGCGCACCCAGAGGTGCAATCATGGTAGATTGTAAATGGTCCTAGTAGACGTATACTTTTGAAAAATAATATATTTATTTCCAGCATTATACAGTGTGTAGCAGTTCTTTTCTTTTTAACCTCCATTTCGTCACTGTATGTATAAATCATGCTGGAAGTTTCATTTCTAATGTAACCCAAATTGCCTGTGATGCTAACATACATAGGTGTCCCATCAGAATGCTAGAAGTTAAGTCTTGGCATTATGTGATTATACAGAAAATAAGGATCCGCTGTCTGCAGCGTGGAGTAATGCGACACGAGAGCAGCACCCTTATCAGTTGTAATGTCGTTGCTGCATGGCTGTTATTTTGAGGTCTAGCTAATGGATGTATTGCCTCTGGTTTTAAGGCAATTGAAGGCAACAGTATTCTTTCCAGAGTAGGATGCAAAAAAAGTTCCCAGTGTCACTTGGACAGCCATGAATTCTAACTAAGCTGTCTCAGGAACTTTGGTCAGAAATAAGTAAACAGGGAGAAAGAACAGTCTTCCTTACCACCTTCAAATGTGTTTTATCTGGCTTGGGTTTTTGTTTGTAATCAGCTTGAAGAACTAAAACAAAAGCAGAAGCTCAACAGACAGAAAGAACATGAAAAGAAGAGGAAGCTTGAAGCTAAAAAGAATGCAGCCAAAGTCAAGGAAAAAGCAGAGGGAAAGGTAGGTGTCTGGTATGATTTTGATTCTTTGAAGCTTATGGAAGCAAAAAAAGTAATCCTGAAACTACATCTTCATAAGCAGTATGTTACATGTTGTATTTCCATGCTGTATAGGCACACAAGTATAATACGCTAATTCTCAGTTAAATCATTCCCTTTCATTTTTATTTGCATTCAGGAATCCTCTGGCAAATCTAAAGCAAAGACTAACAAACTGCTGGATAAAAATTCAAAGAAATCATTCTGCAGGGAGCTCAAGAAGGTGAGACGCTTCAACTATTTTTATATAAGAGTCAGCAATGAGACCACTTGTTATTTTCCTTCTTTGCATTACTGTGCAGCTGCTAGAGAGTATAAAGGTTGCTTGTGATAAACTTGCAACACTGAAGTAAGGGATTTTACCACAGAAACTGGGAGGGTTTCAGTCTTGGTGTGAGCTAGTGAGACATCCAGCACTTTGAGGTGTTAGACTTCTTGGGCCAATGTCAGTACATACTGAGTGATCAAAGAGCTCTTGTAGTAATGAGGTACTAGTGTCTAATGATTTCTTGCCTTTGGAGGAAAAAGATGAAAATTCCTTCCTTCAGCTTTCTGGTTTGTAGTTCAGAAGAAAGGAGCTCAAACAAGAACAGTCATATGAAACCTCATCAATCATTCTGTGAAATTCAACAGTAACTGTTGTAAGCCACAGCTGTTCCAGTTGTTATCTGTCAAATGGTCTGTCATGTCTTATTTGAGAGTCTTCTCTCTTTTTTCTGACCTAGGTAATTGAGGCCTCAGATGTGGTTCTAGAGGTTTTAGATGCAAGAGATCCAATGGGCTGCCGGTGTCCTCAACTGGAGCAAGCTGTAACTTGCTCTGGAGGAGACAAAAAGCTACTGTTGGTTCTGAACAAAATTGGTAAGAAGCACAGGCTTCCTTGAAGTGTTACTTGGTCGCTGTGCGGTTCTGTGGTAGGTGAGCTATGAAGAAGATTTTAAAGGAATCTGAGATTCCTTTGAAGACATAAGATCCAACTCTGAGCTCGCTGCCCTACTGATGGGGTCACATTTCCTCCGCCTTTTGGTCTAGTTTGCTAAGAAAACACCACAGACATAAATGCACATTAGCCCCTTTCTTTTGCAATAAATTCTGAAGGCATTGGCCAGTCTCAGCCAAATTTGACAGAAGTTAAACATCTTAAAATTTTTATAACATTTTTGTGAACGTAGGTGAGCAGGCAGAGGTCACAACGCTGGTCTCCACTGAGGCAATGGGGAGTTAAGGATCAGCAAATCAATGCAATAGTTGGAGTTGAAATTTGGCTTTGGGAAGTATTTTCAGCCTTCCGTTGCTGTATGAAAGAATCCACGCAAAAGCAGGTGAAACCAGCTAAAAAGGCTGGAAATTACTGACTTACCAGTGGCAAAAAAAGAAAATACAAAGAGCAAGAGCAAAGGGTACTTTGTATTAGAGCAGTCTTTGCAGGGATGATGGGATAATCCTTCACAGAACATCACTCTATACCATAAAAAGTCTCCTAGCAAGACCCCAGCGTTAAAAACCTGACAAAGGGGCCAAAAATGTAATTGTAGTATGTTCTGCTTGAGGCAGAAAATAAAGACTAAAACTTGCAACACTGGGTGCCTTTGGGGAACGTACCCAGTACTTCATGACAAGTAATGTTTGGCTGAAAACCCTAGTAAAGAAACATACTAAATGGACAAAATGCAGCCTGGCTCCTGATACATTAGATTTCCTCCACGCAGTGACATTTAAGATTCACAGAAGTGAAAGGACTGTGCTTTTTTTCCAGATTTAGTGCCAAAGGAGAACTTAGAGAAATGGTTGCATTATTTGAAGAAGGAGTTTCCAACGGTTGCTTTTAAATCAGCAACGCTGATGAAGGACAGGACTATGGTAAGAGCACTGCAGGCTGTTTCATGACTAAGTCATATGTGTTTGCAATCATACATGTTGAAACGTGTTGAGAAACAGGAACTCTTGTTCTTTAAAATTCCTTTTCCCCTTGTTTGATTATACTGCTGTGACTAATGGATATGCCTGTGCACTTTGACTAAGCTTTGTGGTACAGTGGGCGAATTCTTGCTGTTGAAATACATATTGTTATTTGTGCCCAGGATGCTGGACTAGAATAGAAGCAAGTCTCTTTTCTACTGTAAGAAGGACAGTGAGGGGAGGAAGATGAGGAATTTTTCATCTTCTACATAGGATGGTTGCACCAGTTATATCTGAGTTGTTTTGTAGATAAAGTGGTGCAGGCTGTACTACTGCATTCATCCTGACTGGCCATCAATAAAGGTAGCACCTGACATTACTTCATGAAGAGTATAAAGGGGTTAGCTCCCTGTGTCCTAGTCTCAACTCTTTGAAGATGCTCGTTTGAACTGAATGTGTATTAATACATAAAGCTTCACATGCCTTAACCCTGATAACAGCATAGTGTAATAGACCCTCCTGTGAAATGGCGCAGAAACCGCAATGCAGAGATCAAGTCTTCAAATCCTTCAAAAAATTGAAGTCTTTTGAGTGAAGTTGCAGATTTAAGAATTCTACCACCTAAACATACATGGTTATTTTATGGTTGCACAACAAAACTGCAATACAGCCTGAACTGACATCACGACACCTCTACATCGATTCACATTCCTTTTTCTCTTAGTAGTCGACAGCTACCTTTTTTACTGTCACTTAACTGATTAGCCAATGTCTTATTAAACTAATTTCTTCTGTTTAGAAGAACACAGTAACATCATCTAATAGAGGACAGGAGTTGGAAACATTACAGTAGATAAATATATATGCTTAGATTTATTTATCTTCCTAAATAGCTCCTGACCATGGGGTTTTTTTGCCTTTGAATCCTGTAGCAGGAACAGTTCAAAAAAAGACGTGCACGTGTTGACTTATCAAGAACCACGGAATGTTTTGGAAGCAAATGCCTTTTGAAACTTCTTCAACAGCATGGGAAGACTCAAAACAAAGCCATTCAGGTTGGGGTAGTAGGTAAGCGTTTGGAGAGACAGGAGGAGTTTCCTTCTCCCATAAAGCTTTCATATCCTGCATTATAAATTGGGTAAAACAACTAACACATAACTTTGTAATGGGCTTTCTAGTCATTATTCTTACCTTCATCTAAGACTCACTATTGTAGTACTTCAGTTGACAGCAATCTACATTGCACTTAAATGCATGTAGTGTGTGTGATCTGTGGAAGCCACATTGTGTGAGGCCTTAGCTGATTCACCAACTTAGGGAAACAAGAGAAACGGGTTACATACCATGCAGCTTGCACTGCCTTCCTCTTACCTGATTAAGATTTGTGGTGTTACATTCAGTGTTTTTATTATCAGTGTGAGAAATGAGGATACAGACTTTGTCTTACTTCTGTAGTGAAGACTTCAGATCCAACTCTGATCTCACACTGAAGATGTACTTTAACAAAGACACCTGGAAGAAGCAGTTTTGGTCAGTGTTACATAGGTTGAGTTTTCTTATTTAACTTACAAGGATTTAATGTGGTTTTCTTCAGGTTTCCCTAATGTGGGAAAGAGCAGCATAATCAACAGTCTTAAAGGAGTTCGTGCTTGCAATGTTGGCCTAGCAAGAGGTGTTACCAAGTAAGCCAAGTCTGAAAAAAAGCTGTTCCTTTCTCTGTTTTTGTGTTCTGATCACCTCAGTTTGTTTGTGTACAATTTCCACCCATTAGGGGCAAAGTATGCCCCTGTGTGCAGGTTTAAATGCATGTTTCAGTTTTCCAGGGTGAAAGATACTGATCTGTGTGATGCAAGCTGTTAGGAGAGAATACAGTGTATAAGCTTGCTCTTTTGGTACATGTAGATTTCTGTCCTACACAAAGCATATGATGAGAAAGCACTGAAACTGACTCTGGATGAAGTGCATTCAATCCAATGCTGAGCTTTGTCTTGCATTCCTCACCATTACCAGTCCTTTGCTAGTTGATTATCTTTACTAACAGTGCCTTTCTCTCTGAATAGGTCCATGCAAATTGTGCACATTGATAAACAGACAAAGATGTTAGACAGTCCAAGTATAATTGCCGATCCTTCCAACAGTGCACTGGCACTGGCCTTGAGAAGTATCATAGACACTGAAGAATCAGACTCAGCAGATGCGCTTGAAGGAGTAGATGCCATTCTAAATCACTGCAGTAAACAGCAGGTGAGCTCCATCTTCTTCCCCATCTCTCACTGAATTTGACTTCTCTGTAGGCTGCTTACGCCAAAACGAAAGTTCATTTTACTTCAACTAATTCTGGTAGCTTTTGCACTGCTTTCCCCTAACCATACAGAGTAGCAAACTTTGGCTAGTGTATCCAATGCTAAGTGTGATCTTTCATCCTTATAAACAGAAGGCAGAAACAGCATGCCAGGATCCTGTCAGCCAGAGTCTATTTTCCCAATAACTTTTCTGATTTTTAAAAAACCCTGCTTTTAAGACTTCATTACAGTATCACAGAGTGAAAAATGAAGATATTCTCACTGCTTCCTATTATTACAGTGAAGACCTCAGATCCAACTCTGATTTCACTCTAGTTTCAAGTAATTAACTTAAGCCTGATCCCTATTCAGTTCTGTGATAACTGTGTTTTCACTAACCACTGTGCTGTCTCTGTCCACCCACTAGTATGGGTGAATGGCAGATGAATTTGTTGATGAAGTAGACACTTTGCTTTGTAATGTGTACTCCCACAGGCAAGAGAAAAACAGCTTTTCACATAGTTGTTCATCCTCATTGTAATCCAATTTGATTTGCTCTTTTATTCCTAAAACTAAGATAAAAGTGGGTATCTCTTTCTGAATCTACCATTTTCTTTTGCACTAGGTAATGATGCACTATAGTATCCCAGATTTCAGGAACACTGAAGAGTTTTTGACTTTACTTGCTCAGAAAAGGGGTATGCTGAAAAAGGGAGGTGTTCCTGACATGGAGAATATAGCTAAATTACTACTTTGTGACTGGACAGGGTAGGTATGCTATGAATTTTGCTTTATGCTGCTCACCTTTTTCACACTGTTAATCCAGCACAGCAGAAGTCCTGAGTCCTGTGAAGTACTTAGAAAGGAGAGACTGGGTTTTTTTTTTTCTTTTTTCCTTTTCTTGCTTTCTCACGTTTTACTTTGGTAAAGAGAGCTGGATTGGCTAACAGATTTAGAGAATGCCAACCATGGATAATTTTCTAAAGTAGTAAAGGGCATATGGAAAGGGTCAGAGCATGTTGCATGTTACTCCATAGCCAGTTTGCTGACTTCTGCTATAACTCTGTTAGGGGAATTTGCCTTCCTCTCAAATACTGAGTCCATGTAGTCCTCTTACACAGACAGGAAAGGACATGGTAAATTTTCTGTGGAAATTTATAGTGGTTCCTATATTCTGGGGGTGGGAATAAACGTAACTCAGAATCGGTAATTGAGTGTGACTATTTCCCTTGCTCAAGTGGTTCAGCTGCTTTTGCAGCTCATGATTTTACAGGCAAGTGATTTGTGGTGACAAAGTATGCCATTTCTTTTTCCTCTCAGGAGTGGGCTATCTACTTAACAGTGTTATTGACAACTTCAGAGTCAAATTTAGAGAGCTATTTAACTGCTGTTAAGCAGACAATAATAAATGAGTAGTTAGGTTGAGGACTTTGAGAGGTTTGTGCTCTGGGTTTTATTTTTAAATACAGTGATTTAACTATGTTATCTTTGGTTGTTTTTTAATGCTGATATTTTATTTTCCCAGAGCTAAAATAAGCTACCACTCACAACCTCCAGTATCTCAGAGACCGCCACCATATCTTACAGAAGACAAAATAGCTGAAATGCAGGAGTGTTGGAATTTAAAGAACCTAGAAGAAGAAAACACCACCACTGTTCAAGGTAGGACTGTTACTGTAACACACTGCTACCATTAAGAGTGGTAGTAGTAGTTCTAATGGGAGATTTTGAATGGAAGTCCTCCTGGGGTTTATATGATAGCTTTGCCAATATGCAGTGAATATGAACCTTTTAAGAACGGAATGGATTCTGATGCAAGAGAACAGTGCATCTGTGTGCTGTCTTAACACAAATTACCCCTGCTAGTTCTTAGTTTCTGCTCATCTCACCTAACCCTTCTCAGTAGGAAACAGGGGAAAAGAATGTTGAAGAGCACATAAACACTGGCTCATTAGGCCAACAAAATACATTTTACTCAGTACAATCTATACTCAAATCCAAGTCTTTCAGCTCCTAGCAGTCTTCTGTAGATGCCTCAGGGAAAGCTATTCTCAGGGAATTGTCCTTTGTTCTACCTGCTTATGTGGGAGTGCTGTCTTGTGGAAGGGAGGGGGCAAGACTGTCTTTTCTTAGCCCTGACCTAAAATGGCTGTCCTCTCAGGGGGTAGGCATTACATCTGGTGCTGTCTAACAGTGACTTAACTGACACTTCCTATTTTTTCCCAGCTTTAAAATACCCCAGTCCAGCAAGCAGCATCATTTTCCAGTCACCTGGTATGGCAGATGGGACAATAGAGGAAAATAAAGTGATAGAGGAAGCATCAGAGTGGGAAAACTTGGAAACAGGCAAGGAGGGGGAAGAAGAAGAAGAAGAGGAGGATTTCACAGAAAGTGAGGATGATCAAGATGATGTGGAAGAAGAAAAAGATGTCAAAGAGGTAAATCAGGGTTTCATTAGGCTTCTGCCTGTTTAGATCCTGACACCAAGTACCCAGTCAGTATCCTGCTGTAAACTGAGAATGTGTAGGCACTGTGGAGCCACCAATAGTAATCAAAAAACTTTTCTCCTGGACATAAGGGTTGGGCTTTTTGTTTAGTTAAGGAAACAACATTGTTCTAAGTTAGTTCTAAGGTAGCGTGTTCCTGACCAACTATACAAGGGGACATCCCCTCTACCATCAGTCTCTGCTAGGTTTCATTTGCATGGGAGACTTCATTAGCAATACCTGCATAAACACATATCTCTGACCTCTCTGACTTGTAGGAAACCAAAGTTCAGGTCACCAGGAAAGCAAAGCTTGGAAAACAACAAACAAGCCCTACAAATTCAGAAAAACAGATAGCAGGTCTGTATTAAAAACCCTGGCTTGAAGGATAGTCTCTGGTACTCCAGCACTTGCATTGGTTTCACTAACACATGATTTTCTCTTCTCAGAAAGTGAACATTCCAATTCACTATCACTCAGCTTGGATAAGACAGCAGATGAAGATGATGCCTATGATTTTAATACAGACTATGTGTAATGAATTATGTTTGAAGACACTGTTTGGAGACTTATTACTGGCTTTCAGAACAGTCACGAAGACTTGTGTTGCAGCAGAAGTTGGAGGAATGCTGCATACCAGAGCTGCTGCAAAGATTCACAATTATTGCTGTGTCAAATAATGTATATAATAGTGTATCTCCCTTGATTGTTCCAGATTTTATACAAGTCTAGGAAACAGACTGTATTCAGCTTTAAGTCCTAAACTTTATGTCCTGTGTTAAAGCCTATTTTAAAAAATTCCTAATGGACTGTGTTAGTTTGTTCACTTTGCCTTATAAAAAGATGTTTCAAAAGGATAAACCCTTTGTCTTTTTCTTTGAAAAACAATGGTAAATGTTTAATTCTAGTCATGTTCAAGCAATTGAATTTCAAGGTAAGTTTTCATCCTCCCTTCATAAAATTTAATTGTTTTTTCCTAGAGGATTACAGAGAGTGTACCCCTAGAGTATGACTTAAGTCAGTAACTTTTCAGTATACTTTTGCAAAACTTGTAGAACTTTCATATGTAAAGGTTGGCTAGAACATGCTATGTGCTTCAGCTAGACATAAGGTATTTTATCTAAGTACTGCTTTCTATGTTCAGAACCTTCATTGGGAAAGGTAACTAGGTTCTGGTATTGGTAATCTGCCTTTACTGGGGAACAAGCTTCTTGTTCTTAGAGTGCTTTAGAATAAAAGACATATTTCCTGATGACATCTATTATACAAGGCAACAACTGGTAATTGTAAAGCAAAATGTTGCCCTGTGCGATAAGGTCGTGTTAGTGCACTCAGCCTATAGCAGAACTGGGGTAGCAAGAGAATTACCAAGAGGCCCTGCAGCTGCTCAATGAATTAAGAATTTAGAATAAACACCTGACACCAAGCATCTTCCTCCTACGCATCTGTTTTCTTCCTATTAACTTAAAGGTCTGATTGCTGCATTCTCTAATAGATAGTTGTATTTTCCCTAAATGGATGTTGAGGCACAGTCTTCCTAGGTAGCTTAAAAAAGTATCAAGTGCAGCACAGACACATGCAGTTTATTTAGGCCTCCTAAAATACAGCCTGGTCACGAGAATTCAGTTGGTGTCAGGTGATCTAGTACAATTTTTCAAAGATTGGTAACTGAACTTATTTCATTACTTCTAACCACTTCAAGGATAAGAATGGTTCTTGTTCATCAAAACCCAGAAAAAGAAACAATAGGCAACAAACCACAGATCACCATCCATGACAGAAGCAGAACTATAGACAGCGACTGCAATGAGTCAAGCAGTTGGAAATCCTTTTAAATTACAAAGCAGTCCTAAAACCATACTTACACTCATGAACGAGCCCCTTCCCTCTCTGCTGGCCTGTATCTCAGACCATGCAACACTCAGCCTGTCACTGCATTAACACAAAGCCTTTTGTCTAATCACCTTATACTGAAGATTGTTCACAAGCAGTATTATTGAATAAAAATGACAACTTGAGTTCAAACCTGTATTAAATGGAATGGTTGGCACAGTAGCTGCCAGGATAGATCAGCTAATAATAGCCACTACTCAAACTTAACACTACAACTATGAAAAAAAACAACTTACCTATAGAAAAGACGATGGGCAGCCAGCTGCAAAAGGGCACAGGAATCTTGCTTGGTGAGAGTTTAAAGGGCCAGACTGGGAAAGGCACACTGGGAAAAACTTCTATAGCAGAGCCATGCTCACTTGAGAGAGCTATGAGGAACTTAATAATAACAAAATTAATCTGTAATTCATACAGACCGATTCCCAAAATAAACGTTTTGTGCAATTTTAGAATGAGATTGCTTTCGCAAAGACGAGATCAATTGACTTCAGTTTCAAACACTTGCTGCTGTATTTAAGTACAAAGGAAATGCACTTCATATATCAGATCAAGACTAGAATCAGATTGCCATTTACCTGAGGTTTGAGTCAACGATGTTAAAATTAGCTTTTATTTTTGAACAAAGTTTTCTCCACCACTTTACAAAAAATGTTTTAGTGTTCACTGGCAGTTAAAACCACTTTGCATAGTGAAATAATACTTGAAAAATTCATCTTTCAAAAAAACAAGATTCAATTTTGCAGAATTCTGCAAGAAAGACTTACACAGAAATGGTTGGGGGGAGATTTCATGCAAGAAAGGGTTGTTGAGGAAACTACTTCACAGGATAAGGAAACAAACAAAAAAAACCCAACCAAAACAGAAGAAACCCAAGCAGCTCTTCATTACAGTACATTGCTGTGCAAGATCTGTGTGGTGCAAGCACCAGCTGAAGTTGCAGCTTGTTCTTAGACACTGTTCCTTTCTGTAGCTGACAAAGTGATCCTCCTGTAGAAGACTTGTAGTAAAGAGCAGAAGAATGTGCAATAGACAGAAATGAACTAACAAAAGTGCTAGTTTGTGGAGATCCTCCCTTGCTTTCTATAGTGTTGCTGGAGTAGCATTTTCTGTCACACAAGTGAAGCGAGTCTCCTTTTGAACCGTGCATTTCAGAACCGCACCTGAATAAGTGCGTCACCTTGTGCTCCAGATGGCAAGGACTGCTCTCTAATACAAGTTGGCAAAAAAAAAAAGTTCTGCTTGGCTCCAGAATTTTCCTGAGAAAATGCCATCAGTTATTAAAATTGACTCTACTTTGCTTCATAGGCTTCTGAATGTCTGCGGAGCAGGCTGAACTTGCCTGTAGGGTCAGGGACATACCACTTCTCCCAGACTTCAGCATATGAAGCTGTTCTTCCCCATGGTTTGAAATGTCCATTCCAATGGAGCAGCTTGGCAGCTTTCACAAACTGAGGAGAGTACCTTTTTCCAGCACTAGATCCTTTTATTGAAAAAGAAGCATTAGTGCCTGAAATAAAGGCAGCAGAAACACCAACGTGCAACATTTTAACTTCAAAACAAAGGATTTCAACAAAGGAAATGTTGTCATTTATGGAGAAAGGAGGTGATATGGGAGGCAGAAATCAGGGCAAAATGAAAAACATAATCAGGTGCAGCTGAATGCCACTTTGATTTGTCTCGGTATCTATTTTATGTACTGCCTTAACTTCCAAGATCTTTAAAACCCCCTTAATACCCAGATGTATTCAGCAGCCTATGAATTGTTCATTGGAAACAAAACCTAAGAAACCTCTCCCAGCACTGGGGTTTCACCATTAGCAGAACAGATACAAATGTCTGTTTTTCTCAACAGTCTTGGAAGAAACACCTTCAGATACAATATATATGTGGAAAAAGAAGAGGAAAATGAGAAGTAATTTGAGAGTAATTCAATTCAAGAGCTATTCCCCTGGCAGTTCAAAAAAAGAACATGAAGGATCAGGCCCACAAGCCCTAAGATGGTGTTGCAAAGCAGTGTTTCTTAAAGAACAAGGTATAAAATAGGGGAAGAAAAGATCCATTTGCTGCATCATCAACTAGGTGTCCAGCTACAGACCTGGAAAAGCACACTGGGGGAACAGTGTGACAGATGTTTCATACATACCGAGATGACGGACATTCCACATGGGATCAATGCTGGAATGTTGCTTGTAAAATACAATTAGCAGTGGAGGTGTCGTGATGCTGCCAGCCAGAGTCCTACTGTAAAGTTCCTCTCTGGAAGAGAAGATGAAAAAAAGTTGGGAAAGGATGCTTGTGTGGCCCTAAATCAGTTGATTTGTCACTTGCAGCTGCATGACAGGAATCCACAGATACACATACAGCCTTTCATTTAACAGTTAAATGCCATCACCATAACCCAACCCCTGACCCACTGTCACCCCCAGCTTAGGGGTACTTACGCTACATTAAGTGCCATCCACTTCTCCAATTGCTTAGTGATGTTCTGCAATTTCCATTCTGTCAAATTGGCAACAAAAACTCCTGGATTGAAAGAGCAGGTGTTGGCTTTCATGGCAAGCTTTCGGATGGTTTCTTTTTTGTAATCCAGAAACCCAATATAATTATACTGGGGAAAAAAAAAAGAGAGTAGAAATTAGCTTAAAATATGGTCAAATTACTATTTAAAGAAAAATTTCGCACAACTTCCAACAGACAAGCATAACTTGAAGTTGTTAAAGCAAATACCTTCCTTCAAAATGAGAGAAAGAAAGCTTAAGAGGTCTACATTTAAAAAATATGGTTATATAAACCACATATTTTAAGGAATGCTGCATGGTCTCCGTAATACCGTATTATTAATATGGTACCACTCCCAGAAAAGCACTTTTTATACACTCACAAATGAAAAATTCTCCCTCTAATGTTCTAAGACCTCCTGCTGTTCCACACTGGGAATTGCCCTCATTGTAAAGCACAGCAAAAACTTTAAGTGCTTTTACCTTGCCTAAACAGAAACTGCAAGCGTCATTTGTAACACAAACATCAGAGTAAATTGTTTTGGGTAGGGACAGTCACACCTTTAGGTTCACTGCATTTGGAAGTCAAACTGCAAGAACATTAAAAAATAAAAGTGCTTGTTTCCAAAGCCTGGGATCTCTAGTATTGTTACCATTGAATCAGAATAAAACTAACCTGATTGCCTGCCCCACGGACAGCAACTTTATTAGTGGTTGAGTCACAATCATCTGAAAATGCAGCTGCATGTCCAGGTTTCAATGGAGTGTTGTAAAGTTCAAGAATATCATCTGGAAAATGGAAGTATGCACAGAAAAATTAAAAGTAATCCTGTTGAAGCACTGAGTGACTTTTTGTTCAGTCCATTGTTACAGCAGAAAAAAACCACTCAGTTTAATCCAACTTATTCATATTTACAAAGTTTCTATATCTTTCTGTGAAATAGAAGTGTTTGGTTACTGTCAGAAATGGCATACTGACCTCAGCATAAGGCCAGGGGGAAAAAGCTAAGAAAGGGTCCCATACCTTGCACTATTATATCATCATCCACATAGATGGCCTTCTCTGCATGAGGTACCAAATTGGGCAAGTAGAATCTTGCAAAGGTTAACTGTGAAAACAAGAAAGCAAAAGAAGTGAAGAATTAAATGAAAAATTGTCCAAATAGATGTGAAATTGACTGATACTCCTGGCAATTATCTATGGCACTAAGGTCCAAGACAACTTCTATCAATGAAGTAAGGTAGGCAGCAATATCCTAGAAGTTATTTAAAATAAACAGGTTCCATCAATTCCTGGTTTCCTATGAATTTGTGCATTGATAAACTAACTTTAAACTGGTCTATATTAGAATTTTTTATTTCTCCACACATATCTGTAGCATCTCGGATGTGTTGGCATGCTTGACATGCAAGCTGCTGTGTTTCACTGTAGCTAGCAGCAAAAAATGATACTAGGCATGCATATGTAGATACTCAAATCCATCTCTCACTATCTGGAAACTTACTGAAGTTTAGGAATTTGATTATAAAAGATTGCTTCTATGTTAACAGATTTGGTTTTGATCTCGAGTTGTCTTCAAAAGCCAATATCAAAATATATTGTTACTAACTAATAATTGCAAAAAGTAATCGACATCATCCTCACTGGTTTTAAGGTGTCTGCCTTTTGAGGATCCACTTGTACTTTCCCTTCTAAGACACGAGGGTCAAAATCCAAAATTCGGTATCTCAAATTTTTCAGAGCAGTGTTACTTAGCCACAGCCTGCAAACAGGAGAAAGGCACAGATCTTGTTAAATAAAACAAAATCAAATGAAAAGTAAGAGATCCGATTGCCAATGACACAGACCTTGATCTGGCCACTCGCTTCCCTATCCAACAAACATACATGTAGAATATAATCTATGGCTGATGTTGGTGGTGTCCTGTATGACTGCAGGGGTATGCCCACCATCAGCATACTGCACAGCTGTGACACATGAAAGGTACAAGGTTGCTTCTTATTTTATTAGAAGTATGTGGTCCTGTTATCACAGATCCTTCACAAAAAGTATCAGTGTGAATGGATGTGGGTAAAAATAAAAGGATCAAAGAACAATCTAGAAAAACGGAGAAACCTCATTGCCAGCATTTGAATTGCTTAGATGAAATGTAGGAAGTACTTTTTACAACACCCCCCCCCCCCTCCCCCAATGAACTCCAACCCCACGGGTTGGATATAACCCCGCTGGAAAAGATGGCTCTTTTCCATCCCTGAAACATTACCAGAAGGAATGACTGTAGGGCTCTCCACAGCAGCCTTGTCAAAAAGCTGCAATAAGCAGCAGCAGATAGGACTGCAATTTAGAGGAGTGCAGTTCCAGGGAGAGTCAGCTCCTCCTCTTCTCAGAGATACTTAAGTTTTACAGTATTGTGGGAATCTAATGAAAAGATCATTACCTCAAGTGATCCACAGTATCATTCAAAGTAACAATATAGAAAACCACGTTGGATTTGGTGTGACGGTAAATACTGTTCATGGCTGCAATTGCACCCCCAAGCCTCTCATCTGATGCTGCAATGACCACAGAAATCTCCTTATCATTCCTTTCATCTGCCAGCCTCTGGGGAACCGCAGGTATGAAATCTATAGGCTGAAGTCCTAATGGATTTGAATCTGTGGAGTACAAATGGCATCACATACTTGGTTTATGCAAATGAAACACAGACATAACTACCACACTAAAATTCCTAACACCTTCAATTATTTCTACTACACAAGGACTTGGATGTCCGAGCTGAGGTGTAGATTACAGCGTGCCAGTATCAAACACTTAAAATAGAGCACCTGCTCTTGAGAATCTGAGATGTTAATGAATAGGAAAACATCACACTTACAAATAAACTACATGCATTTAACCATACATATTCACACACAGCACAACAAGGTACTAAAATGAGGCTTAAACTACAGTAAGCTGCACTTACCCTTGGTCCCCCCTGCCATGTCTATAATCTCACTGACCTCCCCCTCCTGTTTACCCTAACCACCTTCCTAGTCTTCTCCACATCACCCTTCGTTCTTTTTCTTATCTTTTCTTTTCCTCTTAGGTAGGAACCAATGAAGAAAACAAAAATTCTAAATTAAAGTCACTGTTGCGAATTTTTTCCCGCCAAAGAACAAGGCATTAAGTACAGCTCATGTTTATTCAGGGATCACAGATCACACTATATTAAGCTGAAACTACAAGAATTTATACTCACAGTGCACAGATAGGAAAATGGGAGGTCAGCATTGAAATTTATTACTAGACCACATCACCTGTAAAAGCTGGCAAATTGACCCCTACCCGGACTTTTTATCACAGCATTGGTACCTTTCAGATGATGTAGACTATTACATATTAGATAATTTTAGGGAATTTGAGGAACATAGCAAACAGGGACTTGGCAGTTTACAGGCAGTGGTCTGCTGTTCACAAAGCTCAGCTTCTGCTCTGTTTGCCACTTCCTAATGACAGAGCTCAACAGCTTTGACTTCAACTCATTCCTAGTTAAGGCCTGTCAGGCTTATTCTACCTCTGTTGGGAAGCACCTGTACAACTGCTACCCAGAAGCAACAGTTCCCAGGAGTGGCAAACTAGGGCTTGGCAGTTAATGGGGACATGGAGAGGCTCTGTGGGACCACATGCAGTTCTTAGAAGGGGACTCTGGAAAATGAAATCGCTTTGCTAAGTAAGATGAATCATAACTTTATGACTTTTAAAGCCAGAAGGAACCCTTACTGCTATCTTGCCTGGCTTCCTGGCTGAGAAAAGTCACAGGACAGCAAGAACAGACAAGCCCACCAAGCTGAAGTTTCTTGGGTATGAGAGCAGGAAAAGATCTACTCATAAGAGAGTACAAAAATCATATCTTGTTATACAAATGATTGATCATTATCATATAAGTTATTTCAGCAATGTGGTGGTTTCTGCCTGGCCAGAGCATGTGCTTTCCCGCCAACCTTAAAAAAAAAAAAAAAAAAAAAGAAAAGAAAATTTAAATTAAAATAAAACCCAACGTACCTGACAATTCCCGTTTCAAGAAGTCACTGAGGCCTAGGAAGTTATGATGAAGAACTAGCAAAAATATGACAACAGCCACTACAAGGATGGAAATGTTCACTGAAAATTTAGAAGAAAAAAGTTTATCAATATAACCAGAGAAAGATTGGGAAACTCAGAAAAGTACAAAAGAGATTTTAAAAACATTAGACACACACATATACACATACCTTTCCTTAATGTCATTTTTATTCTGTTATTTTATGTATTAGCATAAGGTTCCTGCAAACCTGCAAGAGAAAAAATACAGCAGTCACTTCCTATGTCCAGTGCATGCTTACACAAGGCATAGCACACTATCACCAGGAACGTCCAAACAGTTTCCAAATGCAGCAAATGTTTCCTTCTCTTAAAAAGACAAAGCTGTATGTCACATTTGAATAACTGAGTATGGTATCTCAGTAACTATGTAGCTACAATGACATATCTAAAGAAGAACTCGGAGATAAAAAGGGAGACATACAGATCTTGCCACTTACTTCACTGACAGAAAAAAAACAACAACTCCTTCTAGCAGTCATAAGTGATCTGAAAAGAATCTGGAAAATTACACTTGGTTTCTTTACTGTTGAACAAATTTGTTTAACTATCTGAAATGGAAGCATCTCAGCAATAAGGCAAATGATTATACGTTTCTTTCTATAACTAACAGCAAGATTTTGGCAGGACACAGTGTTTATAAGATTTTAAAAAATAGCATTATACACTTCCAAAACCATGAAATTCTCTACGTGAAATGTAACAGCATATCAGCTGAAGTGTCATTGGACAAAAAAGATCACAAAAGTGTGAAAGAAGGTGTTACCATCACGTTATAGAAGGGGGTAAAATCACAATGCCGTGATGCAATTTTGGTATGCAATTCAAACACACTTATTCATTATTTAACGGTAAATGTGATTGTAAAGTCAGAACAAGAACTACATAACGTGGAATGTGAAGTAGCTCTCAAGTAACACACAGAAAGCACTCACACCATAACAAACACGCAAAATTCACAGAACAGCAACAGTTCTGTCACTGCAAAATCTCCAAATTGAAATACTGCAAACTGCGTTGTGACTGTTATACGTGTCAGACGTAACCATCTTCTTTCCGCTGTTGCATTTCTCCCACGGGGAAGACACGTTTATCGGGCACGACAACTAAATGCCGTGTGCCGTGCCTACAGGGCTACTGAAATGGGTCAGGACACGTAGCCTTACTTTACGGGAGTACAACGCAGCGCTCCTCAGGCCCGGCGGCAGCGGTGCTGGGGGTGCACGCACCTACATACCACTTCTGCCCTTCAGTGACACTACAGCAGCCTGCGCTAAAAGCATTGACAGACTGACTTTTCCAGAAACTACTGTCCGTGCAAACACAAACCCACGCTAAACTACTCAAAACACCCGCTCGTCGCTACGCCGGTTACTCCGGCGACGCGGTTCACACACACTAAGCCGGCCACACGACCGTTCCCCCCCCGCCCCGTCACACCGCATCGCCCAGCAGCACAAACCGCGCTCCCTCCGGCCGCCGCCGCGGCGGGGCCCGCTCCGAGGCCGGCGGGGCCGAGCCCAGCTCTCCTCCACCGAGACCTCCCCCCCTTTCCCCTCACCGTCCGCCCGCGCCGCCGCCGACTGCCACCTCGGCAGCGCGCCGCCCCCGCGGCCGCCGCCACGCACCAGAAGCCCAACGGGCCGCAGGTGTCCGCCGCGATGCCTGA
>NW_010972584.1:2153512-2153783 GCF_000737465.1 Haliaeetus leucocephalus | reverse complement strand
AAGGCCGCGCCGCGCCTGCCCTGCTGCACCACTAGCGGGTCTGCGGCAGCTGCCGACGACTTCGCGAGGAGAGGCCGAGCCTCGGGCGGGAAGGGCCGCCCGCGAGCTGCCGAGTCAGCGTCGATTCCCGACAGGCGACCCCGCCGGCGGCCTCGCACCTGCCGCCTGAAGGCCCCTCAGTCAGGGGTCCTGAGGCTCGACGCCGCCGTTGCCGGGGAGACAGCGTCCCGCGCCGCGTCGGCGCCGGCCGTTGCCGATGGCGGCGCAGGGC
>NW_010972584.1:2039692-2153458 GCF_000737465.1 Haliaeetus leucocephalus | reverse complement strand
GGCGGCGCGGAGCCGATGGCTGAGGCGGGAGGAGGCCACGGCGGGCTGACGGAGGACGGGGCGGAGCGAAAGGGGCGTGTTTCCGGCCAGCTCAGCAGCCGCCTTCCGGTTCTGCCGCAGCGGGGTGGGCGCCGTGCTGAGCAGCGGTACCCGCCGAGCCGGCCCGCCGCCGCCGCCGCCGCCTCGCTGGTGGACGGGGACAGCCGGCAGCCATCGCGGGGCCCCGGCGAGGAAAGGGGAGACGCCTACGAGAAGAAGCAGGACGAGGACCGGGCGGCGCCGCTCTCCGCCGCCGCCATGCTGAACATCTTCCGCTCCATCCCCACGCAGATGGTAGGGCAGCCGCCACCGGAGGACCGGCCGCGCCCCGGCCCTCGACCCCTTGTCGCTGGTGGCGACGCGGCTGTGTGCGGGTTGTAGCGTTCCCCTGCCGCCGTGCGGTGGAACTGCTGTTGGGGCTGAGGGGTGGCACTCCGTGTCATTTCGATCTTTTGGTCTGAAAAGTCGAGATTTAACGGGCTGTGAAATGACGGCGATGTACAGCTGCGCAAGGGAAACCCTCTGTACCGGTCTGCCTGCGGTCGGTACAGCCAGAAGGCAAAGCGTTCTCGAGGAGAGCCACGTTTTCTAAAGCCGTGCAAGCGCAGGTGACGCACGTCCCGGGTCCTCTCAAGCATGTACTCTTTTTCTGGTGTTAACGGCTTTTGCGTAGCGGTATTAAGCAAACGGCAAGGGTATTTTGAACTTGCGTGACTTATCCTGAACAGACAGTGCTTGCTTTTATTTTTGGATGATGTGGTCAAGAATAGAGGGCAGGTGTTAAGTGTGAATTAAGAGCTTAATTCTTTTATACTGGAAATCCAGACACTGTAAGAAAAATAATTCCAGCCTGGTTTGAAAGTTGAACAAAAAAAGCTGAGAACCTGTGGTCAGGCTGACTCTAGGCTCTAACTTGAAAGAATGTAACTGGTAGGTTTGTGTTCTGGGTAACTGACAAAAACGTATCTCTTTCTACAGGACTACAAGGGCCAAAAATTAGCAGAACAGATTTTTCAAGGAATCATTCTTGTCTCTGCAGTAAGTATACTAGAACTATGGGCGCTAACAACAAGGACCTTGTCTTCTGATCTTACAAACAACATTTTTTTTCTGATTGTTTGGCTTAACTGGATCACAGAAAGCTTTAGACAAGATCAGAGGGGCTGTCATGGATTAAGACTTTTCTTCTTTCAGTCTTTTACTTTCATTATTGGCCTACAATTTTGAAAACAAGGTTAGAAAGATGTATGAACTGTGCTTTTGAAAAACCTGTATTTTTCTACTTAACTGCTGCCCCCTGCCCCCGAACTTAATCATGGCATGGGAAATGGTTTTGTTTATTTAAAGTTTGATTTTTTAAATTTCCCCCCCCCCAGATAATTGGTTTCATCTATGGATACATCACTGAACAGTTTGGATGGACTGTCTACATAGTTATGGCTGGATTTGCTTTATCGTGTTTGGTAAGAATTTTTTTTCCCCAAACCAGAAAATTCATGCACTATTTAACCTGAAATAATCATTAAATTAAGGGGCTGTCAGTACAGACAAATGTTTGCTATATAACTCAGATTGTTAATACATATTTTTACTTTCTTTGATCCAAAGAAAGTCCTTTAAAAACCACTAAGTGCCTTTTCTCAAACACTAGTAAGATTTTAGAGAACACTCTAATTTAATACTGCTTTTGAATTAATTTTTCATTTCAATTGTATGTTACTTTTAAGTCAAGCTGATAGCACTGATAACAGAAAGGACAGTGAGGCTTTCTGTGCAGTAGTAGCTTGTCATGAAAATTTTGCACCAGGCCCATGCCGACCAAGGAGAGAGGCTAGGACGCAAAGTATAGAATTACAAGAGTAATTCCTTTTTTATGCACGTGAGGTGTCCTGTTCCAATGGTGGCACACCAAATGCGGTTTTACACATGGTTCTTATACCTTTCAAGCATTCAGATACAACACGATTTGACCAATTGCTACTTAACACACACATACTACTGTTTTGAAAAGCCACTATAATTCTATGGCATCATCATCCATCTGCTGCTTTCTTGATCTAAACGTCCCTGAAGTAGGTCTTGCTACAGTTACTTACCTATGATGCCAGATAATTGCAGCATTTCACAGAGGCGTTAGAGGGGCTAGGATGCCGGCGTTACCGCGTTAGTCCAGCAGTATCCTTTTTTTCTTCAGGGTGGGTGCTGTCATTCTCCTCCTTGCAATGAGCTGGGGTCCTTTAGTCATGCTTACTTAAGCGTGACTGTGCAGTATACAATCTAAACTATGTATGTATATTTCTCTCTCTTTATAGTATGAAATTGTATGAACTTTTTTTAAACTAATTGGTACAATAGTTAGGGAATGAGATTTTCCTAACAAGCTCTACAAAACACTTATCTAGCATCTTGATTTACATGTTCTGACTTCATTCCTTTTCTCTAAGCTGACACTCCCTCCGTGGCCTATGTACCGCCGCAATCCTCTGAAGTGGCTACCTGTCCAAGAGTCAGGAACAGAAGAAAAGAAGCCAGCAGACAGAAAGCCAAAGAGACATGCTAAAAGCTAAAAAAATGTGGTTCTTCACACTGTTACTTTGTTAAATTTTGTTAAATTTTGTTAAATGCATTTCCACTGGGAGATACTTCTTGGCTTAGTGTTTGGGTTCTTTCCGACTACTTTGTATACTACAGTGAGCACACCAAGATCTGCAGAGACCATGAAGGCTCACTAATTTTTTCCTGGAGTTTCAGTGAAGTTACTGGGAAGGCAGGGTGGGGGGATTAACTTTAGAAGGCTACTGGAGGTCACATCTTACTCAAGTATGTTAGTAAAAAGGAACACAGTGAATCAAATCAAGTATAGCTAAGCTGTTGCTGTAGCCCAAAAGGTAATATACAGCTGGACTTCTACTAAAATATTTCTAACCATGTGTAAAACACAACCTGGCACTACTGACAGCTTAAGTACTGTAAAACAGTACATACCTCACAGTTCTGAAAAACGCTAAGAACTAGAAACTGTTCTAGAATAGGAGATTGCAGAGTGGCATTTTTTGTTTAAAATAAATTTGCCCGAGTAGAGAAAGTAACATCTTGACTCTGCATGGTACAATAGCTCTTAAAACTTTGTAACTTGAGCATCTAGTATGTGCCAGGCAGCAGGATCCATAGGTATTGCACTTTTTTACTACTGGCTGTCATGTTAGTATTCTTCATAGGTACCAGAGGTTACAATATTAAAGCTAGAGGCAGAGAAAGAGACAGGTTGTGCATTTAAAATTTTATTTTACAAATTCAATTCCCTTTGACTTCTTTATCCTTTAAAAAGAACACATGCTTTTTCTGTAGTGATGGTACGTGACAATGCCTGTGCATGTCTAGGAACACAACCTAGATGCAAAGAAAGGGAAGAGCTAAGACGCTGGTCTTGGGCACTTTTCATTCGTAAAAGGAATTAGTATTTGTAAGGCAAAGGGATTTCTCCAGCTGGAACCATGGTAACCATGGCTGTGTTCCTTTCAAACATTTTCAGACTTATTTTATCCAGTTACCAAATACTTTCCACCACCTTGGCGATTGCCTTAGCAATCAAACACAAAAGCAAAGGCTCTGGTTAAAAGCAGTACAGGCCCCCCTGCCCCCCAGCACTTTAACTTGGCAATTTACAGAACCTGGAGGGCTTTTGGTGCTACAAAAATTAGTAACTGTTTCTCCCTAGTTTCACAACTATTTAATGTAATAGCTTATAGCCTATCACACCATAGCCTTGGCATAGATTTCGTTACCATATTTAGTATGTGACCATACCAAAAAACTTTTGCTATGACAAATCCAAACCAAAACTTTTTTTTTTTGACACTCCTTTGTATACAAAACTTGGTATCCATCCTTCTTTGCATCTATAAAAAGCAACTTTTTAAAGTTTCATTATGAGAATAAAAACTAAACTAAACAGTTTCTCTTCTGAGAAAGTGATAGCCTGGTTCACATTTTAATATGAAAAATATTACTACAAGCTCTAACATTTTTTGCAAGTTCACCTCCTTATTCTAGCAAAGGAGATCAATGGATAAATGTAAGCTGGTTCAATCTATCATGAGATATAAAACAGTCCTTTTCTCCAAGAAAAAGGTTCTGGTCAGAACTTCACGTTTTCTTCAAGAAATTTCAGATGGCGTGCTTTCACACTGTAACTTGCATACTTGTCTCCCATATGCTCCCGCAACTGCAGCTATTTAGAACACACACACAAAAAAAACCCACAAAATTTATTAACATTGAAAAAAGCATGAACTACCAAAATATTAACAAAAAAAATACCAAAGCACTCAAGTGAAAGCAGCATGTGAATTTGACAACATAGATGGGAGGGAAGAAAAATGGAAGAGTCTTTGTTGTCCAAAGGCAAGAGAGTTCCAAATCCCACCTGACAATTTAAAATATAAATCAGATCTTCACAGGTTGTACTTACCCATGCAGTACTTCATTTGTAACCAAGTTTTGAATCAAATGAGTTTGAGATACTGTTGACTCACCTCTGTTAGGAACAGACATTAAACTGTTTCTCACTTTGAACATAAGGGGCACGAGGCAAGTAATTTGAGGCAAAAAATTATGGCTCAAAAGAAATTATTATTGGAGAAACACTACGGAGTAAATTTGCATCCCTTGCATCTTCTAGAAACTCAGGGACCATGGTACAATTCTAAAGCTCCTGTGCTTTCTGAAGAATCTGTGATTGAACATAGTCTACATTCAGAATCAAACTTTTTTAAGATTGAAAATGACAATATACTTAGGCCTTTGCCTGCCAACAACTACTTTTTGGAATCAAGGTTTGCACTACTGTATCAATATCTAAAAAAAAGGCAGGGAGGGGAAAGGGAGGAGTAAAGACCCTGCTCATTTATCCAGGTTTATAAAGAAATGGAACAATTTTATTATGAGAGACATTCACCTCTCTCTTCACTTCATCGTCTTCTTCCATGATGCTGTATGCCTTTTCAAGAAGTTTCACTCCCAATCCTTGCACCACATCAGATCTCAGGATTTCAACCATTCTCCTAATCTTGTCAGGAACTGATAACATATCTATTAAAAAAAAAAAACACAAAAAAAACCCCAAAACCCAATGTAGTCATAATTACTTTCAGTATAGTCTATTTTCATACTCTATGCAGAAGAAGAATAGGGGATGACTGTTAGTTAGGTATTACCACAGAATTCCAGCTGACCATTTGCATGAAGTAACTGTTATCTGAACTGGCTAGCTATAATGATCAACAAACATGGTGAATCAGAAGCATTCAGATGCTAACTGTTAAGACATTGATCAGTGCAAAGTCAATGCAGATACAGTTTGCACAATTAGGTCCCTGAACTTCATTTCAGGTAGTTCCTGTATACTATATTGCAAATATTATTTGAATTAAAAGTACTATTCTCTAATACTACGCCACCACCCAAATATTTTAATAATTCAATCACTTGTACTTGCAGCAAATGTAAAAAAAGTTTAATCACTGTAAAACATTAATGGCATAATTTCTGTCATCTGCCTGTGTCAAGAGTCTTTGAATCTTTTGCTCCCCAGCTGAAGCTGCCAAGAAGAGATAGTCATTTTATAAGGGTAGGCCTCCATTAGGAACAGAACTGAGAATGCTAGCTTGCTCTTTTAATCACTGAAATCACCAACACTCCTTTCATAGGATGGGTCACCTTCTGAAAATAAAATATCTGATCTAAATAAAGTAAGTTTCAGCTTAGAAATGCAGTAGCCCTGTCATCCCAAATGGTACTAAGTAAATAGCTGGAGGATCTCGCTATACAATACTTAAGAGTGAGAAAAACAGACAGAAAACCCACCAAACTGAAATTTGTACCTTCAACACTGTCATACCTGTTTAGAGACAAACTCTTTCAACCTATTTTACTTTAGCTATGCAGAATCAACTTACCAGAGTAAAATCCAGTGTTCTCCCATTACTTTGCCTATCACCAGGCCAGTTACAAGTAGAATCCCTATCATTTAGAACAATAAGCACGTGAGGGTCAGAGACTTCAAAAACCTACACTGAGCTTTTTCACTTGTTGTATAGTAAGTGCAGTCATACCAAATACAATTTTTTCTTGCTTTTTGGAATACATATACATATTTAAGGTCTAAATCAGACCTTAAATATGAAAAGTGATTCAATTCTTGCACCTGTATCTGTAGGAAAAATGAGCTTGCCCAAATTCTGCAATGAGGATGAACTTCTATACTTGTACAAACCTCCACTGTATTTAAAGCTTTGTGTACAATTTCAGCTTTATCCGTAATTCACAAAGCTTGACAGCTATCAAATCGTTTGAATGCCTTAAAAAAAAATCTTATTTCAAAATACTCAACTCCAACTGTTCATTTTGGAAGCTTCTAAATATAAGTCACATGGGGAAAAAAATCATATTGCAGACCAGCTTTCTGTCTTCATTAATAATTACACAGATCGATCGCACATTCCTTTCATTGGCAAGTAAACCACAACCACAGCAGTTTTGCACACAAAATTATTTAGAAGGATGTCTACTTCTGTAAGCATTGTTGAGACTTGAGAAGAAATAAGAGTGGATTCTGTTGCCCACTAGCAGGTTTTCTTTCATTATTAGCAGTCAACAATCATTCATTTAAAGCAACAACAGAGCAACAGACCTGAAGAAATCTCTTCCAATTTTAATTCCTCTGATTCATCAGGTGATTTTCCATGCAAAATCAAAGTGTCTCGATATTTTCTATGAAGTTTAAACTCTGGGGCTGGAGTCGAGGTTACACAGTATTCAGCATTCTCCTTAGAGTCCATTTTCAGTGTCCATGTCATTAGCTGCACCAAGTCATTCATTTCATTCATATTGCTTTTTCTAGTAGAGGAGAAATAAGATTTACTTCAGTCACCATTCATGATGCAATTTTCACCTTGCATTCAGAGGACTTTAAGTTTAGTGAGGTCCTGCTAAGTATTCCATGTTAAATTATTTCTTTTGGGGCAGTTTTATCAATAGCAACATTAGCAGTATTTCATCGAACAAAGGCTCAGAGCCCATTCACCTAGCAACAATTCACAATCCTATCAGCTACTGCTACCTGTGTAGCTGCACCAGTGGTAATGCAACAAATAATATTTTTTGAAAAGTTGCTTACACTGACAAAAACAGAAATAAATTCAGCCTCATTCACAGGGGGAAGGAAGCATATCGGCACCTTCTAACTCATGCTTTTAATGCATCCTGACAGTATATGTCCTTTGATGCTGGAATACTGATTTCCTGGGAAGCTACAGTTGACAAAAACCAGAGGTACACAATCACACGTCCCAGAAAGTTCAGCATAGAAAGTTTATAGTCACAGAGAGACAACAATTAAATGGAGTTCGTTTTCTTTATGCATCACATACTTCTTCAACCACTCACTATGTAGTGATGAAGTGTGAAAGCAATTCCTGCCATTTTTTTCCCCACTCCAAGTCAAGGTCCAATATAGCAGTGAAAACTCTTGCACAGTATTGAACAAAATACTTACCTCTCCTTGGAATCGCCATCAGACTTATCTGTAGAGCTTGTGGAAGAGCTTAACTCATCATCAGACAGGCAATGGGTTTCTCTCTTTCTCTAAGTGAAGAGGGAATAAATGACAAAAATTCTAATAGCCGAAAGTAATTTATCAATGTGGCATGAATTACATGGAAGAAACACTTTCAACAGCATATTTTTACAGACTCTGCTTGGTAACATTTAAAAGGTGTAACCTTTGGTTTTAAAAACAAGCTAATACACAGGACATCATCAACACACTTTATGAAATGCTTATGTGACTAGCATTACATCTTAGTCATGCAGTTTTAACCACTATAAATGCTTCACCAAGTGCCTCTATTAAAAACAATTAAATCATATATCTGTGTCGGTTCTTTGCCAACTATATTATAAAGTCATTACCCTTAGCCTCTCTATTGGTCTTTAATACACATTTAAAAACAGTATTTAAAACAGTATTTAAAACAGTTTTAAGTTCCCAGCATTCCCTAAAATATACACAGATTTTAACCACTTGTGTCTCTACAGGCTTGTGTTCAGTGCATAGCATAATATGCAAAAACATCACTAGCATATGCACATACAACTAGTGCATACGAACTTTATGTAATCTCAGTTTGTGAATGCAGATGAAGCTTTTGCATTTAGATACCAGTTATAAGCATACACACATAGGTAAAACATGCAAAATACTTTCCATGCAAGTGCTGGGCTGAGGAAAATAGAGCCTACACTTTGAATTTCAGACTAAAATTTCTTCACTGTTACTCTTCTGCATTTATTGGTATTAATAATGTTCCCCTGATGTTGCAGAAGATTGTCAAATCTATGTTTAAAACCTTAAAAAAGACTTTCTAATTAGACAAGGAAGAGAATGTTAAAAAAAACTATTCACTTTTCATCTAGCAACTATTCCTTATTGCCAGCACATAAATGTATGCACTTAGCATGACTACAGATTAAAAAAATAAAAATAAAAACGTTCAACCACCACTATCAAAGCAAAATTAGATGTACCAGGCTAAAGGGAGTGTGTTGTTAATAGAAATTTAGTAACTAAAGGAGAGTTCAGGATAAATGTTTTCCCTTCCAAAATAAAATACACAGTGCAATCTAGAGAGCCCATGTAACAATCAGTAAGAGTTCCCTAGTTTTTGTCTCTGACAGGTGGAGTGAAAACACACAGAGCCTCAAACATTAAACTGATCTTGCCAGACAAAAAAGTGGATTAGACATCCGTCCTCTACCCCAGGACCTACAAAGCAATATTTACAGAGAACTGTGCACTCTTACTGACTGAGAGTTTCTTCCACACATAGATTTTTTTTTTTTTAAATATCATTTTCTTCCCAAATTGTGCCTGCATTTAAAGATTTCAAAAGGAGATGACCCCAGTTTACCTGAGAAATACTGGGATCTGATGAGGACTGAGCAACTTTAACATGATTTTCCATATGTGATTTTGCTTCAACTACTGCACTATTTGATGTTCGTCCTGCTGGAATCACTGGAAAGATGACATTTTTACAATATTTACAACTTAGCTGCATGTATTTTAAGTTAGTTTCATGTTCATGCAAGGAAAAAAAAAATCTATCAACTGGCAGAAGACAGGCAGGTAGGTATTCTGTTAAGAGAAAACACTGAAGCTTCTATCTGAAAAGTGTATATTCTGCGCTTCATGTACATTTCAAAGACAACTTGTCACCACTAAACACAATTGAACATAACTAAGAAGCAGAAAAATACACACATGTTAACAGAAATTTTTATGTTACACAGAACTAGACCCTTGGTGCATCTTTCTGAAGATAGTAGTGAAGAACTGACAAGAATTTCTAATTTCTTCACAAAGAAGTTATTAGCCTACTTATACATAAAATGTTAACATGCAAACATGAACGTTACCAGAGGGAAACATCTCCTCCTGAGACTGTTTTAGCCTCCTTCGTTCTCTTGCTGACAAGGGCCGCTCCTTTAAAAGAAGTTAATTTGATATTAATTAGCAATTGTCATTATGGCTTTTGTTATCTAAGCACCTATAAAGCAAAAAATCCTTTTCAACTGACATGGAAGAGAGAGCTATTAGAGTAGACCTTCTGATCATCTAATAAATGCTTCATTATTTATTACAAAATGGTCTTGGTCAATGAGACTAATATGCACTCTAGAAAAGGAGCTTCTGCCCTCCGTGGTTCAGCAAGGCAGCTTCTCATCCCACACTGACCAGGTGCTTGACAGGACTTCCATTAGATAGGAAGCTACTATACATTCCTTTACTCACTATGCATGCACTCAGAGAACAAATTGCTCAGAAGGAATGAGACACAAAAATAAGCTGACGCAGTATTCAGCACTAACCTTTGAAATAGCAACTTGACTGGTTTTGGTGCTATTTACAGATTCAGAGGCTTCAGCACCATGCTGCTCTGCACACCTCTGTGTTGCCTTTCCGTTTGTGTCAGAAGGAAAAGGTAAAGGCCGAGAAGCAACAGTTCTGAACTTGAAAGAGAAGCGAGCAAGAACTTATACCTTTTTTATTAAAAGTTAAAGTACTCTGCAATCTAGAAGACATTCTTGCATGGTAAGGCTCGATGCCAAAGGTTTCGGATCCTACTGTAACCTCTTCACATCTCCCAACCTTATCCCTCCGTCTCCACACCTGTTTGCATCCACTTCCCTTCCCTCCATCCCTACATCTTGTCCCCCCTCCTCCCAGACTATTTTTAAGCCAATGCCTTTGCAACAACTGTCCCCACCCTCAAATAGCAAAACCCAAGAGAGAAACAGGGTATCAATCACCAATAACCCTCTTCTCTATCCTTGTATAGCCAGTGCCTTTCCCCAAAGAAATCTCTCTGCTCAGTGTAGAAGCATTGACAGAAGCCCTATCTTATGTGCATGACAAGATTTTCTTCCTAGAGTTTGCACTCATAAGCTCAGGGCAGCCATTACGCATGTCCGCTCTAAAGTACTAGTAATCTACTACCCACTACAAGTAGCCTTATCCACAACAGTCAGGAAAAGTACTGCTATATATTTTGTAGTCACAAACAGTGAGAAGTCCTGATTGGAATTGCTAGGAAAGACACTAGCACAGCAAAGGCAAAGCCCACAGTTCACTCTGTTTCCTTGCCCCCGTGTGGCACACCCACCTCACACCTGTGAGGGTTATTGAGATTTTCAAAGATTTACAGACTGCTTCTAAAGGACATCTTGAGTGTTCTGCATTTTGTTACCAGTGAAGTTATACAGATACAGATGAAACAAGAACAGCATTAAAAACCCCACCCTTTAAAAAAAAATAGGTCCCATTTTTAAAGAGTAAAAAACACAAGAGTCTGAAAGGAAAGAGGAAAATTATTTTTTTAGTATCTGCACCTTCTCTGAACAGACTTCAGCTAGCTCTCTTCTCTTCTGCCGTCGCTGCCGTGAGAGAGAGGGTTCACTGACAGAGCTATGAGGCTGCAAGTGGGAGGTAATTTTTTCCTGAGCATCTCCCGAAGCTCCATGACAGACATCATCCTAATAAGTAAAAGTATTTAAAAAAAAATGTAGACACACCATTTCCAGATTTACACATACACACCTTTAAAAAAAAAAAAAAAATCAACACAGGCCACTTTACTATTTGGACTGCATCCACCTTAACATATCAGTTATAACCACAACAAACTCTTACTTGATAGACAGTTAGAAAAAAGACCTGCTGTACCAGCATTTTTAAGCTACTAAACCTTCAAAGAAGGACACTTACTTGAATTACAACAGGAACAAATGGTGCTAGCAGCTTTTCAGTAGAATCCAAGCTCTACAATAGACAATGATTTCTCATTAGAAAAGTGTGTATGAAAATCTCATTGTAGACCAAAATGCAATGAAAAGGCAACTACCACCTATTATCCCCCCATCCAAATCAGGACCAACTCAAGATTAGCCAGAACATTTCCATCATCTAGATGCAAGCCTAAAATTACTTCACAGTGCTACCTTTGCAAATCTGAAGCCAGGGCTCCTAACTACTTAAGCATCTCAATAGTTGCATCAGCAGCATCCTACTTTGACAGAAAAACATGTGCAGCAGCTCTCTAAATTTTAAGAGCTGGCCATTTGTTAAATCTATTTCAAAGTCTATTTCAAGTAAGCATAAATGCATTACCAGGTCAGTTTGGTTTTGGTCTTTTGATACAGGCTGCAGGAGTTTCAAAGTGTCGCCATCTTCTTCTATAGCATCTGCAGAAGACTGCTTAGACTCAACATTTTCAGCTTTAAAAGCTTGCTTTGCTCTTTGCTGTAGTCCATCTTCCTTAATTGGTGGGCTACTGGATGTTATTTTAGAACTCCCTGGAACATTTAAATACTTTGCTTTATTATTCCCTGGAATATGCTCACTGCCACACTTCTCGCTTCCATACTTCGTTCTTCCAGATGGTAAGATATCAATATTCACTTCACTAACTGTAGCTAAGGAGTCTCCCAGGTTGTTCAAATCATTATTGCTTGGTTTTCTTTCCAACTCAACAGCTGGTTTCTCTGAGGGACAAAATTTGGTGGCTTTATATTTGATGATGCAATCTTCTTCATTCTGGAATTAAAAGGGAAACAAAAAAATTAATTACCTTTTGGGTATTATGCACATATTAAAGAATACTCTAAGCACCAAAGGAAAATCATTAACATACCAGAGTACATAAACTGCAAGGAAATTATGATCAAGTACAGATTAAGATCCTCAAAAAAGCTGCAATCCACATTTTTAAAGAGATACACACTGTATTTGCAAATCACCTATTTCAGGCATTGGTTTATAAACATGCAGTACACCTACTTTTCACCAGGACCATGAAAGAAAAGTTGTACTCCCTTGGCTCTTCCACAAGGGAGAAGCCAACAAGTACCAACAGTTTTTAAGATGTACACCACCATGTACATTCAGTATTTCAGCATTGAAAGCTTAAACCCAGAACAGCAGACTCATTACAGAAAATAAAAAAACATGCACAAGATTAACCATTACAAAAGATTTGTTCTAACCATTGGAAAGAATTCCAACAATACACAATGTTTGGTTGTAACTATAATTAGGTTTTTTTCCAGTCAAAAACATGTATTTAAAAAATGATTACCACTCGCCATCATATTTTTGAAAAAATATTTGACCTCAAATACTCCACAAGTAACTCAGTGACCCACAAATGAAAAACCAGATGTTCTTTAGTTAACATCTTATAATTAAGACACTGCAATTAGCTTTACTGATCTACAGCTGCTTATTTACTTCCACTCTTGCCTAAACACAATTCCTTCCTTAATACGAATTTTACGCATTGCTAGGAATCAGATCTATATTCTCACGAATGCTCAAGGCACTTGCTGGTTTTCTTCTCTAGAAAAAGCAAGTGGGTTTTGTTTTGTTTTTTTCTTAAAGAAAAAAATATATCTCTCTTACAACTTTGTATTTCTTGGCTTGCTCAGAGGAGTGGTTTTGGTGTGTAACATTCCTGATATGAGATTCATTCTTTACTGAGACCACAGAGCAAGGATCTTTAGGTTTAGAATTCACTGTTTTCCTATTACTTCTGGTAGCTTTCCTGTAAAGAAAATAAAAGTTGTTCATTCAATCATGATCAACAAGACCTTAAGATATTTCTTTAGATTATACTAATTAAAAAACTCCACTCCAAAAAACAGCTTACAGAGAATATAAGATACTGGGCTTTTTCAACAGACTGTGCACAACATACTCATTTTCATCTCGATAAAAAGGAGCTTAAAAACACCATTCAGACTCTGCCAGCAATGTACACTTGTTCTGCATAACACCAAGATCAGTCCTATCTGGAAGCAGTAAATAATTGACTAAACCTGACAAATAAAAATAACTATATCAGTGAATATCAAAAGGAACTTGGTATTACAACTCTCAGCTGATAAAACCATATGGAAAGATGTCTATTTCCTTTCACTTACTTGAAAATACTGGTGCTACTTTTTTTTTTTTTAACCCTCTGAATAAGCTGTGCAATCCTAACTTTCGCAGTTTTATTCTGCATTTGCAGAAAAAACTAGTTTCCATTCTAATTCCCTCCTATTTCTCAAAGAATCTATGAACTCATGTTCATATGCTTTGTAACTGCACATAACTAATTTTATCCTGCTACAAAAAATAGGAAAAGTTGTAAAACAGAGACCACAGTAACATGAATATTTTGCACAGAATCACTCAAATGAAAATATCTTACGCCTTCGTGGCTTCCAAAAACAAAGAAATTTGGTGCTTGATATATGGCTGTCGTAATATGCTTTTCACACTAGGTCTTTCCTCAGGTTTTTTACTGAGCATAGTTCGTATTATTTCGACCAACTGGGGGCTGTAATCCTTTGGCATGGGTGGCAACTGTAAAAGGAAAGGGAAGTCTGATATTATTTAACAGATTTGTCAATAGGGGCTACTGCTAGATTATTTATGCATGACAGTTATATTCAGCTACGTACTCTGCATAAAAAAATAGTCCCATTGTGCATATGCTGAAAGTTAGCCAAGTGCTTAACATCAAACAGAATATAGAAATTCTAAGTGTTTTGTCTAAGAACTGTTTGTAATTTTTTTAATATCAGCAGTTAAAGTTCCGTGGATAGGCTTAAAAATTTATATAAAATAAATCCATATTAACTTCATTATACGCCAAAGCAAGACAGATACTTAAATAAGCTAGTCTTACCTAACAGGAAAATGGCATCACATGAATAGTGATGTAATTTTTTGCACAATGCTTAAAGCAGAAACAAATTAAGAAAGTAAGTAATCTCAGAACTTTGAAAATTAATCAATATACTGGTTACACAAAAGGGTAACAAGAAACCCTAGCTATATCTACAAACAAGTAACTCCCTGGGTCTGATATTACATCATATACAATCATGAAATACCAATCTTACAACAGACATGATAATGCATGTAACATGCAAAATATTTTCAACTCCATGCAGTATTTCTGACTGGAAAAGATAATCTCAAGTTCTAGATGGAAAATCCAAGCACAGATAAAAAAAATTTAAACATTTTTACCTTTCCTTCAATAATTCGATAAACCAAAGAGTTCATGTCTTTAGCATTAAAGGCATGTTTCAGTGTAGCCATTTCATAAACGCAGCAGCCTAATGCCCAAACATCAGACTGAAAAAAAAGGAGAAAAAAAAGTTTGGGGAACTTTTTATTAATTGTAGAAGTTTTATCTCCAGACTTAGTCACCTGCTTTCAAAGAGGCCTTTAATGACAGTAAACTAATTAAGACCACTCTATTGCAAACTTTTGGCTTCAGTCACACTCTTTTATTTTTAATTTTGATCAACTGAATTATTTTCTTCCAAATATCACCAGATTTTTCCAAAAAGAAGTGTAAAAAGTTGCTGCTTCTAGGAGGTTTTGTTTGGGTGGGGGTTTTTTTAGGTACAACATCAGTTCTAACTGGCAAATGAAAATCTTTTGATTTTTCATTGAAAGAACAGTTTTCCCTCAGCTCTTGCTCATTGTAGACAGTCATATTTATGGTGCGTGTGGTTTGCAGAAAGAGCTGAGCAGGTATACATGAGCACGTTTGCTTTATTTTGTTTTATTTTAAATTCACAGCAACTCTGCTTATTTCTCTACTTAATTTTTTTTAATGCTCCTGTTATGTCTAATACAGACTTTTGAGTATAAAGCTTCCTGTCTGTTATATAATAAATTTAGAAAATGCAGCTATCTAACACAGACTGATATTTTTGTTTACAGTGGCATAGTGTGATAGGTACATGCAGCCTGCTGAACACCTTGGCTGGGATAACTTATCACATACTATGAATTTCCACTTACTGCAGCAAACACAGTTCCAGAAATTAAGGTTCCTGCAAATCTCTTCCCTATTTTTTGGTTTGGTCTTCGGGGACGTTAAAAAGAGTTGGAAGCAATACGAAATTAAAAACAATAGATAAGATTGTAATGTTCTCAAACAAACAAAATAAGTTGTCTAATGAAATAGAAACGACATTTGCATTAACATACTCTACCTTGTAGTTGTAGGGTTTGTTAGAAAAGAGTTCGGGGCTCATGTAGTATGGTGTGCCTATGAGAGTGCTGGCCATGTCATATTGGTTTTCCAACACTCTGGCTATTCCCAGGTCACCCACTTTGATGATATTTGTTCGTGTCAGAAAAACATTTTGAGTTTTAAGATCTCTGTGCAGAATGTGCTTTTCATGTAAATACTGGGGGAAAAAAACCAGATAAATAGAGTTAAGTAACTCCTAATTGGTTTTTCTACACTCAAAAGTAAAGTCACGTTACACAAGTCAAAGAGGAAAAATACAAATGCAGAAAAGACACACACATCACTATCAAAGTCAGGAGTGCTCCTGCTAAAGACAGTATTAGTGAATTAACATTAAGAATGACTGATAAATGCAGGGACCCAAAACTTGGCACTGCTTTACTGAAATGTCCCTGTGTGGCTCTAACAAGCCAGCACAAAAGAGGAAATAAAAATGTAAAGTTAAGGCTCCGACGTTAACTCACTTTCTGCTGCCTCCATTTCTTGACAATCATTTCTCAGTCTTAAGTATAAAATATCAGTGGAAAATACAATGTGAGCTTTGTGTAAAGAGGGAAGAAAATTAGTCTTATAATAAACAAGAACAGGCAGTACTGTAGACTTGGCGTATGTCTGATCACAACAGACAATTTTAAGATAGAATCTTCTGTCCAATTTCTTATTTCTTAGTGTTAACATTTATATCTGGTCTTTATTACTGTAACAATTGTCTTTAAAGTTTGATAACCTCCAGTTACGATACTTCAATAGAGTGAGTTAAGATTTAATAGAAGTGAGGAATTAATAGTCTAAATTTACCATTGAAAAACACCAGCAAAACTACAGAACACAAAATGCTTCTGAAATAATCTTTTCTTTTTTTTTTTCTTTTAAACTACACTTTGTAAATTTAATCTAAAATTTCAAACCAGAGAAGCGTTTCAGACTAGAATTGCAAACACCCTGGAGGTTACCACTGTCTACTGTGATACAGAGGTGTAGACATAAAATATGCCAGCAATTTCTTACCTAAAATAGTTAATTTGACTGCAATGACCTGTGAACATTTTTAATGTACTAATAACCACTGTATTTAGATGCCAACCCAGCCAAACTGGAATTCAAAGTCTGCAGCCTAACTGTGGAATTTTTAAATGCAGAAAGAGCCAAATTATATCTGAAGGTGACAAAGTTATACTTTCTTTTACCTGCAGTGCCATGGCAATCTGGACAAACCACTCCACCACCTGATTCTCAGGCAAAAGTTTGCCCTTCTGCTCTTTAAGTTTGTGATACAGATCTCCTCCCTCGCAGAATCCCATAACAATATATAATAGGCCATCCTCCCCCTGCCAGGACTCTCTGTAGGTGACTATGTTCGGGTGTTTCAGCTGGGATAACAACTGTGCCTCTTGTTCTGCTGCTTTCCTCTCTCGGTTGGAAGCATTTTTAAGGTTTAACTTTTTGATGACATACTGTAAAAGAAATTGCAAGATATATCATAAGAGATGAAGTAACTACGTGGAAGCCCTAGGGAATTCCCCAAATCTAAAGGAAATACAGTATTTGAAATCTCCACACGTTATTCTATACAGAGACTGCAATTTGTCTAGCAGTTACATGTCATTTCTACCATTACACCGTAAAAATGGAACAGGTGTGGCTATTCTACTCATCTCCCCGAATAAAACTCTGCACAGGAGTTTTGTGGTGTTTTGCTTTCTTTTGACTGATGTTCACATTTTTTTTTCCCTACTCTCATTTTAAATGTGTTTCTATCATTCGTGTCTTAAGCCTGAAATACCTGTTTGTGCATCGCAGTTACTCTCAAAATGGGCCATTTCAATAGTAACTTAAAAAATATAACAACATTAGGGAAAGTATGCAGTCATATGCAAAAAATTATAATGGATGCCTAGGATAAAATTCATCTGGTTAGACTTATTTTGCTCTTCTCTGCTAGAAACCAAACCCAACTCCTTTCATTTAATTTTAAGGAAAGGTGGACTTTTCCTTTCCCTTCTTCAGAAATGAAATGTATGTTCTTTGTAAAAAAAAGAGAAACTCAAGAAATAACATCTCACAAATTTGGCGAACATAGATCATACATTTGAAGACCAAAAAAGTTGTTAAAAATCTCAGTTTCAAGGCTTAGATTACAAATTCCCCATTGTCATATTCACAAAAAATACTTAACAGACCCGAATTTCTGAACGCACAAAATAATGCTGAGCTTTTCAAGTCTGTTCGTTCTTTTCTTAAAAAACTTGTACCTGGCAGAAGACCTCCAAGGCAGAATTGACTTGGGATTAATTGCTTTGTACAGAAAGTCTAGAGAACAGTGAAGCATGGGAAAATGGGAAAAACGTCTCTATCAGGAAAAGAAATGTAGCAAGTAGAGATGCGGTTGGAGGGCAGGTACAGTTAAGGGCACATTGAAAAAATACTTTCTCAAAAACCTGAACACAGATGTAATTTACGTTTTTTAAAACCTGACCTAAAACTATCTGTTGCATTTATGAGTTTCTGCATATGCAGGCTTAAACTTATTCAAGAAGAAATGAACTACTACAGGGAAGTAGAGACTCTTGGTCTTGCTAAAAGAGCCAAAAGGTCTTATGCTCATTGCTAAATTTCCTTTATTCTGCATTAAGATGAGTTTAGAATTTTTTAAAACTAGATATGAAAGCTGTTATTTACTTCCTTAATATGTACTACATCAAATGTATTTCTAAGGAATTTCAGGTTTTTGCAAAAATATACTTGAAGCCGAAGATGAGACAATAAAATCCACAGCACACACTCATCATACACAGCACCAACAGACCTGGTCCCCTTCCTGATGTAAATTTTGTGGTAATCACTTTTAGTGCATCAGCTTTCCACAGAACAATCATGCCATGGTATATACCTGACTCCACTCTTACCTGAGAGCTCTTAAATCAAAATATCTTAAAAAATTTTATTTACTCAATTTCAGTGTCCTCAGCAATTGCTTATGGTGTCTACTTCCCAGGCTGGCCCTATTAATTTAGTCCAGCACATTTAATTAGTGTTGAGGAAGACTGCCCCCTATATACCAAGGGAACCAATTAGGCAGAAATCAACAGTACCTCCTGATTTTGTGTTTCAGAAGTCTGCTGGATATTAGACAAGCCACTCAATTCTTATAACCTGTGACGATGCACAGCTCCCAAGAGCAATATAAGAAAACTAACTGTGTACAGCATCATCTAACTTTAAAGTAAAATAGAAATGCTGCACCTACTGTGTTCTGTGTCACAAGTCAACTACAACTGTATCTTTGGGCATGGAAACCCAAAGCTTTTAGCTTCATATCAGCATCTATCTTTAGATGATATACAACCAAAATGCAAAAAGCATGCACACAGCCTAACTTTAAACATGGCATTGGTTATATTTGCCTTAATGAGCATGTTATCCTGGCAAGATTCCCATGAAGTCTATTGAGATGCTCTTCTGCCTTATTTGATACTAAATCGTGTACAAATTGGGTTTGGGGTTTTTTTGTTTGTTTTAAACATTTGGAGCCACTTGGCCTTCTCCACAAAAAAAACCCCACCATTCAGTTAACAGCAAATACGCTTAAATAAAATATAATTACTTTCACAGAACATGTATCACTATGCCAAAGTCACAACAAAAAATTTCAATCATCCTGCTACAGAAGAAAGTTTATAAAAGTTGGCAAAAGATAAGACACAGTATAACACATCAAATATTTAAGATAAAATAACAACGATAAGGAAGCAAGGCTCTTGCCAATGTTAATAATCAGCAGCATGACAAAGAGGTGAAAGCCAAGGACCTGTATACGGTTGAAAGTCAGCTCAATGCACTGTTTACTTTTAGGATGATGAGGTTAGCAACTCTGTGGACATTGGACTATGCACTGTGGTGACTGGCCCAGAGCGAACAAGTGCTGCCATTGCTGCTACCCAACCCACAGGTCGTAGGGATTCGCCTTTGGATTCCAGCCTCTTCCCTGCCTTTGTCCGGAAAGGACGTGCCCTCTGATCACCACCAGGCACAAACACTTCTCCCATCATCTCTAGTCAAATCCTGGGCATAAGGCTCACACCCAAGGTTTCTGCAGCACTTCTCTGTGGATGTTCTCCATGCCCATTTCTTTATCCTCTTGTATTTTCTATCAAACACATCTGCTTTGGCCAGGGAAGACAAGATTATTTCAAATTTCCAACAAAAAGGCAAAGAAAAAAATGCTTGCATTTCAAATCTGACATAACTTTGCCCGGTTCTGCTGCAGTCGACACAGCAAACACAAAGCCCATCTTCCTCCAGCAGAGTTGATGACAGCAAAAGCCAACACCAGAAGCCCTTTTTTTCCATCCTTGCTATCTTTTTTATCCCCACCACACGTGCATGTCCTGAAGAGACTACACGAGCAGTAACAAGCCAACAGCAGCCTTTTCTGCTTCACGCTAAAAAAAGCAGGCTGTATTTTCCTGTCACCCAAAGGACTACCAAAACTAGGTTTTCCTCCCCCAAAACAAGACATTATACATTTAACAAAACCCCAATAAGCAATTTTATTTAAATGGAAAAAAAAAAAAAGTGAGGATTTTGGGGGTTTGGTTTGGGTTTTTTTGAGATTAAAAGGGACGGGGGGGGGGGGTAGTCTTCTCCACACCTTTAAGAAAAGTCTTCATAGACTAGGAAGGAAAACAGGAACACCTCAACGGGCAAGCCCAGCTGATGTGGCTGCAGTCGCACCTCAACACCAGGCCTCGGGCACGGCTGCACCCTGACACCAGGCCACAGCCCTGGCCGTGCCCGGGGCGGTCGTCAGGGCCACACGCCAAGGCCGGGCCACAGGTCGCACCCCCCAACCAGGCCACGGCCCCAGCGGCACCCCCAGACCAGGCCACGGCCATTCCCCTCACACCGAGCCTCGGCCGCAGCCGTGTCCCCCTGCGACTAACCCTTCGCTACCTGCTTGCTGTCCTGCTGGTGCCGCACGAGGCTCACCTCCCCGTAGCTGCCCTTCCCCACGGCTCGGAGGAAGCAGTAGGCAGCCAGGGGCATCCTCCCACCGCCCGGGCCCGGTCAGTGCCTGGCGGCCGGTGCCTCCGGTGCCCGCCCGCCCGGCAGCGCGGCCGCCGCTGCCATAGAGATCCCCGGGGCCCCCCACAGCCATAGAGAGTACGCCGTAGCAGCGTGCAGAGCGGACCGCCGCACGTCTCTATGGGCCGAGCGCTTCGCGGCGCTGCGGCGGCCATTTTGGAAGCGGGTGAGGCGGCCATGTTAAGAGTGGGCAGGGAGCTTGAGGGAGAGGTGAGGCAGGCGACAACCAGTCGTGGTGAGGCTGGCTTTCCTTTTTGTTACGGTCCGAGAAACAAAGCTGTCCCCTCAAAAGCAGTGTCTGACGAGGGTCTTTGGCGTGCTGCTCCATGAGACCTGTGTGCTGAGTCTTGGGGAATAGTGGGGACAGGGACACGGTGACAGCCTTGTGGGCAGCTGTGCCACAACGCCCCAACAGCCCCGCAACAGGCCCCACCGCCCTGCTGCTCACCCTGGGGCATGAGGTGGCCAGGGAGGCCTGGCAGAGCACAGCTGCTCTACAGAGCCATCCTCTCACCTTTGGATGGGCCAGAGAATTGGTTTAAAAAGCTCCAGACCGGTTTAAAAGGACCTCCTGGACCTGTTCTGTGTCCCTCACACAGCTCCGCGTCTCAGAAAGCTGACTGCAGGAAAAACAGAAAATATCCCAATTTCTGTGAACTTGAATACTTTATTACCACTGAACATTTAACTCCCAGACCTCAAAGTTTGTGTTTCATGCAACCGAGGAGATGAAACCAGTTGAAAAGATTAAGAGAGAATTAACGCTGTCAAGATAACAAATAAAGAAAATGGGCCTTGCAGCAGCAGGCTGAATGGGTATTGATTGTGCAAGATGCAAGACCCTGGGAGCTTGGACCTGGGTTTCAGCCATGACGATGAATAGGAAAGCATGTAATACGAAGTTTCTGGACTAGTCAGGACACATGTCAAATAATGATACCTAAACTGGGTACCTGAGTGATATGCAGGATTACAGGAGGTAGTTTCTGAAGAGGAGCATAAATGGGTTTAAGAGACTGCAAGCTCTGTTATGGCTGTAATAAATTTGAGCCAGGAACAGCCTTTAAGGAGGTATCAGAAAGATGATGGTTTTCGTTTGGAAAAGAGGTGAGTCTGGAGCAGAGGTCAATCTCATTTGCTGGTACAGAAACGGCTGTTGAATTTCTGTTTGGAGATATTACATAGAAGAGACATCGCTGAAATATTCTGTAAATTCTGTAACACTATTTTGTAACTGTATTCTGCAGATTATGCAAATTCAAAATTCAGTATTTGGTTTTTCCTGAATGCCTAATGCTTAATCCCACTTTTCACACTGGGTTATTTATTAACACTCTGTAAACAAAGCATTATATATTTATGCATATCGTTCAGATTGGAACCTTACTTTTTTCCAAAATGGAAAACCATCTGTTGCTTTGTATTTTTTTATTGATTCCTGCCTTTGCTTCATCAGACTTTTTGGTAGCACATGTCAGAAACATCAAGGTAAGTAATCAACCATGAATGGGGCTCCCATTCTTCATAGATTAACTTCCTGCCATATATCAACATTTATCAGACAGTTCATACAGTGCTGCCACCAGGAGCTTTGTGTTCTCTGTTACCAGTGAACTCAAGATCAGACTTGGGACTCAGACTAGTTTACCTCTAATCAGCCTCAGTTTTGAATCAGCTCTGAAGAAGCTCTCCTATCTCTCTTTTTAAAAGCATCACTTTCGTCTATTTTCCCTCTCATCATCACATAACGGTAAATGTTTTAGCTGTCTTATATTTAAATGTGTAAAACAATTGGTGCAGCTTGGGAACTGACTTTAGCACCTGTAAAACAATGCAAAATAACAGTGAAAAGATGCTTTCAAGAAGCAGAAAATGGATGTAACATGGTATCCAGGTAAATATGTCTACTATCTAAATGACATGGTAGGATTTTTCTCAAAGGATTTGCATGTTAGTGTAACATGAAATATATCTCTCTCCCTCAAAGGCGCCATTCTTTTTTTGACTGGTTCTCTGAGTAAGGCAGTGCTTCTGATGTTCTGCCTAATTTTCTTCAGTTAAGTTGTCAGCCACTACTCCTCACCTCAATAAATTATTTTGCTCTCTCTCAGTAGTTACATACAATGAAAAATTACAGAGGGCAAATGTCTTTAGGGAGCATTGTAGGTTAGTGGGTAGAGCAGGACGAAGCAATTTACAGTCAATTTCTGTTGATTAGATTATGGTCTTTGCCAAGACATTTTCTTTGAAAATCAGGATAGTAACGTATCTAACTTTTAAAAATCAGCTTGAGATTTACTGCTGCAAATTGGAGATGCTGTGGATTCTTATTATTTAACCATTATGTAGCCCAGATATAATGTAGCTTTTTCCTCCTGATTACCATACTACCAGTTGTTCTCTGTATGTCTTGCAATGCTAAAGCCTTTCTCAATGGAAAATGGCCAAAGCTCTGTGCAATGCTCCATCCATACATGCAGAACA
Organism: Haliaeetus leucocephalus; assembly: GCF_000737465.1. Classification (NCBI taxonomy): domain Eukaryota; kingdom Metazoa; phylum Chordata; class Aves; order Accipitriformes; family Accipitridae; genus Haliaeetus; species Haliaeetus leucocephalus. The sequence goes on along the minus strand of NW_010972584.1, from coordinate 2,130,191 downwards.
CTACAGAAAAGTCAGTTGATTCTCCCAGTTTTGTTATATACTTTATGCAAATGTAATTTGATTGGAATGGAGGAGATTGCTATGTAAGTGTGAAGGTCTCAGTCCCCATCCCTCTTTTAGCTCCTTTGAGCAAGTAGTATGCCAGTGAGGAGTGATGAAGCATGGCTGGAAGTCTGGCTGGCTGATGACCTTGAAGCTGTCAAACCTGCTTTTAAAGCCATAGTCAAGTAAACACAATTGGCAGACCCAGTTCTGCTGAAAATTGAACAAAAATCCGAATCAAAGATCCCTACATGCACTTGTACACCTTGTTCCTATGCATGCAGCTACTAAGGGTAGGAAAGTTTTTTCTAGATTAAAAACTTACCTGTAGAACTACATATTCAAAGCCTTCAAAGCATGGGTAGCGATGATACGGCCTTCCTTTTATGGCCCTCTCATTTTGGCAGCAGTGAGACTCCTACATAGCTCACAAGGAAGTTTAGTTTTCATAGCTTAGCTGCATTATGGTCCCTTCTCTGTGATAACCAATTAGCATCACTTGGGATGATGAAATCTGTAACGTTGCTGTAGATTTGGAAAGAATTTTCATGCCTTATTTTTCCTATGTAGTACTTGGCGGTATATGCAAATAAATCAGTGTTGTGTTCAGTGTTGTGAAGTCCCAGAGGTCACTTCAAGTTAACTGTACAGACTTTTCTGAATCATTTAGTTATGCTGTGTTTTAGTTTCCCAAGCCGTAAAATCAGGGCTTCTTTCAGGAAGTACTGTAATGGGAGCCCTCTTGTCCCTCCCTATTCTCTTGGCAGTTCAAATGTCATTTTTCCTCTGCTCTTCCTTTCCAATTTCTATAGATTTTTTGCACCTGTATTCTTTGTTGTTACCGCAGCAAAACAGTATTAAACAAAAGCAGAATTTGTTACTGTTATACAACTGAAAAAAAGATTATAATAATTGGTGCAATGGCAAATATGTGGAAATACTATAGAAACATTTTATCAAGTAACTGTAATTACACAAGGTAGAGGATATTAAAATCTCAGTTTGGTCTAGAATTGCATAACATATTTTTTAGTGGGACACTATCACTTTCTGCCCACATAGCTTAAAATGACCTTGATGTTAGTGAGGTCTCTAGCTATATCCAAGTGAATCATTAAGAATGAAAAAAAAAAAAAAAGACAGAATCCCAGAGTCACCTAATCCACTCCCCTGTGCAAATCACGGTCAGCTAGAGCAGGTAGTCCAGGATGATGTCCAGCTGGGTTTGAGTATCTCCACTGAAGATCAGCCCAAGTACAAAGTGACTAATTCTGAATAGACTACCTTTCACTGAGCCATTTTTCTGTATTTTCTTTTTCAATGAGAAAGGCAGGCTACCCCCCAAAATATTTACAGAATCAGAACAGAACTCTTTCAAAACTACTGTAGAACCCATAATTCTGATAAAGAATGTGCACAACAGCAATTCTGTGAAAGTTAAATGAAGGTAAAGTATCTTTTAATTTAGGTGATAGTAGTCAGAATTGCAGAATTTGTAACTAAAGAACACATTCTTGTAGTTTTTTGTGTTCTTAAACTGTTTGGTAATTCCACTTTAAGGAAAAGTTTGTACCAACCAAATTAACATTTCAGTGACTTCCAGCTTTTCATTTCCCAGGGTCCATACCTCAGTTTGTGTTTTGTAAGGGGAAATTATTAGCCATAATGACAGTATAGATATAGAAAAGATAATTTCAGTTTGGGAAAGGATGGATCTGAATTGATACATACTCTACACAGGCACTAAAAAAACCCACATACGTTTTTGAAACAGGAGAGATGTACACACAGAAATCACCTGTATGGCAATAACAGTTTGAAAGATGAACCTAGAGAAACATACACAGACTTTTTGGCCAGACTCTTACAGAAGCTGAGAAGCCTCCCCCCAAAAAACCTTGCATTACCATAGATGTAATATAGTGTCTTGAAAAAACTCCAAAATAAAAAATAACCCTCTGTGTCTCAGTTTCCAACCTGTAAAACTCCTAACTGTGAAAGGTAACAAAAGCCTTAAATGTACCTGAGATGTGTGTCTGACTTGCTACTTTATTGTGTCTTCACCCCTCTATTTGGTGGAGCAGGTAAACATGCTTGCACAAAATGTGACCCATGAGGCTCTTGGAGCCAAAAGAGATAAGGTATTTGCAGCCGTGCTTACAGGAATTGAATTACACAAGCTGTTATTTTAACATGATTCAGTAAGTACGTTTGAAGCCTGTTCTCTCTTTCAGAAGAGAGTACATGGTATTTTTGTAGAGCTTCTGATATTTGCACCTACTCTGGGAGCAAATATGCCAAAAAAAGTTCTAACCGTTTTTTTTTTCCTCCAAGCAGCCTTTCACAGTGACTGCCTCTCCTTTCTTTTAGCCTGCCGAATTACCATCATACCTATTCATGTTAGAATGGCAGGCTGTTGGAGTGAAACAGGAAAAATTTAGGAGTAAGTCTGAAAGAGTATAAGGATGCCTGATAGTTTGGATGTGTGTGTGACTGGAAAAAAATGTGCAAACTCTTTTTTTATGCTTTGATACAAACCCCCTTTTTCTTCCAAAGGAGAATTAGTTTGAAAAGACAAAATACATACCACAGGGCCCAGAAAGAGGAATTCCCAAGAAAAAGATGTCACTCTCAGGACAAGATATTCTGTTTTTACTTTGACATAGCCACACAGCCAACCTGTACTCAAGGAAGCCACATTAAGCAGATTTTAGTGTGTTCTTTAGTCTCAACGACATTTAAATATAAATGGCACTGAGCATTCAAGCCACTTTTCCCCTCACTCTCCCCTCATCTCTCAGGCAGTCCGTTACTGTTTTTCAGCTGAAAGAAGGTAACTTCTTGTGTCACTTGAGCAAAATACAAAATCAGCAGCATTCAAAGTTTAACTTATCTTGCAAACCTTTGGTATTTAAGATGCACTAACATCAAATGAAAACCAGAAGATTCACCAAAACTGGGAATACTGTAAGCGAAATAATTATACCTGCCTCAGATGCCTTGCTCTTCCCCCAGATTTACTTCAGTTTACTACTGAGGACCTTTCTCAAGCCTTCTTTCTCCTGGACAACTTCTTTTGACTTGGAAGCATAAGACAACTACATAGGTGCTAAGTGATTTATTTCTAAATGCAGCTTTCCTACTTTAGTCATGATTTTTTTCCCTGTTTTTCTCTTTACAGAAGCGAAATGCTGATCATGACTTGGTGAGTAAGGCTTGGTTTTGTCCAGGCTATTGAGAAAGATTTATAGTGACAAGAATGTTCTTACTGTGTTCACAACATGTTTCTGTGAGTCCAGTCTGAGCAAGTGGATATTTCTGATTGCGTATGATGAGGGGAGTAGCCCAGAGTTGCTTGTTTTAGGCAGTAGGACTAACTAGACAGTTCCTTTCCAAGCTCTGATGGAACCTCCTGGACAAGGAAAGAGAATTAACAAATTATTTTTAACCTCGTTGTATTTGAATAAATAGCAAAGTTCTGTGAAGTCACCTCTGTATCTCTGACATCCATTCTATGTTGGTTTTATTTTTACTTTTATTTTATGTTGTAGTTATTTCTAAGGAAGGCAAGAGACCTCATCTCTGAGGTGATTCCACTTGGCACCTGGACTCCACTTCAGCAACGTTTAAATGCTTTGACTGTTTGGGGACCTTCTTAATCAACCCACCAGAGATCAGGCCCACCATACAAACTCCAAGGTTCTTTCCAGTGCTGGTTTTGCTGCAAGAAGCAGACGTTGTTGTGGAGTTGCCTAAGGAGTCACATCTGTTGTTATCTATGCTTTCATATATTCTCCAGCAACCTTATACCTGAGCATTCAAAGAAAATAAGTATTGCCCTACCCATTTGCTTGTTTAAAGAAAAATGAGCCCCAGTTGTGAGGAAGTTGAGAATAACACAAAATGGAATTTGGAGCCATCTGAAATTGTTTAGGTCTATTTCTAAACAAGATGACTATTTATATCCCTGCTCTAGGAGTCATCCACTAAGCTGATAACTACAGTCACTAATACAGTGAGGCAGCAGTAAGTTGTTGTGCTCTTTGACTAATGATAAATAAAAGTCACAGTCTCAGTAGAGAAAAAAAATGATTCTTACAATGGCATTATCTTTGCTGTGGTGGTAGTGTTTTGTTAAAGAGGCTATAGTTATACCTCATGGAATAGTACTGTGGTGGCAGTGAGATAGATATCCAAGGAAACACAGCTGTGCTTCAGTTCTTATGATTAGGTCTTTCCTGTTTTGCTTTAGAGTGATAGAATGTCCTGCCGTGATTTCTTTTTAAAAATGTGATTATGGCTGATTAACACAGACATCAGTGTAACAGCTAGCTCTTTTTTTTTTTTTTTTCATTTTTCAATCTACAGGTTGTCAATGGGATAGAAATCTATAGCATGAAAATTGATAGTAAAATAACTTCCCGATTTGCCCACAATGTCATCACCAGTCAAGCTGTCAATCGTGGAAATGTGCACAAAGAAGTCTTCTTTGATGTTGAACTCCCTAAGACAGCCTTCATTACCAACTTCAGCATGTATGTAATCTTTACAATATTGTTAGCAAAGACTAAAAATCTGTGCAAACGCAACTAGGAGAAACTGAACCCTAATGTTCATTTTTACTTTGCCATTTGATAGATTTCTAAATGCCTGCTGAGTAATTTTCTGGTACTATTAACTTAACATGCAAGATACTTGGAGAAAGGCAAACATTGGTACATCTATAGAAAAGATGACTAATTTTCAATTATTTCTATTCATCATCATGGACCTCAGGGAATGGGAGAATCTTCTCTGGCAATCCCTTCACCTTTTCAGAAATACCACTTACTTACTCTGGTGTTATCAAACCAGAAAAGTTCCATTACTTAATTTCCCTGATGGCATTATATCTTAATTTATCTCTTCATTTAAAAATCATATTTGAATGAAAGGCAGGAAATAGAATTACTCCTTTATATTTGTACCTTTAGTAGCAATAATATGCAATTCTCACACCATTATGAGGTTTAGTTCAGTTTAAACACGTCTATCTCTGCTAATCACGCTATACCTGTTTTATTTTCAGTGAAAAGAAACAGTAGCTTTTAGGGCACAACTACTCTTAATGCATGCTAGAACTTTTATTATAGGATGAGATTAATCCCCTATGAGAAATGCCTGTTTAATGGTGTGAGGAGTCTAAGGATGAAATATTCAGCTGTAGACAGCTACATTTGGACAGATGATTCTCGTCCGGAGAGTTGGCTTGCCATTAGATGAGACAAGATGGTCAAGCTGCTGAAGTGTAGGAATATGGCAGGTGTAAGTAGTGTTGCTGTCAGCACGGTTTTGATCTAATGAATTTTCAAAGTAAAAATTGGTTTAGATTCTCTTAAGATACTGAGCACAGAGCTCTTCATTCCAGCTAAATTCACTGAGAAGACTAGCTTCAGTGAAAGTGCTCAAATCTTGGCAATATCAGATTACTGAAAGTGCTTTTTAGCAAACCAATCAATAAAGAGAGAATTGCCTGCAGTAACTTTTCATGTATTGGTGCAAACCATTCAGCTAAACTAGGACTTTTTCATCTGCAGGACAATTGATGGTGTCACTTATCCTGGAACCATAAAGGAAAAAGAAGTTGCAAAAAAACAATATGAGAAGGCTGTTTCAAAGGGACAGACTGCTGGTCTTGTCAAGTAAGAATGATGTCTTGTGTGGCTTCCACACCATCATGCCATAGCAAATTGTGAGATTGGAAATACTTTGTTCTGGCGTATTTCTGAAGTTTGTTTTTTACAGGACCAAAAGACAATCATTAAATTAGATTTATTGTAGTATAAATTAGAAAAAGGAAATATAACTTCTGACTAAGCAGGCAGTATCTGCAATTATGGAAAGACTGTTTCTGCAACTTTCACTGACTTTGTATGACCTGTTCCTAGGATTGAGCTCACTGGGAAACTTGAATAAATTCTACAATTTGGGTACAATTTTAGCAATAGATCAAACATCCCATCTTTGTTTTACTCCTTTTTGAAAATCATATTCCACCAACCCAAACAATAAATATTGTGAAAGAGGATAAAAATATTCTTTTTCTTACCCACTAAAATACAGAGCTTCAGGGAGAAAAACAGAAAAATTCACTGTCTCTGTCAACATTGAAGCAGCCAGTAAAGTCACTTTTGAACTTACATATGAGGAACTGCTGAAGCGACAGTTTGGAAAATATGAGATGTTCATCAAAGTAAAACCAAAGCAGCTTGTCAAAGATTTTGAGGTAAATGGCAAACTTTATCAAATTGGACTGTAACTTAAGAAATTATGAAATTCTGTACATCTGTTGAAAGTGGAGTACCATGGTCATTCCCATTGGTTCACAGGTGAGCTAAAGGCCCGTGATAATATTTCTAATGAATCACATGGGGAGTCCACACCAGTATGCTTTAGTGCAGGTTTTTATTTGTAAGCCTGACAAATTGGCTCAGCAACTAACCCTCCAAAAGAAATGATGTATGGAAACCTGAAAAAGCCATTATGATGCCTTGGGGTAAAATAGAAGACTAATAGCTTTTATAAATGCCTTTATAGCATAAACTACACCTTTCTCACACTGCCATGAAATTACATCATCTTAAATTACAGTGGTATATATATTGCATTCTAGAATACTGCAGCTTTTGTGTGCTAAAACTTGTCTTTGATCACTCCTGTCTGCCTTACTAAAACCCAGGTCTAAGGCAAAATTTTTCTCCTTTGTATACCCAGAAAATGTTTTGTAAAAATCATTACAAAACTCAGCATCTATAAGAATTTATGAAGTGTTATTTTAAAGACACTATGATAGAAGGCATACTGAAATATAGGGTGAAGTTGGGCACATCTCACAGCTAACAGCTGGGTTATATTTTTGAAGGACTTGAGTATTTACCAACATTTTACAAAATTCCAGTATCTAGCTGTCAAACAAATTATATTTCTATTAAGGTTTATTTGTTTCTAGCTTTGTTTTTAACTTCTATGTATAAAAAGGCCTGTTTGGCTGATGGTGTGTCCACACAAGTGTGGATTTGGACTGCCATTATGAATTACAGAAGTAAATTTCTTTTGCTTTTATGAAAATCCCTCTTTCACATCTGTAGTTGCCTGCTGATCCTCCTGTAAATGGCTAAGTTGGTGATATATTGTGGGGTAATCAATGACAATGAATTTTCAATTAATATTTCAGATTGAAGTAAATATCTTTGAGCCCCAGGGTATCACTGAGCTGGAAGCAGAAGGAACATTCATCACCAATGATCTACAAAATATAATTAAAAAAACTTTTTCAGACAAAAAGGTACGATGACTACTGCATTCCATAATTTATTTATTATGGTTATAATTCTGAAATAATAATGTCAGTGCTAGCAATGGAAGTGAGAGGAAAAAAACCACAGAGAAAATGCAGTAAAGGCTTGTCTGTGCAAATGAGCTTTGAATTCCAAGCTAGCCATCTCCATGCAGTTCAGAAACCACATAGCTGTTAGCATGATATTGTACCAAAACTAGTAGGCCTTGTCCCACAGCAGTAGTTGGAAACCTGGATACTGGTAAGACTATTTCTTACAGAAGAGCTGAGTCAGTAACAACTAGTTTTGTCATGTATGGAGGTGGTAGCATTCCTAAGACATAGACTGCCCAACAGCCTTATCAAAGGTGTCATTCAGAGTGGAGGGCTGAACCAAGGCAGTTGGGGAAGTAAACATATGAAGAAAGCTCCAGATAGCAGCCTTCACTATCAGTTACCCATCAATAAATACATAAGTACATACAGATACAAACTAATACCTAACCTGATAAAACAGGTTATTCTCATGTCTGTGAGTATAAATATACTAGTTTTACAAAAAAACAAGCTTCTTTGTGTTCTGTAGAAAATTTTCATCTATTAAGGTTCAGATCTAATGAAGGCTTTTCTTTTCAGGGGCATATCTCTTTCAGGCCAACTCTTGATCAGCAGCGAACCTGTGCAAATTGCTCACAGTCTGTCTTGGATGGGGATTTTACTGTAAGATATGATGTGAAGAGAACAGCTCCAGATGACTTGCAGGTAAATCTGACAGCTGGAAATTTTGAACTGCTGAACACTTTAGCTAGCATAGTAAAGGTCAGGGAGCAGCAGGGACCAGCTGTTCCCTAAAGGAGAGGACCTGAGTTGACAACACAGCTGGCAGCTCAGGGGCTTCACCAGCCACGAGCCCACTCCCCACACTACCTGAGCAAGGCAGAGCCAGAGATGGTAGTCAAATTCAACTGAGAGTCCAGGTCATCAGGCAAGTTTGTGGTGATGAGGCAGCCCGAGGTCAAGGTGGGAAGTCAGTCTGCAGGATAGGATCCAAATCAGTGGAGTCCATGGACAGGAACAGGTATGGCTGTGACACAGCTGGAGACAGGTATTATTACAGTGTAGCTCAGGCAGGGGCTAAAGGCCCAGGCTTGCACTTAAATGAAGCTCCTGGGCCCATGGACAGAGGTGACACTGGTCAGGGCCATTAAAACCTTTTAGTCCGCTCAGGGGCTAGGCACTAAATGAAAGTAATTTGTTCTTTATCCATTTTATCTTTATAATATACAAAAGTTGGGGTGTTGGGGTTTTTTTACATTTTGTTTTTCAGATTGTCAATGGCTACTTTGTACACTTCTTTGCACCAACAAATCTACCAAAGTTGCCCAAGAATGTAATTTTTGTAATAGATATTAGTGGCTCAATGTCTGGAAGAGAAATAGAACAGGTAAGTTATTACATTACTATAGAGTCCCAATGAAAGAGCCTCTGTTGTGATGGAAGGGACATGGTGGCTTATAGTGCATATGCGCCGCTTAAGCTATACCAAGTGGTTTTATGCTGTGACCTCTCCAATGCTCACTACCATAAGTACTATTTTGAAGCGTTACTGCAGAACAAAATTCTATACTTTCAGGCCATATTTACTTACTTATAAATATTATTAGTTCAAAACTCTCAATATCAACATTTCCAGAGAGCTCTGTGACGTGTACTGGACAGTTCCAAAATTAAAATGTGCATACAGTATTATGTGCATTATCTATGTTGTTCATTCTGTCTCCTCTGGGAAGCGGCAGCTCTTTTTATAGTTAGGAGTCCTCATTCTAAGCTAACACTCAGAATTTTCAGGTTTTGGTGCTACATCAAAACATCCACACTTGCTTGCATATGAGCTTCTCCACCAACCTGTAGCTACCCATTTCCCATCACTTTCAATTTGCCATGCCAGCTTACCTCAGTGTAAACAATGATCTATGACATGAGACCTGATTTTCATCTCAGCTACAAAGATTTACCAGGTGTAATTGCAACTGGCTGACTCCACTGGAGTTACTGTGAAATAGACACAGGGACTGGCAAGGACAGAACAAGCTCAGAATCTTTTCACAACATACTGTGTAAAAGTTAAAAATCCAAATGCTGAGAGATTAATCATGTCAAATCTGTAAGCACCTATTTTGTTAAATGTTGAACCATACATTTAAATTTCTTTTTCTTATAGACAAGAGAAGCACTTCTAAAAATCTTAGATGACATTAAAGAAGATGACTTCTTCAATTTCATACTGTTTGGTAGTGAAGTACAGACCTGGAAAGAAACATTAATCAAGGCCACTCCTGAGAATTTGGATGAAGCAAGGAAGTTTGTGCGGGGCATTGACACTGCAGGCAGTAAGTACTTTACTGGACTTGCCAATAGGTCATTGTGTAAATTAATTTATCGATTCAGTCTGTGAACACAATGCTAAAGCTTTTTTTTTTTTTTTTTTACTGATGGGACACTTCTAAAGTTGAAATTTACTCAGACCATGACATCTATTTTTTCTTATGTTTCCAAAGTCCAGGTACTTTTCTATCTAAACATCCCCCTGCTTGCAAATCCAATATTTCATTTTCCTATTGTAATGAGAGCTCGTCAGATTTCAGTGAAAAATGGGCCTGTATTTTGAATGTCTGTGCTGAAACCAAATTTCTATGTCTACCTTGCAGTGACAAATTTACATGGTGGTATAATGAGGGGAATTGATATGCTGAATGCTGCTCATGAAAGAAACCTTGTACCCAAGAGAAGCGCTTCTATAATTATTATGTTAACAGATGGCCAACCAAATGTAGGTAAGTTTGTGTTAGGTGGAATAATAAAGTGAGTGAATTAACTAACAAAAAAATGCTCAGTTAAAATTGGCCTCCATCTTTGACTTCTGGATGTTTTCATGATTTAAATTCTACTATACCAGCATCATACTACTAAAACAAATTTTTGATAACGCCTCCTAAGAAATCCAAATACGACTAGGCACATTTTGTTTTGTGATAGTTTTATCTATTTATGAAGAAAAATCAAACTTTTTCTGGTTTGATGCAGGCATATCAAATACTCAGGAGATTCAGGAGCATGTAAAAAAAGCCATTGAAGGAAAATATCCCTTATACAATCTTGGTTTTGGCTATGGTGTTGACTACAGCTTCTTGGAGAAGATGGCGCTGGAGAATAAAGGATTGGCCCGTCGGATTTATCCTGACTCTGATGCAGCTTTACAGCTTCAGGTACAGTAATCACCACTTAAATTAGATGAGAGATACCTTAATTCAGATAACTATACAGATGTTCTTATTTTGAAGTAATCAAAATACCAAAGTGTAATCTGGTACTGAGATACTCAAGAGTCTGCTGTAATCAGAATATTAGTTGCATTTAATTTTCCCCTTCCCTTATATAAGCAGAAAGTAGAAGGACAGTAAAAGGGAGATACTGTGTGCAGCGACTGAATTAAGCGCTCAAGCTATCTGTACAAGATTCCGTTTATTTCACAAAAGAATCAAACTTATATATGTTTCAACAAGGATCTGGAAAGAACTAACGGCATACAGCCAATATTACTAACACAGGAGCGCATATCTGGCTCAGCTGGGATGTTTGCCAGTCCTCAGAACACTTAAAGATAAAAACATTCCATACACATACTCGTGACTGTCTTCAGCCACTCTTCCCAGGCATACACCAGGCCATCCTCTGACCTGACCTTGTAAAACTAGTTCTTCAAGGGCTTGGCAAACATGCAGCACAACAAATTCTAACATTCACTCTTGAAAACAAATGCCAGGTGTTCCGAGCTGCTCCCACACTGTGGGCTACGAAGAGGGTTCAAAACTTGGCATAGGGTGACACAAGTCATCGTTCTGAAGGACACTTTGGTGTGCAGCAAAATTATATCTCCCATACCTCACAGATCATGTAGTTAATGTCATGTCAAGGGAAGAGAGGGATGACAGAGCAAAAAAGGCTCTAGATATTCTGTCTTTAGGAACTTACTGCAAGCAGATGTATCTTACTATACTTCTGAAGCATTTTATAGTTGTATAAGGCATGAGAACAGGTATAGGCAGTACAGAGCTGACCTTTACTTCTCACATTCCAATAGCAGCCATTTGAAAAATTCACCAGAGAATTTAGATACTGGATTTCATTGCAAGCTCTGCCAAAATCAAATACCTAGTCTCCTTTGGCTTATGTTGTCACTTCAGTCTCTGCAGGGAATAGATCTAGAAACTTATTTCCATCAAATAGGGGAAAGCTTGGGATCCCTCTTGATGAACATTGATGGAACTCATCATCCACAGCATGTTGTTCTCAGGTGTTTTTCCTCTCTCTTAGTGAGACTGAAGAGTTTGTATGTCCTTTCTCATTTCCATTATTTGTAGATTTTTAGGCCTTGTGCTCTGGGATTTAACTGAATATTTAAATATTTCTTCTAAAGTACACTTTTAGTTTTCATTGCTGAAATAGCAGGATGGTTTTGGGTACAGATCTACCTATGAATTAAAGAAACAATGGTAGTTAAATGTTTTTCTTTTTTTTTATCCTGCAGGGATTTTATGATGAGGTGTCGAATCCCATGCTCATGGATATAGAGTTAAACTACCCAGAAAATGAAATATCAGACCTAACTAAAAACAGTTTTAAGCATTTCTATGGTGGGTCTGAGATTGTGGTGGCTGGGCGCTTTATAGACAACAACCAGAACCATTTGACTGTAGATGTGAGAGGAGAAGGCGTAAGTATGGATTTCTTTAAGTAAGGTACTCAAAATGTCTGAATGTTCAAAGCTGGCAATACTTAAAATATGTACTGGTATTTCTTTACCTCAGTGGCAGGATGTGTTACTGCATATGTGAGAAACTAAATGAGCCCAAGTCATTGCTTCTAAAACTGCAAGTTACTTGCCTCAGTCAGGTATACAAGGGTCAGTCTGGAACAACTTTGTGCAGTATGACTGGATTAGCATTGCTAACAGATTTTTTGTTGTTGGGGTTTTTTTGTTGTTGTTTAGTCTCTAAATACTCTACCTGATTCTTTCAGGAGCCTAATGTTCAGTGTTCACAGACAATAGTTTCACTGGGTGAAGAAAACTGATGGATAGATAAGCCAGCTGAATATTTGAAATGCCTTCCTCTTAAAATAGAAGTCTACTTCTAATACAAACCAAGTGATCTAAATACCTCTCCAGATCTGGATTCTGTAAAAACAATTGCCCCTGATATTCAAGAAACACAACACAAACATATTATAGATCATGTTATCATAAATACTGTGAACTGCATATATGCCCCATGCACTGTGATGTATTAAATATATTATATGAAATTAGGTATGTTTCAAATACAAATAATGTGTTAATAGTAAGCTAGCCAGCATATCTGCTTGAACATGTTCCTGTGTGAAATCGGTGTCATAATCAAAGTTCTTTAAATCCTGAGTAGCCAAATTCTAATGAACAAAAATGCCATGTGAATTTGGAAACTTCATTATGTCCTATAGCATACACTACTAACCTTCACAGAAGCAACGAACCAAAGATCCTGATACAACACTGACAATTTCCTGGGCACATGCTGCATAGCACCAGACAGTTTTTCAATTTAGTAAGATTTTCAGATGTGAAGGTCTTGATTTTGGGAGGTTCTGGAGGTCCCTGGCTGCTTATACAGGAAGTTTCCTTATTCCTAACAGGCTAATGATGCCCTGTTATATACTACACAACAAGATGCTCAGCAAACAGATAAAGCTTTCCAGGAACAAGAATACATATTTGGAGACTACATTGAAAGGCTCTGGGCTTATCTCACCATTGAACAACTCCTGGAAAAACGGTAATTATATCTAGAATAATGTCTTAGCTATGAAGCCACTAAGCCATCTGACTGGTGCAACTTCTAGGATGTGAAGCTGAAATTCACATCACACTGAGGTGCCAATGGGAAAGCATAAAACACAGTAAGGAAAATCCCCCAACCTGTTCTCCTCTCCAACCTCAGTATTCCTGTTTCAGGTTGCAAATTAAACAATTTTAAATTACTGCAAATATAAAGCACAGTTTTGCCCTTTTCTTGGATAGCCAGTAGAATCAGAAGTGCTCTAAGACTGTAACAAATATTCCTTATCAATAAATTAGCTGCAGAGAAATGACTTCACTTCAAAGAAAAATATTTAATCCAGAGTTCAGTGAGCAATTTAGCAATCATTGATGCTAGGAGTCTCTACCTGTATTCAGTATTGCAGCTACAGGAGAAGAAAAGGAGAATCTTACAGCCAAAGCCCTGGATCTCTCACTAAAATACAAGTTTGTAACGCCACTGACATCCATGGTGGTAACAAAGCCAGAAGACTATAACAATCAAGATGGGATTGCTGATAAACCCATTGAAGGTATAGACATTTTCAAAATTTTACTTTATTTGAGAAGCCAAGTGTTCCTTTGATGCTCCCCTAAAGAAAGGCTTTCATGTGGGCATAGTTTTAAATATATATCTGAAAAATCTACTTTCCAGGCCTTGCACGTGTATGATTTATGCAAAATTATTTTTCATTGTAAAGTTAATTTCTATCAAACCATCCTTCATTACTAAATCATACAGGCAAAATACTATAAATTCAAAATAATCGTGTTTTAAGCTAAATATATAAAATACTACATCAAAAAAAAAACCCAAACCCAAGAAGCATTTCTAATCTAATAGTCCAGCTATATTCAGTTTAGTTCACATCACTTTCTCCTTTATTTTTCTACATACTTCAGCTTAGGGGTAGATGTAGTAACATCTTTCTACATGAAAGGGGAAAATTTGCATGAGATCTTCCTCATGCAGGATATATCAGCTTGTAAAAAGGTGGAGATTATATCTGTAAAACACAGTATTCATATATACTGCAGAAAGAGAAGCAATTATATTGAAGGTGCACAATTTGTTCTCAACTCCTCTGATACTTTGGCTAATTACTAACTACTTGCTCAAGTGAAACGCTGTGCTTTCATACAGTTCAGCCTCTTTGTTTAACCTGTGTGAAACAAAATGACTCTATTCCTCTTTAGCAAAATAAGGCAAATGCTATCTGTGCAGTGCACCCCAAAGCCCTTATCTATATGTGTTGTTCGGGCCATCCTCATCTCTCCCTCATTCAACAGGTCTGACAAACCTTTCATGAGGCTTTCCAATCTCTTCTATTAGCATCCATTATTTTTTCCTCAAACTTTTGCTTAGGTCCCCTAAAAGTTCCTCCCAGGCTCTCTGTGGGCTCTCAGCTGGCTTCTAGATAAAAAACTTTCTCGTCTCCTGAATTTGGCCTGGTAACTTATGGCATTTTAGTATAACAGAGATGCTTGCTGGAGGTTACTGGGTTTTTCTTTCAACTGGAGTAAGTCCTGAAACCAGTTAATTGCTAAGTGCCCTCCAATTCTGAATAATTCTTCAGGCATTCTGCTAATAAATTTTTTGCATTATTTTTCATAACTATCATAATGGGATACTGACATAAAAACACTTCATGGTTAATTTAACATTAAAGTCACTATACAGCATAATGACTTTAAAGTTTACAGCTGGACTCCATAAGATGGAGAAACTTACCCAAACATCTGACAGAAGTGGCATCCACTCAGACTGATCTTCAGCTCTTTGCTTTCGCTTTCCAGGTACTTGTAGTACGAAGGCCCTCTTCTGAACCTCTTTCCAAGTAAATCATCTCTGTATATAGAAAGCATAGAGCAGTAATAGAGGAAAATACTCAAAACACTGCTGCTGTATAAGAAAAGAAAATAATTTTTACACACTCTAGAGTCTAGATTCACAAATAAGATTACTGAATCGTCCAGTCAGTATTAGTAGAATGAATCAAATGCCTTGAAAACCGCAAAAGAGTAAAACCAATAAGGAACATTTTGCAATGTGGAAATGGCATAGCAATAAAACAATTACTAATAGTGCTCTTGTTGTATGCATAATTAATTGCAGTTTTGCTGCCCCACATAACAGCTTTTTACTTTCAGTGGGCTTCTGTTTGATCTACAAATATTGAGTTTTATCATTGGGAAGAAATGGAATTGTAAAATACTGAAGATACCTGGTTGAATTGTCAAACAGTTTTTAATTTTTTTTCTTAGAATATGTTTTAACAGTGTCAGAATCCTTCCTGTTTAGTCATACAACTGAAACTGTAAATTTCTCTTTTTCTTCCTTTTACTTCTTACCTGCCCATGGTAACAGCTGAAGGTATGTACATTTGTTGTTAAATTTACTTAATATTATTAACTGTTAGAGATCTATTTCCTGCATCACCTGATCTAGGATGCAATATTTTTATAAAATTCTTGGTGAGTAAATCAAGACTGTGTTATAAATAGATTAAAAACTTTTCAGCTGGAAAAGTTTGTAAATACCATTTTCAGTGTGGTTCCCCCATCTCTGATAACTGCAGTGTCCCACCATCACAAAATTCAGGCCCAGTACAACTAAGTTGCTTTCCAGGGCTAGCACTGTTGGCTCCCAGATACCTGTGTGTAGCAGTCTATCATATAGAGATGTCTTCATTGATGCTGTGATTGCTACTTCTTCAGCACAAAGCCCGTCTTCAGACACCCCTCCATAGCTTCAGATGTAAAAAGAGTAGAAGACTAAAAAAATGTGGAAGCAGGTGGGTAAATCTTACTGACTTCCCAGTAGTACAGTTTAGAACAAGATGGCACAGAGGAATTGGGGAAGAGCAGGTTGTCCCAGCCCCTTACAGAGCAAACCCCATGCCTTTGGAGAAGTAACATTTTTGCTGAAAAGTAGGGTGTGCTTTCTGCCTGTTCATGACATTTGCTTTGTTGCAGTACTAAATAAACTGTTTTGACTAAGTTTCTCTTTTTAAATATTTAGAAATTTATACATAATTAAAATATTTTGGAGTTGGGTTTGGTGGAAGGAAGGAAGTGGGAAAGATTGTTTTTTTATTCTTTCTAGCATCTAAAACATTCTGTTTCATTCACAGCACAGGCTATCACAGGTGTTACACTGGGTAAGTCATTAGTTTAAGTTTCTGAATGAAGCAGCATCTGTCAGAAGTATTGATTCAGACGACTGAAACTACCAGAGAGATAGAAACTGCCTTTTCTGGGTTTACAACTGTATTTTAAGAAATACTTCCAAATTCTGCTCACTGCTAAAAGCACACTTAACGGTTGAATAATACCAGATGAAAAAGTTTCACCTAAATAGCTTTTAAGGAGTAAATACTGGTTCATCAAACCACCATTTTTTCCTGAAAGCTGTTTCTCAAGAACTGAGGATGGATTTGAATTTGCCTCTCCTTTGGAATTATATAAAGCAAGGGACTATGATGTCAGCATCTCTGGCTAAATTAATAAGTTCAGTTACTTATACAAAAAGAAACTGTTTTATTCAAGAGAGAGACAGCAACTGACTCTCAGAGTGCTGGTTGGGCAATCCTGGAAATGGGAGAGTTAGATTTAAGTTTTTGCTTTGGAGATTAGTCTCAGTCTCTCTCAATCTCTGCCTCTGTCTAGTTTTCACAAGTCTTCATTGAAAAGACTTAAATTCATTCTGGAAAAAAACAAATGTCAAAACCTCAGAAGTTTTCAATGGATGATGTTGCACATCGTTGCTGATAGACAGCTGAATCCTTAAGTCTGAGACATTTGTGTCCTACAGATACATTACTTGGGCCTTGTGGAAACCCTTAAAGCAATTTAGACTACAAGTGAAATCTGTATCCTGAAGGTTTGCTTGATTCAAAAGGGGCACAAACTGTCATTCCATGGACTATATGCTTTAAAAACTAGGATGGAATTAGCAATTGACCTAGCATATTAAATTCCTGACATCTTACACGTACTGCGCAGATGATAGTGTGTAAATATTCCATTTTGATGTAAGGTTTTCTAACTTTTTTTTTTCCTTTACTCTCTGCAGCTCCACAATCTTACCTATATACGGCACACCCCACATGGTATACTAGTGGTGAGTAGTTTGAATAGTGTGCTTGGAAGAAGAACAGAAGAGGGTATTTAAGACTAAATTGCACAATTCTTATGAGTCTTTTAGGTAATTCCCTTCCACAAATGCAGCCGTCTCTTATTTCCAAGGAGCTAGTATTTTAATTTACTTTAAACATCTCTAAATGTTTTTTAAAGATCAAGTCACTGAGATTATATGTGGTCATTTTCTTAGTCCTCCTTCCCATTGGCAGGCTTTGTGTTCGTAACTGCCTGTTCTCTATTCAGATGAACTTCCTGCCCGCAGTAGTACTTTCATGGCCCTCAGAGATAAGCACTTAGAGGTGGCCATCCTCAACCTACAATCCACGTGCCAAATCTTGCAGTGGTCAAGAGACACAGGATGTACGTCATGTACCTGGGAAAGATGAGGGGGAAGAGGACGTAGTTCACTTTGGGGAGGTGGTAGCAGCTTCCTTGGGACCCCACCACTCCTTTGGAGGATGGGCTGGACTAAGCTGGGCATGTAGCTTGTGCAGGGACCAGTTCCTGCTGGTCCCCACCATCGGCAGTTCCATTGCCACAATGTTAAATGTTCATGTGGAACTTTGAACCTGTGTATCACTATACATATACCAGTCATTTGCCTTCACAGTTGATGGAGACCCACACTTCATTATATCGGTGCCACAAAAAGAAGATGCCATTTGTTTCAATATCAATGAAAACCCAGGTGCTGTCTTAAATTTAATAAATGACCCAGTTACAGGTGAGTTTTAATTTTTTTTAAATACAGTAAATCAGGATGCTTACAACAAAATGTCTTATGTTTAAAGGCTGTTTCTCTTTTATACTGTCTAAGCTTTTTTCCCAGCAAAGTTAGTAGGAGTTCCAGTAGCTGTGATAGGCTACCTTTACCATGACTGTGTTTTCACTTCCTGGAGCAAAATGAACTTTTAAACTTTGTTTGAAAACCACTGTGAGAGTTGAGAGACATAATTTGTCTCAGTGACTAGTAATACAAGCAATAAAATAATCCTTAGGTTACCATTTCATGGAATACCTAGTAAAGAGAGACCTATGTCACACAGGCTATTTGTGCCCATCACAGACTCTTTGTGCTCTAGGAAATACTAAACTTTTCTCAATAAAGTGATTGTTGTCTTTGTAGAAATCCACAGAACAGGCCCCAGAACTTTATTCTACTTTGGTACAAACATGCACAAGTAATTCTGATCTATTTTTCAACACGTATTTGTTTTCTTGGGTTGTTGTTAAATTTCCATGACACTCCTTGATATCAGTTGATCAGGTCCTATCTATAAAACAATACTTGATGTTTCCTTTTTATATTAGGCATCACAGTTAATGGAGAACTCATTGGTGATAAGAGAGCAAATAGTGATGCAAAGATCCAAAACACATATTTTGGAAAACTTGGGATTGCAAATAAGCACCTGGATTTAAAACTGACAGTAACTCCTGAGAAGATCACAATTCAGAATGGTAATGAAAAAACAGGTTTCACCTGGCTTGACTCAGTCACCTTGCAACAAGAAGGGTAAGGCTTACAGAAAGAGTATCAGGCTCCTGTATTACTTTCTACACTTTTTTAGTGTTGATCAATAATGTACTTTTAAGGTTCGTTGTCTGAATATACAAAAGAAATTGATTCAAGTCCTGCTGGATTCTGCTCTCTACTTTGTTGTGTAACTGCTGAATGATTATTCATAAATTCCTCTGCTTGGAATAAGTAAGTGAAGAATTTTCCCTGATTTTCTATTACTATGACTAAGGTAAAACTAGATTTGGTATTGTGCTTAATGCAAATATTTAAAGAGTAACTTTAGACATAGTGTGTTATCTTTCAAAGACATAATAATGTGCTGTAAACAATCTCCATTTTAAGAAATGGAAATTGTGATACTTATAGAATAGGTACATTTTGCCCTGTCAGCTGGAGATCTATCTATTACAGAATCATTTATACCCGTGCAAAAGGAAGTTTAGGAAAGGAATGGGCGGCATCTCCTCGTCCTCCTCATTTACATTTTCTTTGTGTACCTGGAACAAAATTAATACCTTCTCAAAGCATGGCACTGCAACAGAAAGAGCATGGGAGCAGAACTGTTATTCATACAGCATGCTTATTTTATTATGATAGCCACATTGATGATCACTAACACAATCAGAAGCAAATCTTTATCCTAGCACTAACCTAGACAATTCAGGAGCTGTCTTTTCTGAAAAAGAAAAGGAAAAGGTATCAGGTAGCATCCAGGTAAGGAAGTGATGGTTTTATTAATAACATTTTTATTACTGAGCATGAGGTGCTGTATCTACATATCGCTAACCTATCTGTGATTAATTGTACTGTTATAGGATGAGTTTTAGTAGAAACATCTTGCTGAAAAGTTTAAAGGCTAAGTAACCTTTTACAATGTAATTTAGTATGAGTCTTCGACTGTCTGTGAACACAGACAGATTTATGCGGACCAAACTAGGCAGCAAAACCTCTATTTTAAAAAACACTGAGTAATTTATAAAGCCATGTTTGTTAATTGGACATGTTTCTTCTTCTCAAGTTTCTTCTCATTGCTGTTAAGTCTGGGAAGCACAATGCCCTAAGTCAAGTTTTTCTTTTTTCCTCAGTTTAACTTTGATAATTAACAGAAAAAAAAATCTGGTGCTCTCAATGGACAGCAGTGCCTCATTTGTTATTGTTTTGCACCAAGTATGGAAGAAACATCCTCTCCACCAAGATTTCCTAGGACTATATACATTGGAAAGTGATAAACTGTCTGAACAGACCCATGGATTATTAGGTATGACTTTATTTAGTGGTTTTGTGCTTGTCTTTCCTTATGAGGCTACAAAATTTGTAGACAAAGTCTTATACTTAGCCTTTCTGAACTGAGATAGTGGAGGAAACTGAGATAACATTGATTGGCCTTATTAAGATTTCTGACAAAATATTCTGGGCTCAGATTTTATGCATTATCTTTTCATAAATTTCTCTGCTGCTGCTGAAAGCACTACCCTCCATTGTTCTCACTGGAGTCTTTAAACCTCTTTATCTTGCTAAATCCCACATACAGATTTCTTTTTTCTTACTACACTATTCCTCCAGTCTTTTTGACGGTTTTATGTCTCCTTTCATCTTATCAACTTTCTCCTAAGTACAAGCACTCTGAGAAAATGTATGTTTGCTCGATCAAAATTTGCCAAACCTCAATTAGTGCATCCTTGTAAGAAAAGTTGTTGTTAAGGTATATCTTGATTTACTAACATATATTAAAATCACAGAATGCCTTGTATCATCTAAGATTTTCCTCATGTTAGCTAACATTCTTAATTCTAGTATAAGAAGAAGTTGGTAATTCAGGGTTCAAAATTTTGACCCCATTGAATCCTGTTTTCTGCCAGTGTAGTGGGTTCCGTGGTGTGCATCCTCCGTTGGAAAACACACACATAGCAGCCATTTTCCCTTGCCTTCCAATTTTCACTTACAAAATCAGATAAGAGCAGCAAACGTTCATTTTGGGTCAATAAATTTACTCACTGTGGAAAATAATGAACTGCTGCAAACTTACTCTTTTCAGTCTTGGTATGCACTTTGAGGCCTGAGGAGAGTGAGCCAAGGTGTCAGTGGTAGTACATGTGTCATGGGAAATGCTGTAACTAAAAAGAAAAAGAGCAGCATAAGGATGGAATGTTATTTATGTTTTCCTGCTCCAGTCTCCTCAGGCTAAAGGACCTCTCCACACAGAAGTTATTCTGCTATGGTGTGAATTGCAAGTAGCAAGAAAATTTCAAAAGCCCACATGACATGTGGGTACACCATGTTACAGTTCACTGACTTACACATCTCATCGCTATTTTCATCATCTTTGAGTTTGCTTCTGTACTTCACTAAGTAATCTAAAATCTGTGTTCATTACAGCACTCAAAGCACCAGCAGCATCCTGCACCAGCCCAGATAGGGCAAAAGTGTGTGAAAGCTAATTCTGGCAGGAGTATGAAAATTCCTTAGAAGTCAGCCTTGTTCTGAGCATAATCACATCCAAAAATTTCAGAGATCAACACTCTTTATCGTTATTTGATTAAAAAAAAGCTAAAGACTTGGAGAGTATGTAATAAATACAACTGAATAGACAAGACACAAAATGAGGACATCTTGAAGGATATCTAGAAAAGGCTAGCTTTACTGTGCACTCAGAAGTTGGAACTTAGATCCAGATGATATGCATAGAATTCTGGTTTATAAAAAGTAAGTAATACCGTAGGCATACGTTCAGCCTTACACAAAACTTGGTGTTTGCTTATCTATTGAAAACCCTGAGGGGACATGGAAAACAGCATGTAGAAAGAAGTTCTGGAGTTTCTGTCTGGTTTGTTTCTGTTTCAATGTGTGCAACATGCCCGAAATGGTAATTTTGGCTTCTATTTTTAGGACAGTTTTTCCACCCCATTGACTTCACCATACTTGAAATTCATCCTGGGTCTGATCCCAAGAAACCAGATGCCACAATGATTGTTAAAAACAATGAACTGACAGTAACAAGGTAAAAAATAATTAAACCCTTAGCAAAGACTTAAGAAAGATTACCTTGTCAAAGTGCAGTTTCTGCTTCAATACTTCCATGACTGTATTTTCCCTTTCAGGGGCTGGCAGAAGGATTATAGAAGAGATCCTAAGCATGGCGTTGATATTCCTTGCTGGTTTGTTCATAACAATGGAGCTGGGCTGATAGATGGTGTTCATACGGACTATGTTGTTTCCAGTCTGTTTTAAACAACTACAGCTTCCTCCAAATTCATGGGTATACAGAATATTTGTCTGAAAGAATAGTATTTTTCAATGTTTAAGAACTATTAAAAATATATAAGCTTACCGTGTTTGGCAATGCCAAGATATGGTGGATTCTCGCCGAGAGTTTTACTGCACATTTGATCAAATCTTAAGTGCTAAACAGCTATTCTGCTTGTGTGCACAGATATCACTCATCCCCTGAAATAACACTCATTTTACTAAATTAATTTACTAGTTTTAAAATTCTGACTTAAAACTTTACTTTGTAAAATATAACAGAAACATTTTATCCAATTTTGAATCAATAACTGAGTGTCAGGAGTGATTTAAATAAAAACATCAGTACTTAATGCTTTCTTGTGTTATTCCAACAGCTATCAATGTTTTCATTCCGGTTTCACAAAGCCCAGGATGCCAGATGTATTTTGCAATTCAACACAAGAGGACAGCTGACAGACCAGCACATATTTCAGGATAATTCAGTAGTACTTAAAACCATCTGACCACTTGACTGTATAGTGCTGAGGGCTGGTGTGGTGCCATCACTTGAGATGACTGTTAGCATCCAGGAAATCTGTATTTTAGCATTTTAATTTGAACTTAACTTTTGAATGCCCATATCTTTATAAATTAATGAAATGCCACAGTTCCAAACAGCACTCAGATTTAAGTAATAGTAGATAACTTTTGGACAGTATCTTTTTTTGTGTAAGAGCCTTACTGTCTTGCAGTAAAAATCCTCCCTCTGTGTCTGTAACAGAATTTATGTACTTATTTCAGGGCAAGAAGTGTCCCATTTATTTATATATTCATTTTGTACTGGAGAAATTGTAAACTATTAGTTCTAAAGTAAAAAATGAGCAGATTTCTTATTTACTTTGAGTTTTCTTTTAATCAAATCAGGCATAGCAAGGCAATTGTGGTCTCACATGGCAAAGTAGAAAATTTCTGTACTGTTATATGACAAGGAAAGTCAGTGTGTGGGAAACTAGAATGCAGACACACATGAGGAAAGAGGAGTGTAGTGGGAAAACCAGAGATGACTTAAGATGTGATGGGTTAAATTGAAAGAACAAAGGTAGAGCAGAACAAAAAAGCAACAGAAAAATCAAAAGAGGAAAAAAATAGAGTAAAAAAATAGAGGAAAAGTATACTACCTGTTAAATTTATGGGAGAGACAGGCCTTCTCCAGGAACAAAATCCTTTACTAAAAGCAGAAGTTTTGTAGAAGAAAAAGAAATATGAATTTTGGCAGGGAGGGCGGCTGTCGCAGTGGCTAGATATCTGCCTGCTAAATTCTGACAAAAATGATGAAGGAAAACAGTAGTTTCTACAGAGGAAGGCAGGGGGAGAAACAGGAAGGAGTGAGAGCAGACCAGAAAATTGAACCTAGTAAGGTTAAGTTTACATGCTTCTGAATTTTTTTTCTAAGATAATGAATTAGATGGCATAAAATAAAATAAATCAGTGATCCATTATGGATCCTGAGATAGGAGCTGTAGGACTGTCCATCAGGGCAGGTCCTGTACTCACTCACTTGCTCCATTAAGACAAAAAACGATAGCAGTGGACAGCAGATCTTGACCTACCTGGCTGGCAAAGTTTAGGCACAAGGCAATACAAGGCACAGCCTTAGCCAGAGCTTTCCTGTTTAATTTATGGGGATGAGGCAAATCTCCGGAGGTGGCAGGAGTCTTGTCAGCTGTGACTGAATTGTCAGCCAGAAGTTGGCCTCAGGGGCTCAGGTCTGCTTTTGCATGGCTTCTGTGGCAGCCTGAGAAACTCCCACTCACACTGGTGGAGATGAAAGAAATCCCTTTTTTAGTATGTAGTTCTTCCAAGATTCCTGCAACATAGGAGATAACTGCAAATGTAGCTGAAGGTGACAGTAAGGGGAGAGAAAAGTAGCAGACAGATGCTTACAGTTAGATAAAAGTTTTACTCCTACTGCCAACTGGTACAATGCTGGTTAAAAGATGAGTGTGAGATACACTCTGTATTCTGCATCAGAATTAGAAATTACAGAATGCAAAATATTCATTACAGTGTCAGCTTCTTGAGCAAGGGAAGGGAGCATAGGAAATCAGAAGCCCATCAGAACTCACTTCAGGGCTTGGAAAGGACAGGAGGAAAATGACTAAACAACAAATTAAGACACAATTTAAGTGGAAAAAAGTGGAACGGAACATACTTACAGAACGGAAAGCACACGTGCAGAGGGGAAGAAGCACTGCAGAAAGGATTTGGGAGTCTCAGTAGCCAGGCACACTGGCAACATGGGGCTGCTGCAGAAAAAACAGACATTCCTGGGGGTTCAGCTGCTGAGCACGTGTTGAGACCCGAGAGGCTCCATCAGCTGGGGGCGGCCGCAGTCCCCTCCGCAGCTCTGGGCACAGCACCTCAGTGCCATGTAGACAAACCAGATGCAGTCCAGAGGATAGGAACAGCTTTGCAAAGAAGTTGTAGAAGGAGGTGGGGGACGACGACACCCCAACTCTGTAAAAATTTGCTGTGATGAAGGCTGACAGCTGCTTTTCTTCCCATCTGTCAGGCTTAGCAGGATCTGCTTCTTTGCAGCAAGGGAGAGTTGCATTGACAGGGCAGCAGGCTGCCTGTGGCATTTGGGGAGCCCCAGCCATTGCAGGTTTTGGTGGATGGGTTAGAAGAACGGCTCTCAGGAATGGTCTGTGCACACCTGAGCCTTGCTTAAAGCAGAGGGGACCAGCTGAAAGATGCCCCCCAGTCATGTCTCACTGCTCCCCGATCTCAGTCCTATTTGCTATCCCTGCAGTCAGCAGGCAGGTGGAGGAGGCAATGCGCAGACACCCTACAACTGAAAGCAGGGAATTTTTAATGTGCGTTAAGTCCAGTCATAAAACCCAGCATCAACAGCATGTAATTCAAATACCAAGTTCATTTATAATGGAAATAATCTGCTTTTCAAATTGGTATGCCTGTTTATGATGTGGCAAAGCAAGCAATCTGGTGTTTCCAGTTTCCAAATTCCACATTGTCTGTCGCGTAATTTGTCCAGCCAAATCTGCATCACCAAATCTGCATCACCAAATCTGCATCTTGGAAGTACAAGCAATTCACATAAATACAGCTTGGCATCATGTCTACACAGTTCTTTTAAAAAATAGGTTTCTAATTACATAGTTTGCTTTATTTTCCTGACTTTGGCAAGAAATCGCTTCTCTTGCTTTAAAATAATAAGGTTTTTCCAGTTTTTGGCAGGATAGAAAGCAAGTTTTGTTAAACCTTCCACAATGCTGGGATATTTAGGGGTTCAAAAATACATAGGAACTGAAATTCTAAAACACAAAATAATTTTGGAATTAAAATTTATGAAAAAAACCCAAAGACTAAAACTACAACTTGTATTCCACAGGCAGGGGCTTCTGTGTGTACGTTTCGTCTGAAACATTACCTCTGTGCACCACATGTTGTTTCGAGTTGTTCATTATTTGGAAAACATCTTCCAATGTT
The DNA here is from genome assembly GCF_000737465.1 of Haliaeetus leucocephalus. NCBI lineage: Eukaryota > Metazoa > Chordata > Aves > Accipitriformes > Accipitridae > Haliaeetus > Haliaeetus leucocephalus. The sequence goes on along the minus strand of NW_010972584.1, from coordinate 2,104,541 downwards.
TGCAAAACATTGTATGAAACAGTGCCAAAAAAAGCTGCTAAATTTCAGGATGGAAATGCAGTTTTTCGCAACAAGTCAGAGGTCTGTTTCGCAACAAGTCAATGTCTGTTTTGCAGGCGTTTTTAAAACAGAGCCTCAGAAACTTTGCAACAATGAACGGGACTGCAGCCAGCGTGGGCTGCCATCCCCCCTCTTGGTCCTATTGCTAATTTCATCAGCTTTGAACATTGTTACAGAATGATCTCCAAAAGAACGCTAATACAGCAAGACTGGTTTTTTTTTCTCCATAAAATAAGAAGAGAGAAATGGTAAACTAATACTGCTTTAAACTTCATACCCATTTTACAAAACACGCAGTTCAAGAACACCATCATTTATAACTGGATACAGAGCATAAATTTTAGAAATCTATTACTGTTTGCATGACACATTGTTGGATTGGATGATGCCACTAATTTTTATTTGGAAACCAAAGTCCGTGTGTCCGTATCAAACTGTGAGCTGATGTCAGTTTTATTTAGTTCATTCACATAAATCGTCAACAATATAACCACAGTGAGTATTAGAAACCATTTTAAAATAACAACAAGCAAGCACGTTCTCATCTTGAAAGCGTAATTATTTTGAGTTAAAAGATTTGTGACACTCCTATATAGTAACAGGTAAGGCTTTAACTGTGTGGTTTTCTTGATGAGAGAAAGTATCAAAAATATTTGGAAGAGCATCATTTGCATAGTTTTCTTTCCCAGAATACGCTTTTCTAGGGAGTTAGATCTATTGACCAGCAGGAAACAGGATCACTGGTTGACTCAAGCCTGTAATCTTTCTTGAATTGCCTGAAACAAAATCAAAATAAGAAAAAAATTGTGATAAAATAACGACAGGGCAGGCCCAGAATCAACCTCATGTTTGCAGATGGTACCGATGGTCCGAGGGACTGTGCATGGCCAGAGGCAGCGGTGGCGGGGACGGCCAGGGACAGCGAGCAGAAGCTGCACACTCACAGCATTACTGCCACGTCACAGACAATTACTAAAAGCAATTGAAGTGTAAAAATTTTTTCTGATGGTAAATCCAACTGAGGAGAACCCCTCCCTTATCCGTGTAAACGAGGCAGCAGAACCTTACTTTCTTTGGTGGTTTTTATGCAAACTCTAGCCCCAGGGTATGATTTACCCCCCACCCCATATGAAATAGGAGACTTGAACCCTGTAGCATCACTTCACAAGCTACAGATTCAGGCAGTTAGGGAAAAATTCAAGCACAAGTTCCTATCATTTACACCAAAGAGGTGTATTCTTGCAGACAAACTCCCTTAGTTTAATTTCTTTTATCTCAAAACATGTACATCACTCACCCTTACCCCATATCTGTTACCTGGTAACTTTGTGCTCAGATCCAGACACACTTAGGAGTCTTTCATCAGCTCTCTGATTGATGTAGGAATTATTCTCAAAATGTGCTTTTGAATAAAATTGACCTAAGCAACAGATACACAAATTATTTAAAAATAAGAAACAGCTGAGTTTGTTGTTCATTTAACCCAAATGGCAGCTATAACACTAGGAAAGCAGCCATCTGCCTCAGAAAGCAAACCAAAAAAAAAAAAAAAAAAGACCATGTTTGGAAGCTCCCTTAGTAAGTTAAGAAAATTCCCATGTTTCAGCTGTGACCTCCTGTTATCCCTAACACTCCTCCACAGAGAGATTCAACCTTGCTCTGATGAGTTTTCACTTTTGTTTTGGTGTGGTTTTAGAACATGCAGCCTCTCCTTTTGCAAAGTTTTTGAAAAAACTTCAACTTTAGTCCCATCAGGATTTTTGGAGTTGAGATGTTCAGGACCAGCTGGCTTTCATTTTGTAACCCTGATTGTTTATAATTTTATGTCCATTATTTATAGTCCATTATTTGACATCAAATGAATTTGCTGCATAAATTATGTCATTCCCCAGCACTGTTGAGGTTAAGCCCAACTATTATTTTAGCCTTATTTTAACATTTTCTAAACCCCTAATAGTCTATGCAGGGTTGTACCACCAGTGGGTGAGCAGAAAGGCATTATGCTACGTTTCCAGGGTAAGACCTCCCCTCTTTGCAGAGTAGGGTCTGGATTGCTGTGCAGTAAAAGGTGATGTTAGATGTCTGAAAAGAATAAATGAAATGTAAAGTTTCTCTAGAACCCCTGAATTACAGCATTCCTGCTGCCTTGCCTGCCCACTGCTTTTCATGAGAGCTTGTCAGGACCCAGGGAAGTAAAAGTTGAATAAGTGCTTATGATGCAGCTGAAAAAAAATCCCACTATATTCTTATTTCAGGAGCTTAGTTACAAGGTCATCCTTCTTTGCTGCATACATCCATAATGCTACATACCCAGAACTCCATTGACTTTGTCAGAAAAACAGTCGGTGTTCAAGAAATACAGCCCAAGGAAATCATCTGGAAACTTTACAAAGGAAATTTTTACTGTGACTGTATCAGACAATGATGCTGTAATGCTTCTTTCCTTTTCAACTGAAACTCTCAGCCTAGAAAGTAAATTATGGTGTTATTTCCAAGAAGAATATGAAGAAAAAATATGTATTTAACTAGCTGACATTAATTAAAATAATTTAATTTTTACCTCTTGTGTCTTTGCAATTTAATTTTTCATTATCTGCTGCTGGTTATTTTTAAGCTAGAAAATATTAAGTAGCATATCTTTTCTCTCTATGCTGCACAACAGATCTTTCCCATATCAGGCTACATGCAAATGCACTAACAGAAAAGAACTTTTTGCTGATGAAAACACCTTATTATCCATAATGACAAGAAATGCTTGGATTGAAAAGAAAAAGAATATTTTCTCATCATTTTAATGAGAAAAAAGGTAGACTGGATAAAATAATTAAATCTATCTACTTTATGAACAAGTCAAATTTTTTTTTCTTGGCTATTTCACAAGTTTTTTCTACACCCTGCCTTTCTTCTAACCCATTCATTTTATTTTGACCCCAGGTGGGCTTGCAGAACGCAGACATCCACTGTCATTTGTCTCCCTTGCAGATCAGGTTAGACAAAAACACACTCGCATGCGCTGGTGTACAAAGTCCTGCGGTTGCAAGGGCTCGGGTGCTGGTTTGAAACAGAAGGATCATTCTGCTTGGCAGATGACACGTTGTAGAGGGGCATAAATCCAGCCATGGCCTTGGCTCCGTTTAGATTACAAAAATAATGGAAAGCAGTTGGTTTAGGACTTCTGTTATTGTCTAGAACTGCCTACAAGGCAGGGAGTGCTGTGTGTCCTGTCTGCCCCAGACCAACAGCAGATCCTCCTGGAGGTTTATTCCAGCTACGCAAAAAAGCTGGTGGAACTAGATACAGTCAGCTCTTTCTTGTGGTAGTGAAGGATCCTGCTGTAATTAGTCTGACAAATGAAGTCTACATTTAAAGTACCCTTTCTCCAACAGTGGGCATTTAGTTACAGACAGCTATTCAAACACTTTATGGCTTCCCATAAAAAATGTCAGCTGCCCAGATGTGAGTTATTGGTAAAAGTGAGGAGAAACAAAACTTCAGCCTGCGTGGAGCCAACTGATGTATAAAAAGACAGTAAATGTCAAAGCCATCACTTCGCAGGACTCGCTCTGCGGCTGGAGGAACACGAAGTGCCTGGTGGCAGCCAGCACGGCGGTGGCACGGGGGCTGCTCTGTGCCGCAGCGGGTCCTTTTCTTGGGAAGATAAATGTTCTGCCTCTGACGTTGAAGCCGAAAGGCAGGCTGGTGGTATGGTTGTTTTGATTCTCTTACACAGGCATGGAGCATTAAAATCAAACCTTTTTTGTTCTCTGAATTTGAAATGGGGGATTGTGAAGGTACCCTGCTTCTGCTCACTTTGAGTTACTCACTGGATAAGGACATTTGGAAGCACTTACTTGAAGTAAATGTGAAAGCAGAGGCCTGGATGAAAAAAGATCAGACTCACATTTTCAAGCTTGGGAAGGGATGGGCTGACGTTCCTTACCCCTGGACAGTGGAGGTGGCTGACTCCGTCCATGGCAGCCGAGTGCTCTTGGTATCGTGGCTGAGGACAATCTCATCCGTGGACACGTGGATTCTCATGGGGGGATTCACATAGATAACTTCAAACTGCACAAAGTGATTTATTCTGTCCCCAAGTTTCCCCGTCACAGTGAGTCCTTTAATAACATTGACACAAATTTGTCAAGTGACTGTGTTTATAAGGTACAAGTGATCTTAATAAAACTGCTTCAGCTTTGCTGCTAAAGAAACTCGAGGGTCTCAGATCTAGTTTTGGGAGGCACAGCACCCCAGCTTTCAGATCCACGTGCCCTCAAGGCTGCAGGGGGGTCACCAGGGTCTGTCTACCCCGACATTGCCACCTCCTCTCACAAAGGTGGCTCTGCTCCATAATCAGAACAGCTGACAGCCGGCGCTTGGGGCCACGGCTCCTCTGAGTACAGGACCACAGAAAAAGTGCAGTGCTTTAAAAGCGTGCATCTTTCTGTTAGCATGCAGGGACCATAGGGTTTAAGGTCTCTGCATCCTCAGATGCCCCCAGGGGTGGGCAGGGAAAGAGCCTAAAGGCCATGGCTGTGACACCAGGAGGAAAAGGTGGTGACCCACAACCATACCTGTGAGAAGCGCCCTCAGCAGTTGCGCAGTGAAAGTTAATATTGCCCAGTAGAACGGAAAAATTAACTACAGCCCTTCCAGTCAACTGCAAGGCAGCAGGTATGATATGGCCCTTCACGAAAGGAGGTTATTCTCAAAGCCACCAACTGCTCTCATAGACCAAAGTGACTCTCCTTGCCCTTGGTATCAGGGGTAATCTGGCTCACTCACCTTGCTCCGGATCTGACAGCAGGTGGACAGAGGGCTGTGCTTTTCCATCAGTATTTAAACAGATTATTTCATTTTGTTTGGGTAATTGCAAGAGAAGCTGTGGATATTCATTGGCTGAAAAGCCAGAAGAACAATGTTAGCATGCAAAAAAAAAAAAATCTAGCCTGTGCCCTTTGGATAGGCACAGCAAAAGTACTTAATGAATTTATACCTAAAAAATTAGTTATAGCTTTTATAGAATAGAATGATTAAAATCCACACAGTAATAATTACTGAAAAGCACACCCAGACACAGCATCTTGATACGAATGAAGACAACAGATTTTTAGAGTTCATTAAGGACAATGAGCCCTTAAAAAAGCTGAGGCTGAAGATCTGTTGTACTGCATTTCTGTTGGTGGTTATATCTTTGAGCCAGAGAGGCTTTCTCATGGGGTACAGCGTTATTTTTTCACTTATGTGGAAAGAACCAGCCAAGGTTCACAAGAAGAGGTAAAGAGTTTTCACAGAGCTGATGCAGTCAGAAAAAACATTACTGTATGAAAACCTGTACATTACAGTTATATTAATTATTAAAATGGCACTAGTATATGTATTACTCACCAAGAGGTTGTGCTCTTGTTTTGTCTCTTAGCCTGTCAACTGAAATACTTCAAATTAGTAAGAAGAGTTTAATGAAACCTTTTTCTCTAAGTCGGCTAATTAACCAAGAAGAATACTGTGACAGAAGCCTTTTTAGCAGACATCTTCACTGACTTCTACCGAGAGCTTTGCTTAAAAGAAGATGTCCCAATGGGGAAAAAAGCGTAACATCCAGTGCCTATTTCTCATAGGATCGACCCTGCCACTGGGGCATGCTCAGCCCGAGCTGCGGCAGGGTTTAGAGCTGCGTTTTCAACAGCCGCTACGCAGCATTGAACCCAGCACACCCACCCCAGCTCCTCTCGCACACAACTGTGAATAACTACCTACTGACGACAGCTTCTTGTTGCTGCCAGATTGGGTCTCGGAGCGCCATCGACCTGAAATAAAAGGTATTTCCAATGTTTCATTGGTTTGGTGTCATGCCTTACATCTCCCTCCCCGCCCTTTAAAACAGGAAATCCCTCCTGCTCGTTGCCCACTGACTTTTTTTGGATACAGCCACGAGTGCACACGTGCGGATCCTATGCAGGCAGGAGCCGGCACCTTCTCTCCTCCCCGCTATGGGAGCTCTCAGCGATGCCAGGCTCTGTCTCTGCAGTGCCCTGGGCTGTCCTCCTTGCAGGACAGGCATTGTCATCGTGCAGACAGCTGTGCCCCCATTGGCTTCATACAGCAGACCCCAGGACTGGTAAATTATTTTTTTTACACCCATTTCCTTCAGCTTACTAGTACATGCTTTTCCAGATATTTCACATTTATTTTCAGGAGGTATAATATTTTTTTATTTCTGAAAAAGGACCAAGATTGTTTTCAAAAGTTTATAGGTCATTGTAAAATATCTGTGGACTGAAATACATATAATAAATTGTGTATATTAAATTGTGTATCAAGTGGGCATCCACAATCAAAATGTATTTATTAAAGTAATGTTGCTATGAACCTACATATGAAATGAACTTTATAAAATCATTCTGAATAAAAACAAGGAGGAGCACTTACCAGGAGGTGATCCACTCCTCAGTCTGTAAGCATCTGGAGAAAGAAAAGAGAGTATCTGTGTTTTATTCATTATTGTTTTACGTGCCTTACAGGAGTGTTTCAAACATCAAAACTGTAATTCTCCAGCTGCATCTGTCTTCCTTTCCCAAAGTAAACTATCATCTGCAGTAATGAAGTCCACAGAACACGAGCACTGATCCCTGGAAAATATTTCCAGCCAAAGGGTGGAAATGGACAAAAACTACTAAGAACTTTGTGAGGAAGGGGTTTGCAAAAAGGGATTTGGTCATCTGCTAGACGCCTGGGGCCTCACCTGCCTTGCGCATAGGGATGGGGAGCGGGGGAGCAGTGGTGCCGGTGCAGCAGAGTCGCCCGTCCCCGATGCAGGGGGATCTGCAAAGGGACCGGCTCCATGCGGAGCTACAGCACCAGCACAGGCTCACGACGTGGTCCCTCTGGAGCGCCGCAGCCCCGGACAAGAGCTCTTACTGGCGGTTAAAAATCAGATGAGCTCAACACGAGAAATTGCAACACCACCCAAAAGAGCACATCAAAACCTCCCTTGGTCCCAGTAGCCCAGCAATCCTGCTTGCCCCTTCTCCTCCCCGGCCGCTCCAGCCGTGCTGGTCCGTCACGACAGAGAACGGCAGTGCTCAGCGATGCTCTGGTGGGCACCACCGCCAGATCCAGCGGGGACGTCCCTGTGCCCTCGAGCAGCCGTGCTGCCCAACCATCACACCCATGTAGGGCTTGGTACCCGCTACAGAAACAGGTCATGCTGCAGAGGTGGCCCCAAACTCTTCTCGTCTTGGTGCCAAAGGGAGCAGGGCAGGACAGTTGCTGGACCGTGCTTCTGGTCAGGGAGTTTTCTGCTATTAAACTCCCCAGCACCACTTTGGAACAGCTTACCTTCAGAGCACGGGGCAGCATTATAATTCCCTCAATACATTTCTGTGAGAGAACTAGAGCAAAACCAGGGCTCTTCACCTATAAAAGCATTGCTATTATGATGTATTAGCACAGTGGCGATTATCAGATTAATAATGCTGGAAGTTTAAAATTAATATTCAAACAAATCTATTATTTCCAGAAAGAGGGAAAAAAAATACCTAAATCATCCTCAGAAGTAATTCCAAAATATCTTGAACTTAATTTTTTGACAGATGCTTCACACATGGTAGGAAGAAGCAGAAAACATCATTAACACCGTTCACTTGAAGAACTGTTTTTCCTCGTGAGTAAAGACAATTTTGGCCTTTGAGACTTTCTGAATGGAAGATTTTCTCCCTTTGACCATGTTATCACCCCAAACACTGCACAGACCTTGGCAGTCATCGCTTATGTTTTGCTTCACCTATTTTTCCAAATCTCAGATACTTTGCTCTATAGAACAACCACCACGAGCTCTTTTTTTTTTTTTTTCTTTAGAGAATTTTATGGAAATACGCCACTGGAAAAGAAGAAAACACTTACCTCCTACTGGAAAACTGCTGGGCTTCTCATTATCTAACACAAGGAAAAGGGACAAATTAGTGTCATAGAGTCAACACTAAATGACTTTACCCATGTGCAAATCAGAAAACTGGGACAAGTGGGTGTTGGGGTTCAGGTGATGAGGTTTTTTTGTGTTAAAGGGTAGGTAGATAGAGCACGTGTGAGACTCCTAGCAATGGCATGCTTTCCTCCCCTGCATTCGTTTTTCCACTTTAATGTACAGAGAAAAGTGCAGAAGCTCTTTGCAGTGCCAGGAATGCTGAGTAACAACTGTTAAATTACTTTTAGTTAATATTTAAACAAATTATTTTCCATTTCAATAGTAGTGCCCATTTCACCACTTCACCTTTTAAAAAACCCCTGTATGTTTTTTTTTTTTTTTGAAAGGAAGCTATACTGGAGGTCAATAGCAAATCATCAATAACAACAGCGTATTTCAGGGGGGCTGTTCGATGCCCCATTTACCAGCTTCGGTGGGTTTGTTTGCCAGCTCTGTCTGCTGCTGGCCGGCAGGTTTGGTGACCACCATGGAAGTGAGGGGTGTAACGAAGCTGTACCGCAGAGACAGCTCTAAGGCTTGCGCCTCCAGGGTTTTCTGGTCCTCTTCTTGTGCTGAAATACTAAAGTCTGTGTTAATAATGAAGAAATAATACATAGAGACTATGATTCTTTTTCATATTAGCTGTGTCTTAACAGATTTTTTTTATTATTGAAGGGTGAGTAGTCTTATTGGGACAACTCAGCTGTTCTCGTGCTTGAAATTATGGAGATGCTTAATTATTTGCAGCACTACAGCCTATGTATGGTTCAAATACATAAAAATAGCAGATACATGATCTGTGAAGTGTCTTATGGCCATACTTATTGTTTTCTTTACTAGTTATTGCCATTCACTTATCCACAGACAATATTTCTGGATGTGTAACAACAGCTCAACACAATCTATGCAATTAAAATCTATTTCATAGTACTGTCATGAAGAATATTTTATATTATCTTTTCATATGTGTAAATAAATATATATACATCTAATGATGCAGAGCCATCATAAACTGAAAGCACCTCATGTTCCTCATACAGTAACGTAGTATTCTTCCAGTATACTATATTTTTGGTACTACGTGCAGAAATATTTCTGTTTCTTTGTGTTTTCCAATCATATAATTTGTGAATAAGGAATCTGTGTTTCAAGAAGTTAAAAATTTGTAATATGAAACATTAAAATAGCTTACGATTTTTCCAGAAGCTGTTGAATGGTTAAGTAAGCCCACAGTCTCTCTATGAAATTTCCAAAGATGTAACTTTGATTTTGAAATACTTGCGCCTTCTCTTTGACATTTGCTTCTTCTTTAAGAGTCAGGTCACTAGCATGCTGAAGTGGGAGAAAACTGAACATCAAAAGAAGAGTTCTAGACTTCTTTTATAGTCACGTTATTAAACTTGAAAGAACATCTTTCAGTACCAAAAGCCCTTTTTGTCTTTCAGTTTTGCCCTTTCCCATTGGAAGATGCAACTCCAAACTACCAAAGAAACAAGTATTTTGGACATATGTTTCTGGACTTGAAACAATGTTGAAAAAAGGAGGTAATGAAATTGTTCTACTTCAATGTTTTTGAGATTAATAATTCAGATTTCCTTCCTCATTCTAAAAATACAAACCAGTTCCCTTAAAATGCTTGAAAGGCCAAAAAAATTATGGGTTTGAAAGGATTGAAATTTCTTTTTGCTTATTTGTGGATATACTTCAAGGTTTTTCTTTATTAGCAAATTCAGGGGGCAGAATTGTTTGAATTCTCAAATATTTTCCTAAAATGGGAAAACAGCTGAATGCCCAAATGTAGAGAACATATATTGCGCACAAAAGACTTCTTGAAAGCTCCTATTGCACCATAAAAGACAGAAGGGAGATACATTTTTCACAGTTAGTAAACTAAACACTTACTGACTGAGCTTTAATTTCTACTGGCAAAAGATCAAGCTCATTGCTAATTTTTCCAGACACTATAATTTCAGATCCTTCAAAAAACAGCTTGAAATTGTTCTTGGTTAATCCCTCAACGGCATTTTCTGGATACTGCATTTCAATTTTCCTTAATATTGGGGTAGCCACCTCTTGATAAAAGCCCTAAAGAGAAACAGAGAAGGAGAGAGAGCACACACAAGTGACTGCAAAATTATGCAAAGCAATATGTTGAATGTCTAAAACCACCGTACAAAGAAGGGAGCAAAGCTTTTTCTTCAGCAGGGTAAGACTGCTGCAAATCCAGGGGAAAAAAAAAAGTTTCTTCCCAAGGTTCAGCCCACCTTCTCCAGCCAGGCTGGCAGTGACATGTAAACTGTATTTCCCATGGTATTTCAAGTACCCAAGCAGCATCCCCATTATCACCATCTTACCCAGGTGTTTTGCTTTAGCCACTTTTCACATCTGATTTTTTAAACTTGACTAATCCTGAGGATTAATCTTTCTCTTTCTGGACTGGGGCTGACATTAAGCAAATCCAGTCTCTGCACATCCGGCCAAAACAGATAGAAGTGGCTTCCCCAAAAAAGAGAATGTCCCCAAAGTTATAACCCCTCTCCAGATGGACAGGAAAGACCAGGCTGGTGGTATTTCAGAGCCGGTTTGCCTGTAGGTGTCTCAGAATACCCGATTTTTAGGGAAACCATAGCAAACAGCTTCCAATGGTGGTACTTCAAGCAGTTTGAAATCGAACCCAAGAACAGAAGTTTTTCCACCATCACCTCCCCTGGACAATTGGTCTTTTTGCAGAGGAACAGAAATGTGTGAGTTTCCAGGTTTGTCCAAATGCAGCTGATTTGAAGAGGACTTTGAGTCGTGGTTAGAGTACAAACCCCTAGACACCCCAGAATTGCCTGCCTTCCTCCCCAAATTTAACAGATAAACTCAAAATCAACTCTTTATCTCAGAAAATCTGTGGGTTTGCTGCTAGGACTAGACATAAGATGTAGCTGATGGATGGCTTTTCTGGCATATTCCTCAGTCCTGACCTGGAGCTGCAAGGCTGCATCAGCGTTTTCGTATATACGACGTGCTATTCCCCCGTTGCTTAGGGCCATTTTCTCCAGGAACTTATAACTGACATCAAACCCAAAGCCAAGGCAGAAAAGAGCATATTTCCCATTGACTGCTTTCTGAATGTTTTCTTGAATTACTTCCACATTACTCTCACCTGTAATTGAAACAAAAACATACCCTTGTTTGTTTGCTTTTTTAAAGTACAAAAAGACAGCAGCAGGTTTAACAGAAATTCTGCCTAAAGTCTTTTAAAAATAATTCAGAATAAAATATTAAAAATATATGGGACAAAATTCCATTAATTGAATTGGAGATGAAAGCACCACTCTGCATATGGAGTTCCAGAACCTGATTGTCCCCCATAAGGACTTTTACTAACTTCTACTCGTGTCATTATGGCTAAGTGCAAAATATTTTACAGGATTATGGGGGCAGAGGAGGTTTTTAGGACAAAAAGGTCACACACTACAAGTTAACAGCGCCAGGGATGGAAACACTCAATCAAGCTTTGGGAAGACAAGTACCATCCATAAAAATTATGTGTGCGAATTCAGAGAAGAATGGGTTGGTTAATGGTGTAATTGAGACAAACTGCAAATTAACTCAGCCATGCTTCTCTCCCAGCCCTTTTGCTTGACTAAGGGAAAAGATTTTCATACCATCATCTTACCCCATTTGAAGAGCTGCTGATGGTCCTGTATGGAGAGCTTCTCTATCAGCATTTCCAGGCAGGAACTGTCACTGCCTGTAGCAATATCCTGGGGCAGCTCAGATTTTTCCCTTTCAGCCTGCTTTGCCAAGGAAGGCAGTGTATGCAGTTACGCTGCATGTATTTGCCTGGCACTCCACCCTGGCCTGATTTCTAGCCAACTTGTGGATGCGCAGTGTGCTCGGGGATATTTGAGACTCACTGTGGCTGCGCTGAGCAGGCAGCACCGTGAGCTGAATTTATTAAAAAACCCAAACAAATAAACCAACCCCAAAGCGGCATGGATCACAGGATCTGAAAGGCAGACTAATCTCATTAGAGGGCTTACAGCTGAATTAATATTGCTGGCCTTGGGGAGATGCTGGTGCCACACAAAACTTAGACAAACTCCTGTTCAGAACAAGTGATGTTTGTGCCATTGCAATGAGAGTTACTGCTTATTTAACCCAATATTTCTATCTTGACCCTCTGGTTTGTGCTATCACAGCTGACCACTAGTTAAGAGCTAGACATGGAAAAGAATACAAAACAAGAGGCACCTTGAAAATATCTCACGTATGGGGCAAGGTGGGTGATGAAATGAAGCAATACCTCTCAAACGGAACCGTATGTAATATATGCAAAATGACCATGTTTCAGCTCTAAGTGTTTTACATTCATGTTTCAGCTCTAAGTGTTTTACATTCATGTTTCAGCTGTGCCTGGAGTATCTCCAACAATCCCCTCGAGTTTATAAACTGGGAAGCCAATGGTATTTAGCAAAACAGTTCCCAGCTAAAGGATGTGTAGTCATGGGCAGGCAGGCTCTGCCATCACTTCTTACAGCCCTTGCCAGACGGAGCCCTTTCATAATCATCCTCTCTTCCGACGCAGATCCAGTGATAGCCCAGCCTGCTTATACCAAAGCTCTTGAAACACAGACTATGTCTATCAACATCTAGGATGCAAGTGTAAATGATAAAAAAAATCAAGGAGAGAGACAACTGAGTCTAGTATTTACTCACCAGAAGTGGGCTGGCCATCTGTCAGCAAAATAATCATGGAGACGCTGCTTTTTGGCAGCCTCTTAGCTTTATCCAGCACGCTCACGGCAGTCAGCAGGGCGCGATTGATATCTGTGCCTATAATGAGAAAGCAGGCATCACTCACCTAAAAAGGATAATAATCTGAAGAAATTGGTGCACTTCATCTGCAGAGGCCCTGCAGAGTTGTTTAAAGTTTTCTGCAGGAAGTAATCTTTCAGAGAGTTGAGGATTTAGGGGTTTAGCCTACTGGGTTTAATTACGGTGTATTATGTTGCAGTGGCAATGCTAGAGTATTCTTTTGGGAGCGTTTTCCACACATGTGTCATGGCTAATACAAACACGTTTAGAGCCATTAAAAAGTGCTTAAATAAACACACTGTCATCTGTTAACCTACATTTAAGAAATGTCTCCTAGCCTTATTTGAGAAGTCAAAGAAAAGAGCTGGGCACAGGTGGGCTTTACCGGTGTTAGCACCTGGGATGATAAAACCTACATTAATACTAACACCATAACATTGACAGGAGATACAGCCTTTTAGATATACTTAAAATGAAATAATAAAACAAAGCGGACTGAGTGATGCAGCAATTGAAATGCTTCATGCCTATTTTGACCATTTTGTTTCTGTAGTGCAGCTAACACAGGAGCATAACTTTGGGTGCATTTTATTTTACAAGGGGGCCCTTGATACTAAATAAAAAATCAGAAAATTACTGTCAAATGTTGAGTGAATTGCCATTTTTCTGTAGAAAAAATGTACTATCGTGAAATCTTCCAGCCACCTCTGTTATAAAAATCTGAAACAAAACTTTGTGGCTTGTAAGGTTCATAGATGTGACGTAACCATCTCTCTATGTAGCCATATCAAAATGTAGTCACCAATCCATCCACTCCCATAACCAGCCTTTCTATCCCACTCATCACTCATAAGTATTAAAAACCTACTTGCTTTGTGAGCACTGATGGTAGTTCTGTGGCAGTATGAGACTAACAAAACCAAATTTTTTCTGAGCAATATATTATATTGGGTGCGTGTTTGTGGTTATAAGCATGTAGGTGATGCTTTGTACCTCCACTAGCAGAAAGAGTTTGCACGAATCCTGCAGCATTCGCCATGTTCTCTGCAGTGGCTTGCAACAAAGAACTCCTCCACTCCGCCACTCTGCTGTTAAAGGTGATAAAGCTGAAATGATCTTCTGGGCGGAGGTCTTGCAAAATCTTCAACAGGGCAGCCCTCGTCTGTTCCAAGGAGAAAACAATGACTTTGAATATTTCTATTTCTCTGCCAGAACTGGGATAGGAATGGCAGTGTAATAAGGGGGTTTCTCTACAGCACTATTCAAGATGCCCTTATTTAGCCCTAATGGTACTTTTCAGGTTGAGACCATCAGAAATGGCCGATTCACTTAACTTACAGACACAAAAAACCACCTATGAGGGCTGTAGTGGGCTTGCCTGCTCTCCAGCAAAGCTACATACACAGTCGTCAATAAAGGTAAAAGAGACAAATTAATTCTTTAAACTTCATTAAAGAAAAAAAATCAGAAGCGAAATATTCTGCAAAGATAGAGACAGAAAAAGTGCTCTCTGCCTTAATGTTTGATACCCGTGAGAATAGCCATGTCAGAAAAGTGTTGCTCTTTGATAGCTTAAATCTATGCATACGTATTTTCAAGCATTTCTATATGTCTGAAAATTTTTCTGTATACAAAACCAGTGTGTGCTTCAAAAGTGAAATTTACAGTCACTTCCTCAAAAGGCTGAGGTGTGTGACTGATGCAAGCAGAGGTCAGTACTCTGAGGTAAGTTACCTGTTCAATTTTTCTGCCTGCCATGGAGCCACTTCGATCTATAAGGAAGATGACATTTTTGGGAAACACTGGCATTTCGTGGGGTGCAAAATAATGCACAAAATACCCATTGACGATCTGAAATACAGAATGTGAAATCATGTATAAAATTACATCTAAATAAATAAATAAATATTGCATCTTAACATTCTGGCATAGCAAGAAGGGACGTGCATGCTCAGCATTCTGTTCTTCTAGATAAGCTCGAATCAAAGAACTATTAAATATATTTCCTAGCTGGAAGTGAGACTATCTGTAGAGGGCAAATTACAAAAGAACAGCATATATATATAATACCCATATATAATATATATATTATACACCTCGGTGCCATATGGATGATATATCTGTATTATCACTGTATATTACATTACCTCTTTATCATCACCTATGAGCACGTCTCTGCTCATTGACTGTGCCTGCCATCTTATAGCACATCTATGTATACTTCACTGGTGAAATGGTATGGAAAATAATGTACTTCATTCCCTATGATACACACTGGTCCATAAATATTTTTAAGTTCCTGCTCTCTTTATTTATGCTTCAGTTGTCACAAAAAATAAAAGAAAACCAAGCAGTCATTTTAATAGTTATATAAGTCATGTTCCTCTAAATTTCATTTACAAGAAGCCACAAATACACCTTAGATCAGCCAAAATACTAATAAAAAAAAGAAAATACTGAGACATCTATACAGTGGTAATATAGATTTGGTATTGGAACAAAATTTGAAAGATTGATTATTTTTCATGGATGATCCATTCTTGCAATGTGTCCAGTGCCACTGGGGACTTACTGAACATTGCCATCAGTTCCTGAATTAATGAAAATGTCACTCTTGGTGTTTCAAAGTAAATGTTGCCTTTTTGCTGATGGCACTTCACATTCAGATGTATCTATGATCTGAAAGCATTTTTATTTCTATTTCTTTTTTACCTGTATATCACCTGCAGTGGCACCTCTCTTAACATCATAACGCACAACAAAATCACCATTGAGGAGGGTTTCATCGAGTTCAGGATTTATCTTCTGTTGATCTACAGTTGGCTTAAATAAAATATGAGCCTGCAAAGCAATCAGAAGAGAATATTTAAAGCAACATCACTTAAAAGCTGCCACCGGCAGTAACATCTGGCGGCTGCTGCTTTACCTTGGTTTCGTTCTGCACTTTCGTGAGCGCCTCAGTTAACTCATTTGTCATGAACGTGCTGTCTGTCTCCAAGAAGCGTATGCCTTGGGGCTCGAAGATGTGCACATCAATCTAAGTGGAGAAGAAGTCAGCATCAGCGTGTCGGAGGGAACACAGCCGTGCCCCAAAACCACCGTGCTGCTCCCGCCCAGCCCTCGCCGGGACACCTTACCTGGAAGTGCTTAACAAGCTGCTTTGGCCGGACCTTGATCAGCAGCTCGAACTTCCCCAGCTGCCGCTTCAACAGCTCCTCGTACGTCAGCTCAAAAGTGACTTTGCTGGCGGCCGCAATGCTGACAGACACGTGAAACTGCTCCAGTTTTCTGCCTGTGATTCTGTGGGGGGGGAGAACAGAGCTTTACCTCCTGGGGGGAAGGTTTGCTTGTGGTGGCCAAAGTGTATGAAGCGTGCTAAATAATAGCCAAGGGGCTGCATGGAATAAATAAAAAAAGAGTAGCAGTAAATCTTACTCATCGTAAAGATTTTTTACATTGTGGGCAGTATTATATACATCACATATGTTACATTAGTGTGCCTCGGGTGCTGCATATGCAAGCTGAGAAATGGAGCAGAAACCTCTGCATGCCTCAGACTGGGACCAAGCAGAACTGGGACTGAATACATGGGAAGCACAGATTAAATATACCCCGAAAGCGTGACATCTGCTCAAGTGCCATGGTCCTCTGCACTTGCGGGGAAGCAAACTCAACATCTGAGCATCGTCCCAGCCCGGCAAGCTGCTCCAGCATGACGGCAAGTCCCAGGGCAACACTAAGCGGTGATGCCTCCCACAAGCCCATTGCAGGACCATATATAAATCATATATATATATATATATGTGAAAATATATATATATATATATATACACACACACCCGTCCCTCCCAACAAGAATCCAAGGCTGCTTTTCACATTTATCCCCACTGAGAGGTGACTGGCTCCAGGCTTTAACCCACCCCCAGCCAAACCAGAAGCCGAGGAAGAGCATTGGAGCAGCCTTACTCAGAATGGCAACATACTTGACGAGGCCGGTGCTCTGCCCGCGCAAGACCGCAGTGTCATATTCCTTTTGAGCAGAAGCTTTCTCCTTTATTATTCCTGGGTATACTTTACCATCGATGGACCTGTTATGGTTTCCATAAAAATTAATTAATACTAGAAGGAAAGCGCTGGGGAAAGAAACAAGAGGAAGGCTGCACTTTGTGGCCCTTGGGACGTGAGCGGGGGATGCTGTTTGGCTCCCACATCCCTCCCCGTCCAGGAGGATGCCAGGAACTACCACCACACCACAGCCCTCCTCCTTGCGGGGTCTCGGGGAAGCTGGAGCAGGAGAACCACCACCACCGAGCCCATTTGTCACCCACCCTGTGCAGCAGGCAGCCTCGCCTTGGCCACCTTCTTTCTATTTGGCTGCCTACTGCTTCAGCCCACTGAGCATTTTGCAGGACCCTCCAGAGCTCAGCATTCTGTGCTTTTTGCTCAGCACCTCCTGAGAAGAAAGAGGAACCCTGCCCCCCCCAGACCCCAGAGCTGCCTCCTTCACACCAAGGGTAAGGACTGGTCCTACATGGAGAAGTTGGTGATGAAGGCTGTCTTGGGTAACTCCACTTCAAAGGTCGCCTCTCTGGACTCATTAGCTCGGTTGACAATTTTGCTGGTGATGACGGTGTGAGCGAATCGCGATGTGACCTTGCAGTCCACACGGAGGCTGTAGATTTCAATAGCATGCTGGGAAAAAAATAAACAGGCTAAAACAGAAACACTCACATTTTGTTCCTAAGCAGTCCTTACGCGGGTGACGTCATCGGAAAAGTTTGATGAAGGAATGAACTATTAGAAGGTCTGGCCGGAACTGTGGACAGGGAATTGTTCACGACCAGACTGACCATCTGCTTATTCACATCTCTGCAGCTACAGTCACAGCCCCACGCAAAATCTGCAGCTATATCTGCATGTTGTCATTCCACCGAAGACTTCTGTCAAGCCTTCTTCTGTGGTCTTCTCTCCTTGGGGTACTCTGAAGCAGCTGCTCCATCACCCCAATACATCACCTAAGATTAACCTCAGAAAAATCAGATGCCTCTTTAAAGTGCTCCATCCATGGAAAGAGACCTGCTGGCTTTTTGCATGACTATTTATTTGCTCTCCCAGCTGTTGACTTTGCTGCATGTTTTTTTCAGCTCGGTGCCTCGTGTCACATACGATGTTTAGCAGGTTTGAAACCCCGCATGGGCCTCCAACCCCTCGCTGGTTGCACAAGCAGAAATGCCCTTTGAGCACTTGTGTTTCTCCTGGTCTGGTGCTTCCAGGGCCCCCACTCGAGGGAGGAGGACACCGTCCTGGAGCTGCCCGGGAACACCCCACAGGGCGGCTGGACTGGGAACTGCCTGGAGAACCTGCTTCTGCAAACACCCTCCTTTTGCATTTGGGAATGTCTATTTTAAAGGCTCTACCTGTATTTCAGCAGTGACAATAAGAAGGGTTGATCTGGACATCAGCAGCCTCACAATAGTCCAATAGTTTATTAAAATAAAAAAACTCAGCATCACAGCAGATCATCGCATTTCTATTTTTACTTTTCCAGCCTCGTGAATCTTTTGAATGGTTAATTGATCTTTAGTTATTTTGATAATTTGTCTCCTGTACTTTGCTCATCAATTAATAGCATCCACTGGCCTCTTCTTAGTTAGGGCACTGGCCAAAATTCAAAAGTTTAATCAAGCTAAACATGGCCATTGAGTACAAAGCTGTGACCACAGCTTTGTGCTCAGGCATCAGGGCACGAGGCACCACGGCCAACGCCGTGTGAGTAATGGATGGCTGTTTCTTTTTTCATTATATATTGCCGGAGTGTGCTCCATCTCCTGATGTCTACTGACAATCCAGGACAGTGGGATAAAACCCCAAAAATATTCATCAAGAGAACAATTTCCCGATCCTGACTGTTTAGTTGCCTCTCCCTGCCCGTACCTCCCTGCTGCCCACCCCCAGCTAGAGCCCTCCCTGCCCAGGCTGGGGCTGTCTCTCCCAGGACTATCTCTTCCCAAAGGCTTTCCGAATATTCCCAAGCACCTCTGCTCACGTTTCCTGCCCTGCCATGCTCAAACCTGCCCGCGGCACGTTCAGAAGGGACATTTGCCCTGACTGAGGAGCCCTGAGCCTCCAGTCGTGGCTCATTGGGGCAGCGCAGGCACGTGGTGGCCATTGCCGCCCATGGAGCATCCTTCTGGCACAGGGGGAGCTCGCCCCGTGCAAAACTTACCCTGTGCAAAATCCACCCCGCCGCCACGTGCCGAAGGGATGCCGCGGGGACAGGGACCCGAATTCCCTGCGCTTGCCTAGTCCCAGCAGCATTTTAGGCTGTGACCGGCACAAGCAAGCACACGGTGGGGTGCAGCATGGCGAGGGGCATCGCTGTGCCCTTATTGAAGGAGGCAGGAGAAGGAGCAGCCCCCGGTGTGTGCCCGAAAGCAGTGGGGAGCGACCTGTGGCAGCTCCCCAAGGCACTGCGGGCCCATACACCACATCCACAGCTTCTTGCAGAGCCCTCGGCTGCCCGAAAGCAGCCACCAGAAACCTGCCTGCATTTTGGTTGCATTTCACACTTTTCTGAATAGGCACAATAGAAATAAAAAACTTCAAACATAAGGCTTCCTCCATTTCTCTAATATTGATATTTTTAAAATAAGACCAGTCTCACTTACCCTGAGACGTTACAAAACACACTTTACTCCTCCAGACACTACAAATAACTGTCTACTCCCCTCTTTTCCATTCCATATAAATTATTAAATGCCTCTCAGAAATCACCTGGCACTGCAACGGCCCTCATTTGGTGGTCTTCTAATGGCACTGACACAGTGCCATTAGATCCAAACCTCGTCTGATGGCCGAGGGACACCCACTGAACCCTCAAATTTAATATTTTACATCCCTAGGGAAGAGTGTGATCAGACACATCTGCAAATGCTCTCCTGCCACATTTACACTATAACAGCACAAGGAACCAAAGAGGCCTTAAAAGGACCCAAAGCTCTGAAATCGCAACACAGTACACCCGAGGCTCCACGGGTGGTGGTTACTAGAGGAGTTACCTGTGTTACCTGGCTGGCTACCACAATACCACTGGATCACCAATTGAGCAAACAAGGTATTGTTAAAAAAATAAAAAATAGAGCAAATACCTTTTGAGCAATAGTTTCTGCTAATACTACGAGTGAGGAAAAGACCACCAAAGCGAGCAACGTTCTCTCCTCCATTTTGGAAAGACCAGATTTTCAAATGAAAACTCAGTTTATCTTAATCAGTTAATGAGTAACTTGTACATGGGGATATTATGTAGACTTTGAAGAGACCCAGAAACTTAATATTTACATGTTAAACATAGGTAAAACTTGGACTCGGTTAAGTTTATTTTTCCAACAGATCTTTGCTGTTAAACATTAAAATTGTAGTGTTTCATAAAGCATAAAGTTAAGAAATCTTTAAGTTTTCCTTTTAAACTTAGATCTCACTGTGGCACATGAAATCCCACAGGCAGATGAACAGGTCTGTGCAACAAGCTGCATTTTTGGACACCTGAATCTCTACCATACCCAACAGTAATAATTTGAAAGGGCACATCCTTAACGTTACCTCAAGCACTTCAGAGATTTGGAGATTGCCAAGACGTGCAACATCCATATGAGATTTTACAGCTGGTGACTTCTTCAAACTTTGTGCCTCCCTTCCCAACTGGCCCATGAGAAGTGCAGAGTCGGCCTCTTGGAACATCCCTTTTTGCTTCCTCTGACAAGCCATAATCCTCATCTGTCAGACAGCAAAGCCAATTGTGGCTTGTCTTTTGCTAAATGGTAAAAACAGAGTAATCGGACCCTGCTTGGACTCCCTGGGGAGAGAGGTGCTAAGCCAGTGCCTGTACATATATGTATGTAATTGTATGAAGAAGACACAAACCATCCAAAAACCAGCGGAACAACCACCGTGCACTGGAGCACATCTGGCCTTGTCCGGCCCTCACACAGCTGCAACGTATCCAGCCGGGGATTCTGCAAAGCTGCCTTTAACCCGCACACTCGGCAGGGCTGTTTGCGCAAAACCTTAGTGCTGGGAGAGCTCTGCACCTGAATTTACCTGGAAACTGAGTGGGATGACTCTTTTCACCTCCTATTATTTTATCATAAAATCTTCATCCAACAGGGACTTTGAGCAGTTCTTGTGAAGTTTTTGTTGGTCAAGGGTTGGTTTTTAGCCCTGGAAAAATAAATTCTCTTACAAGTCCATAGTTTTTTTCACAGATAATTATGGACAGTATTATACTAACATAATTCCTAAAATACGTGCTCACTCATGTGGTGTTTAGGTAGCCTCCTAACGCAAGACAGCTAGCTGGCATGACTATTTAAAAGATATTTCTCCATCTGAGAAGTTGGAACATCTGCCTCTTCTACAAAGCATTTTAAACACCTTGTGGGGAAAGAATTGGGTTTTTAGGCATTGGGGTAAAAAGACCCTGGGCAGAACCCATTTCAAAAGCTCATTTCTTGAGCTCTACGTCTAGGGAAATCAAGGTGAGAAACGCGGGTTGGGGAGCAAACTGTCGTGAGCCATCGCTGCGCCCCATGTCCGGGGTGCCTTTCCAGGGCTTGTTTGGTTTATTGGAAAGCTTTCAGAGGGCTTCATTTGTTCATTCATTCCCAGTGCAAGAAAATAAAATGTTTGAAATCTTAAAAATATCAACAGGACAGAAAAAAATAACATTCCCCCCGGGGCCAGAGTTCAGAGGATCTTTTAGGTGTACGCAGCTGTCGTGTCAGCCCCCAGGTCCTGTATGTATTTGTATGAACATACGTATACAGGTATGATAACGTGCAACCAGCCAGCACTGTGGAGAGCTGCGGTCTGGGAAGACCCCCTCTTCCCTCAGCCCTGCGCGAGTAAAGGCTGAATCCTGCCCTCGCCACCATGATTTCCCTGTCTGTCTGCTTTGTGCTGGCAGCTCCAGGATAGCAGACAGCCCTTTCTCAAATAAACCCGCAGTCTGTCCAACACTTTTTCGTATTGCTTTTTGACAGCATTTTTCCCCTTATTAACTCCATGGTAGGTGATGCTATTAATCGTCCTAAACTAAGACAAAGATGCTGTGGAAATACATGCATCGCTGTTTGCTTCATTGCTATTTTACAGACAAAGTGTCCAGGTAGAGAACATGCTTCCAGTGGCCCTGGCTTTGCGAGGAGATGCTAATGCAGGGCTCAGTAATTTATTACTTCAACAGACATTTACAAATTCACCATAAAGAGTCTGTTGAGCACAGCCTGGTGTTACAAAGCTTGTGCTTTAAGTAACTTATTTTTAAAAATAAACTTCGCTTCTTCCAGGTAGACTGTTCATACTACTTGCAAATATTGTATTGTTTACAGCAGGACATGTAAATACATATATTTTAACAGAGAAAAATTAAACCTGCTATACATTTGATTAACTTCTACAACTCATCTAATACATTAATCCCTTAAAATACATAGGATTATACACTTAGTGGCCTAAGATCCCCAAGAGCAAAAGCTGTAGCTTTAATTAAGTGGATCTGTCACAGGTTTTCTAATACCCACATGTAAAATCACACGGACGTTAAAGAGCTGCTTTAACTGCACAGATTTAGGCTGCATGGTTGGCTCTGTCCCGTTCCTGGGTGCACAGAGCCATCGAGCACCCGGGGAAGCTGCGAAATCCCTCTCACATCCCTTTGTGGCTTCTTGAAGCAGCTACAGGAAAATGTCATGCTCAGCCTTGTCCTCAGACTCGAGCACCTCGCCCTGTTTCTGTACAAACTGCCGCCGACAGCCATCCCCGCTGATGGCCCGTGCCCATTGCTGCTGGTGCACGGGGCACCAATCCTGCAGCACCCCGTGCTTCTCACTCTGGGGAATGAACATAAATGGAGGAAGGATCTAAATCCACCATCACAACAGAAGATACTTTCGAGTGCAAAATGACCTAAAATCTCAAACCCTGGGGCTTTGTTCAGACACTTCTGTTACTATTTCTCATTATAAAAATGAGGAATAAAAGGAAAAACCCCACATTTTCCACGATTGGACTTACCAGGTTTGCAAGAATGAAGAAAAAGATGAAAAAATTTCTCCAGGCAGCTTTATATTTGTTCCTCTCACCTAGAATTATCTTCTGTCCTGCAGCAGCAGCCAGTAACTTTTCCAGCACAGCGGCAAGGCTGGGGACAGGCAGGATTCCTGCAGTTCATACAGGAGAGTACAGACCTTGCTGTCACAAATGGGGAGCAACTTTGTCCCAGGGATACACTTTTACCTCCAATGCATATTTTTCAGATGAGGTCCCTCTTAAAAGACGAAAAAAGAAAGATCCCTGGTCCTGAGCACTTTCTGTCACACTGGGAAGCATCACAAATAATTGAACCTGAGGACATCCTGGAAATAAAGCTGTTTGTTAGCAAAATCCCAGGTTTCTGGGAGATAACTTACTTTGCTTCCCTGCTGTATCCGCGCTGCAGGTCTGTGGGCCACAGAGGTTTCTGTGCTTTGCTAAATTGGCAGCAACATTCCCAAAGCTGGGTCTGATATACAGTACCGCTCCCCATCCCCCGCTACCCAGCCTAGCAAATTTACAATATTCAGTCACTTGTATCATACAAAAAAAGCAATAGCAACATTTTGGCCCACTTGTCCCGCTCCATCATTTCTCTAATTATTAAGCAACCTCCTGCCAATTTCTCCTCACAGACTAATTAAGGAGGGTTTGTTAAATCTGATGCAGGGACAGCTGCAGTGTTATCAGGGTGGGAACTTTTTTTTCCATCCTGTTTTGTTTTGGTTTGATCTTCAAAGCTCTAGAAGGGGTCTTTCTCAGAGGAAAAGGCTGTGCTGAGTTACTTGTGAGGAGCCCAGGCCCCATGGAGAAACAGTGTCCAGCAGAGTGAGGAGGCAGGGTCTTGGCTGTAATAATAATCAGTGAAAAAAATGGGGCAGGGCAACACACCAGCAATACCCTTAATTTTTTAAGGAAACCTCCCCCTTAAACCCAAAGGATTTGCTGCTGCCTTATGCACGACCCGCTCCGCAGCCTCTCTGGGAGCTTCGTGGATGTCAGCACATTTTAACCGTCAAGTGTTTGGGACACAAAAGGCAAAGATGATATTCTTCATGGTGCAGAGACCTTCAATATCACTTTCACCTCTTAATCAGGTCTCGCCTGTGCAAAATTAAAGTAATTCTTTAAATAAAGGTGGCACCTATCTTACTGTCCCCAGATGCACTGCCAGGGACTTGGAGTGGGAGAGAAGCGCGGCAGCTGCCAGAAAAGCAGAAGATCACCCGTTTTTGAGCACAAAGATCCAGCTGAGGGGAAATACTCCAATTTATAGACTCGGTGGGGGGGGAAACCGGTTTGACATTTAATGCAGCAAATCAAGACGCGAACAGAGTTCCCAAAAAACCAGCTTCCACCCAGCGTGGGTTTGCTGTTGTACAGGGACACTCAGCGGGCCGGCCGGCTCGTCAGTCAGGAGGGACATGGCGCCTGCACTGCCGCCGGCCTGCCGCCCCACTTCTCGCTCGATCCAACAGAACCTCGAGGACGTGAGGGAAAAAAGCCATGGGAGAAGGGGCCGAAAGCCCTCCCTTGGCCCCGGGGCACGCTGACAGCCCACCATCTCGCCTCTCAGCAGAGACACAGGTGGGGACACCACGGGGCCATGGCGGGGGGGCCCTGCCCTGTGGCACGGCCCAGGCCTGAGGGGCCTTGCTGGGGCACCGCTGCGGTCAGCGCAGATTTGGGTGAATTCTCCAGGTTTCTGTGACGCCCCTCCAACCAGCTCCTCCTCAGCTCCCTCTTGGCAAGGGCACAGCGTGAAGAAATTGCACTGATGCTAAAGCTGTGTCATCTGGACGTTTATTCTTTGCATTTGACAGACTAGATCATCGCTTGTAAGGCCAAAGTGTCCACAGAATTAATCTAAGCCTAAACTGAAATTAGCCACCACAATATGCCAAGATATGTCCAACAACCTTTTTTTATTAAACCATTACAGCAAACACTGTTCAACTCATAGAAAGAGAGCACATAATAAAAATTATCGTGGAAGTTGTACCCTCTGACGTGAGTCTATTCCCTACTTAATGACTTACAGTAGAAATTAGCTACTTAGGTCTACAGTGACTTCAGCGTAAGGGGCAGAAATTTGGGAAAACGTTACGACAATCATCTGGGTGACACACATCCAGCTCTGCCGTCAGCCAAAGACGCTCTTGGCCGGCTCTTGTTTCGGTTTCTCGAAGACTGTTTCACCCCCTGTCCGATCCCGGCTGAATATGGAGGGTGCCACAGAGCCCATTTGTTCTTGGAAAAGAAAACCAGGAGAGGCAATCAGTGAAGGAGAACACTAAAATCGGAGGGTAAAACTAGTGCTGCTGAAATACATATATATGCATTTGATAAGTATTTCACACGTCCATCAACTTCCCAAACCTTAAAGAACAGTGCTCCCACCCCAAGCACAGGGCAGCGGATGGCACCTGTAGGTGGTTGCTACCATCAACTGGCCCCAAATCCTTGCAGGTGCTTTAGAAACTTGGAAACTACTGAGGTCCAGGCTATTACACTGAAGAGGGGTTAAAATGCAACATTTTTCCTTATACTCTCCCACAGGTGGTGGAAAAGCCACACAAAACCAGAGCACCAGGGGCGTTCAGTGCAAGCAGCCACTCTTCTCTCCCACCTTCTGCCCTTTATCCCCCCCAATTTCTGCTTCATCTCAAACACATTGATCCAATTGAGAACCTAGAAATCCTCTAACCTATAACCAAGCCCCCAGCCTTCAACTTGGGCAGTCACCGACATTGACTACGGTCCCAGGGCTTGGTTTGGACCCCGGTTCAGAAGGCAAAGTCAGGGCTCTGCCTCCCGCTTGGTCCAGACAGGGAGAACGATCACTCCAAGCCACGATGATGGATGCAAAGTCCCAGCACAGCCAGGCCGGGGAGGGGGGGGGAGCACACTGCTGGCTGCTCTTTCAGAGGCACACCCGTTCACTTGAAAAGAGCAATTCAGTTGATGTTTTATTTTGGAAGACTGCTTAATTGTTTCTGTCAAGGAGTCTTACCGCACTGCTTCATCACTTGGTAGGTTTTGGATTTAATTTCCTGGTTTTTGGAAAGCTTTCCTCTGGCTCCTTTGAGGTCTTCTTCCTTCACTGGAGGCCGCTTCTTTTTCACAGGGGCTGGCTAAGAAACAGACGTATTGCCCACACATCAGTATTTTACATTTAGAAGCGTAGGGAACAAAGCTGCCTTAACCCAAAGGCTACAACATACAGAGTTGCTAATACAATATTCCACCTATTTCAGCTCTGAGACTGTATGCTCAGCTACTCCAGATCTTTGCACAACCGTGGTCTCACTGCCATTCCCAAAATCTGTTGCCACTATTACTGGTCTGTTCTGAAATGGTCTTCTGATTGTACAGCCTTCAAAAGAGACAATGGATTGCTTAATTATTATTATTTTTTATAATTTATTTTAAAATTTTCTCTGTCCAGCCCTGCCTGGTCATTCTGCAAGTACAGATTGGTAACTGAAAGATCTGTCCAATATTGGGGAAGGAAAAAAAAATCTTCATTACTAAATTGTCCTTGTGCCTCAGTCTAGTCACTACGTCTTCAGGAGACTGGTCAGAGAGATTCTGGATTCTAAAATCTGGCATGATTTAGTTGGAATAAACTTAACACTTGACCCACAGTTATTGATCTTAAATTTAGGGAACAAAAGTATCTGAGCACTGAACAGGGTTGTCTACAAGCATGTGCTGAACACACCTGAAACACTGGACTTGGAACCCAAAGAAGGAGAAGAAAATCTAATATAAAAACAGATGCATCATCAGGTGGTGCACTGCAATGTCCAAGTACTAATCTGTTTACAGTTTATCTTGCTAGAAGAAAATCGGGATAACATTTGCTCATATCAGCCTATCCCTACCTTTAAATTAGCACTTCAAAGTCAGACACAACATCCAGCAGCAGCAGTCGGCACTATTAACCTTCCCTCTTCAGTTTACTATTTCAAGGACAGATCGCCAAGGTCCCGCCAGGCAGACCTTGCGGTGGGATACAGGGGCACAGGAGATAGGATTAAAAAGAACAAAAGACACCCACACTCCAGCTCTAACAGATTTGCACACTTAACCATCGAGAAAGTTCTCTGACCATCACTACCTACTTAGGGCTTCTGATATTTGGGTTCTGGCAGCAGTGGAGCCCACTTACATGTTTCTAGGCACCGCCTGTAAAGCTAAAAACAGTTGTGGAGGGAAACAAATCCCTCAAGGCCTGCAAATGGCTGGAGCAGGGAGTCTCGCGGAGCTTGCAGAGACAGCATGTGCATGCCTGGCGCTGGGCAGGGTGGGCTGGCTGCACTGGAGCCTTCGGTATGTTTTCTGCTGGCTGTAAATTCCCCGGAACGCTCAGAATAGCTCGCTGTCAATCCCATTTGCATGTGTTGTGGGAAACAAAACATTCACAAGACCTCTGGGGGAAAACATTCTACAAGTAGCCAAAGCAAGCAAGGGGAAAGGGTGGTAGCAAACCCTTCAAAATTCGCAACAGCTTTTGGTCGGTTAGCTGGTTAACCAAACATCCCTCTGGACGGGGTTTCATTTGTCTGTCTGTAATGAAAATTGGCATCTGATGGGAACAGTGCCCCATGCCCATGGCATGGTGCACAGGCCCCCAGTATAGACCCATGTTGGCTCCAACACAGAAAGGGAAAAAAACTCTTTGTTTTGTACAACAGGAATACGAAACCTGCTAAGGTCCTTCACCCGTTGTTGACACAACACAATAACTGCGAGGCTTCTTTCCACGGGGACAAGGGACTTCTTGGGGACAGGGTAAGGAAAGGAGGCACTTGAGATGCACTAAGACACAGCCAGGCTCAGCAGAACTGTTGGATTTCATCCAGTTATTTTAAAATAAAACCTCTCATGCTTTGATTACAGGTGGATTTTCCAGCAGGACAGCTGCTGTGGATTAGTCAGCCCCCAGTTAAAAAGCAAAAAAGCTGCACAGAACAGTTACCGTCAGCCACAGAGGTGAGCCCTGGCCCTGCCAGCACCAGCAGCTGCCAGTGTCGCAGCCACAAGACTGCTAATTGCTCCCAATGCAAGTGCATTTGTAAGCAAGGTTTGCCAGGAGCCATTCCCAGCTGGCACAGCAGTGCAGCCTGCCCTTTATCTCCTCCTGTCACAAGTCAAAAAGTGTTGGTTTACAAGACATATGACTGTTTTTTTAAGTCTCTCTTTCTTTGGAGTAAAGAAAATAAGCCGAACCAAGTTACTCTCTGTGGTTGAAGGATTGTGCTCTTCTACCCTTTCCATGTTCTTACTCTCCATCCCACCCACCATGTAAAACTCTCATGCTGGGGAGAACTCCTACCAGGCACGCGTAGCTTGTGTTGAAAACCTAACACTTATGTGAAAAACTCAAAAATTCTGAGCTAATTTTAAGATCACTTTGAAACATGGATTATTGGGGAACACAGTAAAGACAAACTACTACTTACAAAATGAACGTACCAGTGTGTAATACAAAATTTCAGTCTCAAATATTGTATCCTAACAGTTGTAATTTTCAGTCACGCTCTCTCTTTTCCCGCATATCAATACATTAAGCTTTACACAACAGCATACTTCAGTATAGCCACGTCCTTTCAAAACTACTGCCAAAATTTCAAATCATTGTCTGAGAAAGCGTGTTGCAAAAGCAGAAATCACTCCTTCTGTAAAACACCCTAAACCAGAGCAGTGGAAATGTTTTTTCCCTTCCTACATAAATAAAAATATTTATGGTAAACCAGAAAATTTTAAAACTGAATTAATTAACCATGTAGAGGGCAGCTGCTTTCCTTCTTCTTCAAATAATCCCTCCTAACAACTTACTTGCTAAAATATATAAACAGTGTTTAAATACGTCAACATAACCGAACAAGTCATATAGAGCAGAAAAGCCAAATTCACTGGTTAACGAGAGTAACTTGCTAATAAGTTATTCCAAGCAAACCCTCTGAAACAGTAATATATTTATTAGGCACCCTGCTCTAACAAGAGCCAGTCTCACAGATCTCCCTGTACCTGTGACATAACTGCGGTGCTCACTCGACCGTAATCCCTTCCGAGGTCGTTTCCCGGCTTTGATTAAATCCAGCCCGCGCGCTCTGCGAACGTCTGTTTTTTTCCTCGACTTATATAGAGCATCTAACATGAAGTCATTAGCTGGGTCATTTTCCCAAACCAGAACCCAGGATGATTCAGGTTGACAGAGGCTGTTGTTGTTGAAAGGTTTATTCTTAGCGATGACGAGGGTTTGCAGTATTTACTGCGCCCTGTGCCTGGGGACGGAGGGGGGCGGCCGGCGGTGGCGGCGGGCCCCCGGCGAAGCCGGATCCACTACAAAACGACTTCCCGGGAAGTCCACTGGGGCTCTATTTTTAACTTGAAAAGGCAAAACTTTGTTATTGACACAAAATTGACTCTGAATCCTCTTGTGGGGGGGAGAAAGTGTTTGTGTTTCTTTCCCAGCATAACAAAACACGAATTCACTAAAGATTATATCTAAACCTAACATCCAAAGCATAACATGGCACCCTAAATCACTTTTGCACAGGGATCTCTAACAGAAGAGTATTTTGTCCATTTTGGAGAGTAAATAAAACAGGATATAGTTTTACCCTTAACAGTTCTTATTGCTGAGCTTGCCCTGATGCCAGCTCTTACACAACCGAGAGAGTAAAATCACTTTCTACTTACAGCGGTATTAGTAAGTTTAATCATTTCACCTGTCATCTGTATAGGTATAACTTACTCAGACATGAATAAATTCAGTGTGCCCCACTGTACATGCTGACAGTAGTAAAACTTTTCCCAGAACTTTTAACATTTTTCCCTAAACTATTTTTTAATTAAATAGAAAAAAAACCCCCTCTAAGCATGAATTCTATTTTTTATTACCAGGAGAGGGTTGGGTGGGGGAGGGTTGGGTACGGGGTTCCCCCCCTTTTTTTTTTTTTTTAATATATTTTTTACATTAATTCTTTGTGTCATGCAAAAAAATCAGCGTCTGTGACTACACTCAACACCTACAAAGAACCAAGACTCCAGCCAGATATGTTAATACGAGAAAGGCAGATGTGGCAGACCTTCAAACATCTTTTACTAGAAAGTTCGAGCATTGTAGTGGTAGAAATCTGCCCTGGCCTCTTCTCGAGCTCTGCCTGTGTTTTGTTTAGGCTACAGAGAGAAGCACAGGATGTAAAATAAAATTGGCATTTTTCATTATGAAAACATTACATCAGTACCACAGCACTAGCGCCATACAGTCAGGGAGATGGGATTTGTCGGCTGGGAACTATCCCCGAGGCCTCCGGGTGCCTGTTTTTGCCTTTAAGCTGAACTCTTTCCAGGCCTGAGAAGATGCTTTCCTTTATGTGACTATTGGAAGAATTATTTGTAGGTTAAGAAGCAGTTTGGGTGTTATGTACTTAGCCATTCCTTACATCGAATTTCTATTTTAAAGCCATGGCTTAGTAAACTAGAGGAAATGTTTCTGCAGAACAGCAGTACCTTTCAGTAGGCTAACAAAGTAGAAGAAAAAAACCCTATCAACTTAAGAAAAACAGCAGATTTTTTTTCCATTGTACAAAGTAACACCTCTCCTTCTCTGCTAAGATGTTTCTATACAGTCCCATAAGCGTCACTATTCTGACTGTTACAACAACAAAATAACATTCTGCATGCTTAAAGCAAATATTTAGAATTTAAGACACTGTTTTTTTCCCTTCAGCTTTCAAAATTGCTTCATTTAATTGGTACTATATATTCTTCACTCAAAAGCAACAGAGTTATGCTTTCATGGCAATTTAATTCATACAAACAAAATCATTATACAAACAAAATTAAAACACCTTCAGCTGGCATGCCATTTGAGATAGGAGATGAGGCACCCACAGAGGTAGGCAGCATATCCTGAAGTTTCTAAGACATCCCCCGTAGCCTGGACAATTCTGTTCTCTTTGATTATACATTTCCTAAACCAGTGCTGAACAACACACACAACAATTTCCTCTCACAGATCGTGGGCTAATTTTTCCTTGCAAAAAACCAACCTAAATCTACAGTTGCTTACATTTCAGAGTAGAAATCCTGTTCACCTGGTTGAGGTCCTGAGATCTGTTAAATGGGACACAAATGACAATGAAACAAGATAGGCTCATTTATTTAATAATGGCTATTAAAAATGCAAGTTAGCCCTCTTTCATCTTCTACCACAATACGAAGTGTGGAAGACTCCTTTGCTGAGGAACAGTTGCAGCTAAAATATGGTGATGACCACGGAGAATTTAGTAAATGTACACGTATGGCCACTGTGATCTCCAGGAGACACAGATCTTACAGAAGATCTGACTTCTCCGGGAAACTGCCAACATCCCTCAGTGGACTGACAGGCTTGATAGGTTGACAATTATACTCTGAATTCCTTTAAGGATGCAGTGGGTATGGGGCTGCTTGTGTGTAGTAGGTGAGAAGTAATGAAAGTAATTGGCAAACATTATAGAGGAGTTACAGAGGTAGTAGTGGGTCAATACTGTGCAGGTCCAGCCCAGCAGAACACGCTAAACTGCTCCCACCAAGATAGGAAGAGGTGATAGCAACAGCAGCTCACTAAGAACAGGATTTCTGCTCTATTCTGGCATAAAGATATCAACCTCTCACCATCTGCAGCCTTAAAAAGAAAAAAAAAAGAAAAGAAAGAAAGAAATTATTACCTGCACATGGTCACGTTACACCTTCACAGTGAGCCAGCTCTCATCCTACATGGTCCTCCTCATTCCTCCAGCACTCTGGAAAATTGATGGTAGATACCTTGCCATACCTCCAGGGAACCTGGAGAGTAAGATGGCATCTTTCTGCCCAACAAAACAGAAAAAAAACCAAGCTAGGCTACACTTATTTTCTTGGGTATAATAAGGGAACTCCAAGTGCTTGCTGCAGACACTTTGGTAACCAAAGAAGCTGCTTCCCTGGAGCTGAAGAGAGAACTCTGCACTACATAGACAGCATGTAGGAGTGATGTCTTCACCAGACAGAAAAGAATCAGCACTGCTTCCCCCTTCCCCTTTTGCATGGTTTTGGGAAGCAGCAGAGACTAAAGTAAGCAAGGAAGACATTGGTCATCTCCAGCACGTTGCCCTCTGGAGATACGGGACAGAGAGGCTACTCAGTCCTACAACTAGACATCCCCACGTGGCCGTTTTCTGTCCCCGAGAAGGTACTACATCAGTTCTGTGATACAAGGCACTGCACAAGCAAACTTCTCAACAGGACCCTCAGACATCTTCCCTCAGCTTGCATTTCTACTACCTGCTGCAAACAAATCAGAAGGGGAACGGAAGATAAAACAGGTTAACAAGTTATTGAATTGGGCCATGCCTCTGCCAAGGGACAGGATATTGGAGGTAAATTCAGAAATTTCTGAGGTTACACATTCTTGTTGCCAACAACCAGAAGTTCTGGCTTTGCCTGAAAAGCCAAAAGCGGGCTGTGATAATCAGCTGTGTGCTTAAAGCATTTTAACATCATCCTACACTCCAGAAGGCCTCAGGTCAGTGTTCTGCAATCTCAGGAGTTCTCAGGTTGCGCATCGAAAGTTTTATTTTCCCATATGAAAATACAGACAGTTATTCTCCGTGTGTGCACAAGCAGAGGGCAAAAACCCTCCTCAGGGAACAGATCCGAGAAGAGCTTGCAAGGATTCTTACACTCGTAAACAAAATTTGCTACTTGGGAATAGTGGTCCCTCCAACTGAATTGGGACTTGCTATTAAGGTAAATGAATATATCGAAATTAATACCCAACATGAGACTGCAAAAAATTAATGTGCAGTTCTGAAGTTAAACTCCAGTAGCAAAACCTGCTTCCCAAAACAGCATATTATAAACACTGAAACACGCACACTTTTAAACAGAAAAAGTATAAAACAAGTGTACAAATCTGTAATAAGTCAAACTTTATTGTAAACCATTATACAATGTAATTACATCAGATACCCTTAGAAGTTTAAGGTAGCATCACTGATTAAACAATATGGTCCAAACAGAGGGTAGCAGAATACAGCTGTTGGTTTTGCTCACATAGGCTATACTCTGAATTTACTTACAAACAAACCCAACATTCAGTTTGAGACGGATACCCACGCAAGACAAAAACACCTACAAAAGAGTCCCTTTTTTAAAGATACTGCAGTTTTACTTTGTAAAACCATAGTAGTCATTTTCAGTAATTGAACTGGAAACTTTACCTAAAAAAAGTTTGCACGCCTATGCTGTAGATCTACTCTGACTTGATGTGGCTGAATGTATTTGCTTTCATTACTGTTTTCTCCCGTAAAAAGCACAGCAAAGTTGCAAACATGGGTTAGTCAAGCACAGTGGCAGAAATTCCTTGTGATGCTCAGCTCTCAGCAGAGGGTGAGAGCCCACACCTCCCTCCCCAGGCACAGCTGGAATTGGAGCAGACGCCTGGGAGGGGATCACTTTGCATTGCTCTAATTTGCAACTCAGTTTCTGAGTTTTCCCTGAAGAAAAGCTAGTACATTTTAGTTAGCAACATTAACATATAGCATTTACCTACTTAAAGTAAGACAAGGGGACCTGAACATATTAAAGCCAGAACTTGAAAACCACGTATTAGACAACACCAGTGTTTTAAATTTATGCAGATGTGTCACAGGTCAGATAGCAGAAACAGTTAATACATTTAGGTTGACCATTCACGGTAAATCCGATCTCCACCAATACTTCTGTGTCTCTTCTGTAAGTTACAATCCCTTTCTCTTACTTTGGCATATACTACATAGCTTATTTTCATTAAACAGAATCACATTTTTTTAAGCACAGCCTGAATTAAACCTTTGCCATGAGTTGTCCTGAAGCACATTTACCAGGCATAAATTTAGAGTGCCAATTTGAGGATAATGCAAACGTCATCACGTTGCAATATTATTACTGGATCAACTCTTTATGAAAAATTTAATATTTCAGACTGTACTGCCAATACATTACAACAAACAGTAAGACATAGTGAAGCACTAGGCACATACTTCCTTCTCACACATACAAGCTCTCCAGACAAGAGCATTTGTCCTTCTTGTACCTACTGCAAGAATTCCGAATTTATCTTACGAAGAGGAAAACTACCAATTTTCTATTTTCCATCTCTTTCACATGATAACAAAGAATGAATGGGAAAAAAACAAACCAGTTTTTGTTATTTGGTTAAGGTTGTGAAAAAATTTTTATCTTAGTAGAGAAAGTTAGAGCTGTTTTCTCCCCTCTGAAGATACGGTCCTTCATTACTACTGTGGTATTTAAAATACTTCTGTCTCTTTGGCTCGTAGTGCTTTACTACATCATCTTGCTAGGCATATCAAAATCTCAAACCAAGTGACATTTAAGCACTTAAGACAGGAAAAATTAGGCATTCATATACCTTTGCTATTGCTGTCTTCAAGAAACTGCTCCATAGTGCTTTATACTGTTTTGTACTTGGTCAATAAGTTTGAGGTCTGCTCAAAACAAATGTTTTACATGATTAAGGCCATAATCTTATTCTGACACTTCACAGACTAAACATGAGACTAGAAATAATTTTAATAATTTAAGTAACCGGAGAAAAGGAGGGAAAAGGAAGATAAAATGAAAGCTTGTACAGTTAAATTTGTGTGCGCTGCTCAGTTATCTCTGGTGGTTGACGAGGATAGTGATAGTTGTGCAGTGGTATGTAGCACATGGTGAATAGCTTTATTTCACTATCTGAAATAGAACAAATCCTATGCTAAAAAAAATAAATGCTGACATTTGCGACAAGAGCCAGTCCTAGCTCTAAAATCCCTTTGGAAAAGTGAGCTGTATGAAACTATTCTGTTGATGAAGATGAATTCCTTGAAGTACTGTGCTTTTGGAGATACACACCCGCCCAGTGGTAAATAGTCAAGAGAAGATGCAAGTCACACAATCAATGAAAAAAACCAAAAAACCTAAAACAGAGGCAACACTGATTAGGGACATTTCCCCATCCCCCCACCCCCCATTTCAGAATAACTCAATTAAGCTTCCATTGTCATTAGTTTCTAGATTTAGTCTAAAAGAAACACTAGTAGTTAAACTTATTGCAGTTATTACATTTCAGTGCACAGTAACAGAGGTCAGTGGCTCAACTAAACTCACAAACGTTAGGTTTGGTAAATGTCCCTTCTAGCTGGCTGGACACGCTGAGGTGTACCTGAAGTCTTAGAACATTGTGTTCACCTCGGCAGCCAAGCAGTGAAAAGGAATGCTGGAGTAGTGAAAAGAAGTACGGGAGCGCACAGTTCAGTATTTACTAAGGCCCAAGAACCCCATTTAAGTGGTCTGGATAATAAATCACATTAAGACCTAGTAAATCTATAAAAAATGTAAAAAATCTTAAAAAGTTCTGAGCAGTTTTCCGATGAAACTGTTTGGTTTAAGGCTTGGAACATTTCTGATGTCCAGATACTACAACAGATTTGCAATTAAGGTCTGTTGTCACCTCTTCAACACATCGACTTGTCCTGCACAAGGTTTAACTAAGCAAGGAAAGCTGTCAGAAACAATCATTTAGAAAATATGCAAAGCAAAAGGATGTCACTGAAAACATGTCTGCTAGGTTTCAGATTACCAAGTGTTGTCAATTATCAGCAGACAGACACTGAAAATCACAAAAATTCTGTAGTAACAACTGTATTATACCTCTTGGGTTTTTGTGGGGTTTTTTTTGTTGTTGTTGTGTTTTTTTGTTGGTTTTTTTTAAATACTAAAGGATAACCAGACTTTATAGAAATTTAACAGGAGAAATCTTTTAAAGCACATTAAACAGAAGATTGCTTTTTCCAACAAAAAACAAGGGACAGAATTATTTGCAGTATTGCAGCACAACTGCTC
This sequence comes from Haliaeetus leucocephalus, assembly GCF_000737465.1. NCBI lineage: Eukaryota > Metazoa > Chordata > Aves > Accipitriformes > Accipitridae > Haliaeetus > Haliaeetus leucocephalus. The sequence goes on along the minus strand of NW_010972584.1, from coordinate 2,068,702 downwards.
CAATCAGATCATGGTCCTGTACGGCAGGCCCTATATAAGGAAGAGTATAAGAAATGTTCTCTCTCTTTTGGGTAATTTAAGAGGTATGCACAAGAGACGTGCAGAAACAGAAATAATTAGAGTCATCCATAGATATTCATTTCACAAATAAGTAACTGATCACAACAGATTTTTGTTATACACTAAAGTGCACGTTTGTCAAATATGCAAACACCACCTCCTATTAAAAAAGGTATTTTCAAATGATGTGGTCAAAAGCATACTTAGGACTGCATTTTTAGTGACATTTGGTGACTTCAGCAGTGACAGAGAGTTTTTCCCTTTGCAATCCCTTTGTCTTAAACCAGGATACAAGGATAAATAAGATTTTCACTACGAATCTTTTGACCTGTTCTGCACAAAAGCGGGAACTGCACCCTTTTCTCTGACAAAGAGAATCTTTAAATACAACTGTATGAAAATATAACTTAAATATAAAATAGTCAAATAGATTTGAGGAGACTTGGAAAAAAATCTTTGTTCCACCTATTAGTTCCATAGGTACCCAGTAGCAAGTAAACATTTGTACTTAAAAAAATAACGTTAAGTTACAGCTTGTAACCATAAACTATTCTGCTCTAGGAATTATGCTGCAAAAGCCAGTTTTAGTAATAAAACACACTCCTTTAACTTAGTTGATTCTGATGCCTTTTTGAGAACATCTTAAACCATATCATCAGTAACCATAAGTGAGAGATTGCTGTATCTGTTTTCTACGATCTTCTCTGAAATGTCAGATACAAATCCCCTCAGCAACTAGTCCTTAACAACGCTGCGTTTTTCCACACATGATGAGAAGACATTCTTGCATAATTGGTCAGTGTGTCTGTAGTGCAACTGAACTGGAAGTCTTCCAACCATCTGCATTCTGTTGGTAGACCTTGCTTATAAGTCAGTTTGTATGAAAGGGGAGATGCAGTTGCAACATTAAAACCCACTGACTGAAGTTTTTGCCATGAAACCTGCAAATACACAGGTCAGGGAATGTGTCATACAGGCAGACCAAAACGATGCTTCTTTTTCTTAATGGGCTTTAAGTTGGTCAGTCTACGCAGGTCCTCTTCAGCATCTGATTCCTCCATCTCATCATCTGCTGAAATAAGGATCTAAAAACAAATTACAGCTTCTGAGGAACATGGATCAAAGTCACACTCTTTCTTCACTACTTTTAACCTTTTACTTTTTTTTTTTTTTATGATTGCAAAGCACCTCATTATTTGCTCAAGAAAGAGCTTACAGAACACAATTTGGAATTACTGCCAGTACTATCAAACATCACACATCCTATCTGGAACTTCCAGTAAATTTCAAAGAAGGATGCATAAATATTAATCTCTGCTACAATCACTGACTCTAAAAACCAAATAAGTAATTCCAGCACCTCCAGAACAGTGGGGGCAGCTTGCTGTTAAAATGAGAGAGAATATATAAACCCTCTATCCACACTGGTAATATGGAAGTAATTTTATTAAAGAAAACCCCATACAAATAGTACTGTCTAGAGTGCAGAAAAGTTACACTAACCAACTAAAGCTAAAACAACTTACCTTCAAAGAACCACCCATCCTTCAGCTGAACTGAAAACTGCCCACTTAATATAATTTAGAATAAAATTATGCTAAGGCAAGGATGTAAATACTTTTCCAAAATCAGGCCAGTTGCCTCCACCGGCTTCCTCTCACTTTAAGCTATTAACCTCTCTTTGAATTAGAATTGTCTAATTAGTTTTGTATTCTGTGTGGTTTTTTTAGAAGCATTTGTAACACAGTACACCTGTGATATTTAAATATATTATTATGTCTTCCTGCCCATCTGGAAAGAAATTAACTACCATGAGTGGTGCAACAATGCCATTTTTCTTAACTGGTTTTCAACTGCAAATGCTAGGAACTACTATTAGAGGTACATGCAAAGAAAATCAAAACTAAGTTGACAGCGTTACAATGAAATCAATGGCATGAGGGATGAACTGGATTGATATTGCATTAATTGCAATAATTAACTCTACATACTTCTGACTCTGACTCTTCATGTGATGCCGCTCTCCTGTATCGGACTTTACTTCCATTTCTTGAATCTTGTCCTGCTTCCTTTTCTTCAAGTTTAGCTTTTGTCTTCCCTTTCTTCATAAGAAAATTATCTACTACCCAGAACATTAATGCCTGTTAAAGAGAAGGGGGAAGTGACAGTTGAGTTTTCCTCAGAGTAGCAGATATTCATTCAGTCAGTATTTGGACAGAATTAGGAAAACTTGACAATTCTGAACTGGCCAAACAGGTAAAATCTTGTACAGGCATACAGTCACATGGCTTCTTACACATTGCATGAATACTCTAGAACATAGCTACTTTATTCCTTTGTAGAAGAGAAGAAAATAAGAAAAGTAGCTGCTGTTCAGAGTGATCACTTATTAACTCTTCATGTAGAAATGTGAAGAATTTAGGCAGATAGTGTAACAAACTTTTGGTTCTCAAAGGATAAAATCCATGTTTGAACAAATTAATGAAAGAAAAAAAAAATCACCAGCAGTTATTAAATGCAAGGACACCCACCACCTGTGGCTCTAGTCCCTAAATCCCAGACTGCTGGAAGCATATACTTTGGGAAGGATGATTGCGCACTTGACCTTTTCCTCTGCTCCATCATAGGCCAGCCACTATTAGCTATGGTCAGACACAGGATGCTTCACAGTACAGCTATCCTTAGACCAACTGTTTCCTAAAGCAAATTTCATTGTAATTTTATAATCCCTGGGTCACTGTTTCAGTATTACATTCAATCTACTGAAGTCATCAGCCCGAAGAGGTCTATGATGCATTTCTACACCTCTCCCGAGCCTGGTTACTCAGTTCAATAAGGAGCTTTGTAAAATCTACATATCCAGACATTTTATCCATTCTTTAACACCCTTTAAAAAATAACTTCAGCACCAAGGTACACTGTGCTTTAAGGACTAACATTAATTAATTAAACATATGGCAGAGAGATATCCAAGTAAACATCTCACAGAAGCGTGCAAGTTGTACTAACATTAACAAAGAAGGGAACTATCAGCATGACGATAGCCAGCTCCAACTGGGGGTTCTCTATAGGATTCAATAAAGCTACCTGTGAAAAGAAAAGGATTAAGTTCAGATCATGACAGCGTGTGCATATAACTGGATTAGTATGTACAATTGTTCATGTACTAGCTAATGCTACAGAAATAATTCATATGAACCAAAAAAGGACAGCTTTGTAGAAAAGGAAAGTGCTTAGGACAGCTTATAAATTACCACAGATAAATAAGTGGGGCTGACAAGAAACTTATCTCTGTCGTTTTTGTTTACAGAAGTCTAAAGAGCTGTGTTAGAGTCATCTTGAACATTTTAGGGCTGTGTGCTCCCCAGGAACATGTTTTAAGTTCCATCTTTAGGAAATTTAAACAGAGCAGAGTTTTACAAAATACACAGTAAGGAGAAGACAGTTCCCAAAGTAGTCCATAGCATACAATAGGGACTAACTGGTTTTAATGGGCTATAACACCATGCACCATCACTTTGAATATTATATTGCGCAGATCCTATCAAAATAAATATTTATCCAGTCATCAGCAATGGCTTCACTAATCCATTGCAAATTTCTAAAATTCTAAGTTTAGATCTGTCGACAAGGTCAGGGAAAGAAAATTCTTTAAAATACTACAAGAAGCAATACAAAATAGCTGTAAGTAAGGGTTAAAGAATTAAGAAAAGGAAGAACCACTTAGTAGCTTCAAGAGAACTCAGACAAGGAGATAGAATGAAGTCTTATATATTGCAGTATATAAAAAAACCTCCAAAACATGATAAGATAATCCTGGCAATGGATGCCAGAAAGCCTAATTAGCAGTATCCTAATCAAACTAAAAGAACATACCACTACTACAGAGCTAAATGGGATTGACTATAGACAGTTATGATGCTTGAGCCAAACCAATGAACACTATTAGAAGTTTATTGCTTCACAGCTTCCACCTGAAATTTATTTGTGTGTAAAATGCTGCAAAAATACAAACCTCTTTCCACTGAGGTATAAGAAGCACTATAATGATGATGGTTTTCTCAAATGTCATAATCATTATGTACAGAGCACATTGGCCCACCCAAGCACTGCACTGCAGTGGATCACCTGCAAGAAAGAACAAAGGTTCAATACATGCATAGGGTTGATTTTACTTCACAGTAAATGTTTTAGAAAAGCAGTATTAGAAGAGGCTGGGCAGCTATATCCTCTAAAGTGCCTTCTCCAGTTTCCTTAATGCTGTTCCTTGCCCTCCTTCAGCCTCACCCCAACTTTCAAAAAAGTATCAGTTAGAAATTGAATATAACTGGACTTGATCCGATTCAGCAGTACCTGGTTATACACTGTTTTACATAATCTGATGAAAACAAGGCAGATATAGTTGCATTACATTTGTTTCTCATCTAATTGTTATTTTTAACACTCTATCATGAAGCATTAAGTTTCTTAAAAGGAAAAACTTAAGGGAAACATAGCTGTGGAAAAACACATTTCCCTTCAGTCTAAGTAGAAACGAGATGATTTCTGCCATTCTCCCTAGGCTACCTTAAACATATTTTTCCTCTCTACAAAGTTAGTTACCATCATTAATCAATGATAATTGAAACAACAGGTGCAAGAGCTGCTACAAAAAATTTAATTGAACAAAAAAATTAAGATCACATTTTAGTTTCAACCTGAAAGGGTTTGAAATTCTGCTGCACCCCACTGTGACAGAGTGAATACGAGTGCATTAAGTTATCTGCCAGGACAGAATGAAGACCACAAATATTTGAACATGAAAACTTATGTAGACTATTATACTCCATGAAAGCAAGAAGAGGAAAAAAAAAAAAAGTAAAAAGAGGACCGGTATGCCTAACAAGCTTTGCAGGTGAGCTTAAAGCAGCACTCATTGGAAACCAAAAGGAAGCTTTGGACCAGGGGTGTTATCTCTTTAGTCTTCACAATAGTCTCTGCAACATCTTCAAAGGCAGCTTAAAACTTTTAGCCTGGGGATGAATAACAGGCAATGGAAATTCAGATGCCTTTATATATTTGTAACTCATAATGGATAGCTGCTACTTCCTTTTCTGGAACATTTCTGAAAGACTTTCAGTATTAATACTTGGTAATAGTCTTGAGACTTACTGTTTGCTGCCTAAATGCTACAAAAAGAAACCAATAAATCAGACTGGAGTCCAAAACAAAGAAAACTTCCTGAACAAGTTTTACAGTAAGACCTACTGTCGTGGTTTAACCCCAGCCAGCAACTAAGCACCACGCAGCCGCTCACTCACTCCCCCCCATCCAGTGGGATGGGGGAGAAAATCGGGAAAAAAGAAGCAAAACCCGCGGGTTGAGATAAGAACGGTTTAATAGAACAGAAAAGAAGAAACTAATAATGATAACGCTAATAAAATGACAACAGCAATAATGAAAGGATTGGAATGTAGAAATGATGCGCAGGGCAATTGCTCACCACCCGCCGACTGACACCCAGCCAGGCCCCCAGCGGCGATTCCCTGCCCCCACTTCCCAGTTCCTAAACTAGATGGGACGTCCCATGGTATGGAATACACTGTTGGCCAGTTTGGGTCAGCTGCCCTGGCTGTGTCCTGTGCCAGCTTCTTGTGCCCGTCCAGCTTTCTCGCTGGTTGGGCATGAGAAGCTGAAAAATCCTTGACTTTAGTCTAAACACTACTGAGCAACAACTGAAAACATCAGTGTTATCAACATTCTTCGCATACTGAACTCAAAACATAGCACCATACCAGCTACTAGGAAGACAGTTAACTCTATCCCAGCTGAAACCAGGACACCTACTGATCAACACTCAATAGTCCGAGAGGAAAATGGTTAAAACACTCAAGTTTTACAACTGTATACTGCAGTTTATGGCTTCTGTTGTAAAAAAAAAGAAAGTTAGAAAATTTGAAAGGGGAAACATCAGTAATTCAAATTTGAACAATTGTGATTCTTCTGAAGATACAAGGCCTGAATTAGATTTGAGAATTAAATTTTAGCAATTAATTTCTATACTCCACATTTTTATTAGTATTCTCTAGTTTTCTTCACTAACTAGCAAATATGAAAAAAAAAAATAATCCAGCTTTAGCTACAGAGTTACCATTGAAACTTTACCAGTTTATTCCAAGCTCTTTTCCAATCTATATTTAATTCCTAAAAGCAAAGACACCTATAGCAATTTTGCACCTATTCCAAGTCCGTCACATGAGATTTTGTATGTCCAAAAATTGTGAAACTATCAAGAGTGTTGTGCACTATCACCAATGAACATTTTGTTCCATGATGTTTTTGCAGGGAGGGGCACTGCGTTTCTTTAGTACATGACTGAAATTACAAGTTGTGTATATTAAATTCTACTTTTTGTGTGCCCTACTGCATCTACAAAATTCTCTCTCAGCTCTAATTACAAGTGGGGAGAACAGGGATGCTGCCTACTTTGAATTCACCAAGTCTTTTGACAGTCTCCCAATAGCATGCCTGTAGAAAAGTTGGGGAGATACAGACTGGATGGGTGGACGTACAATTCTGACATAAAGGAAAAAAGTTTTCACAATGAGAGTGGTTAAGCACTGGAGTAGGTTGTTCAAAGTGGTTCTTAAATCTCGAACTATGGATAAAATAAAAACTGGACTGGACCATGCCCTGAACAACCCACTTTAGCTTTGAAATTAACCCTGCTTTGAGCAAGAGGTTGGGTTACATGACCTCTGGAGATCCTTTCCAACTAAATTTTTTTCTATGATGTTATAAATTATGCAATTCAAGGGAAAAAGTAGCAATTAATAACATCACCACATCCAGGAGGTGTTCCCAAGAATATTTGGGACATTAGTATGTTCAAAGATTCAGTACACAAACTAATTAGAGCTTTAAAGTTAATGTTGAAGCCACAGATCTCTAATTTCATTTCTAAAGTCTCTGACAGTCTCTCCTGAACTCTGATTTTATACCTGTCATGTATAAATTACATGTCTAGAATAAACTAGCAAACCAGTAGAAATCTTGTTACTGCAAGAAAAGCTCATTAAGACTGAAACTGAAAAATTTTGAATCCTCAGTGACAACTGCAGCAGCATTTTTTGAAAATGCTGGGCAATGAAAAACTAGTCTATACAAGTGTGTACTATTTTCATCAGCCACTTTTTAGAAGCACATTTAAAGACAGCTCTTGAACAAAATACCTGTGATTCCTCTATCCTGTAACTTCTCTCTGTTCTTTAAATCCTCAGAAATTTTCTTAAGAAAACATCAACTCAGAGAACTAATCCAAGATAAATTTTAAAAAGTTTTAAAGTAAGCGCTATCTACTCTATATGGCTGTAACTAAGTTGCTCTGCAAGTTGCAAACAAAGAGCTAGAGGGAAAAGATGCATCAAATACAATTTCTAAGCTTTGCCATCTGGGAAGCAAAGACAAGCAAAGAGACCACAGCACAACTTAGTTGACAATAGAGTTCACTGTCACCAAGAGGGATTTAGTCACCTGTTTTCTGCTCTCAGCAGCTAAAGTAGCCTAAGACAAGAAGGGAAGGAGAATGCAGAGAACATTCTTTTCAGTACAGATCATGACTGCTTTTCTCCTCTTTACATACTCAAATATATTAACTGACTCTGCACTTCTATTAAAATCCAGCTGCTGATGTAATGAATCTGAAAATACAAAACCAGAAATATGAAGACAAATCTAATAAACTTAAAAATTCTGACAGAAAAAGGCCCTTGAGGGCGCGTCATGCTATTTTGTTCATAAATGAGCGCACAGCGCTGTTTTGCTGTACAAACAGCAACCATTTGTGAATGCTGATATTTTGGTATCCCTTCGTTCCTTGAGGCATTTATGCTTAAAAACTATCTTCCATATAAAGAAGAGGCTTTTAAAACCAGCAGGACACTGCTATTTTTGTGACAGCTTCAAGTAATGTATCACCAGGGATCAAGTAATAGAGCTAAGAAGGGAAATGAGCTCACAGTGAGAATTAACTTGAGACAAATGATTATTTAGGCTCTAGAAACACAAACATCATCATTCAATCACAACAGACTTGGAGGTTTGTTTTGGGGTGGGGGAGTTGGGGGAGAGCCTGTGCAGCTCTTGTTTGTTTTCTCACACTTGCAGAAAACTGAAATCACACTGATCTCCAAACGAGGACTTGACTTCACTACTTCAGGTAAAATGCCACAAGTCTCTGATACCTTTCAATGAGCAGACACTTCACCACCCATGTATGCTAAACATCCATATTTAACTTCAAAATACAAAGTCTAAACACACTTGTGACCCCACAGGACTGCATTTTAGTCCTCTCTTCTACTCAATTTAATTATTTTAAGTAATCTTATGAAAAATAGGCAAGAGTTTTCTTGGGGCCAAAGTGAAAAATTTTAAATAAATGGTGATGTGAGGGTTTTCATTTCAGAAACAACAGTAGTACTTAACAGAAGAGGGCAGCAAATAATCCAATATAACTTGTCCTTTTTAGACAGATTTCTTACGTAGGGTCTAACCTTACCGCACAGCCATTACTAATAACTTTCCATCTGCTGTCTAGTTCTCTTTACACCAAGAACCTCTCCCACGTGATTAATGGAAACACAGATTTACAATATGCTTTTTAATAGACCTTACAATAGCTCGATTAAAATAACACATTAAGGTCAGGACAGCATATTAATGAAGATACAGAAAAAAAAGTTAGTCACTAATAAAGTGATCTGATATTGGAAAGAACAACTAAGTAAAGAGGACTTAGATAATTTCATACATCGCTTATACACACACACGGAGAGAAGAAATACTTGATAAACAAGCTTAGGCATTTCAGATCTCCTAACTCAAAATGACAATAATGGATCAGTCACGGACCACTGCTGCAGCAGAACACAAGTAACAAGTTCATTTGTCGATTTTAAGAGCTTAGTTACTGCAGTCACAGATGCCTCATAACTAACTAAAATAAAAACAGGTTCATTTTGGAAGTCAGTAAGAGAGACACAAATTTCAGGAGAGTGAATATACTCCCCACATCTTCCCATCCACACAGACCACCTGTGGTTAAAATGACATTAAAATGGAAGAGGAGAACAGATTACATAAGAAAAAAACAGAATGCTATTAGGAAGAAATCAAATCTAGTATTTGACGTGATTACAAGTACCTACCTATAATTGTAATAGATACACCAAGTTTTTTGCTCTGAGCGGAAAGCCAACTTTATATGGGCTGAAAGCTGTTCAAACCTCTTTAAATGACTTCAAGCCAAACCAACAATCAGAAAAAGGGACTTCAGGCAATAGGTCTCAAAGCTCAGTCAGAAGTGAAGCTCAGCAGTGTCTCAGCAATTTCCCTGCCCTTTTCCCTTCCCTGGGCATTGGTGCTTACCTATTCCCTTAGAGACCCGAGTCTGGGGACTGATCTGGAGGAACTATTTACTTTTCTACATATGATGAATTTTCTGATGGTTTAGCTCTCTGAATCAGTTCCCTGAAGAGTCAGATGTGCACCAGTCCAAGGAAAAGAGTGGAAATATTGGACCGTGGCATGTGGGGAAAAAAACAGATAGACAGGGTTGTGGCAGTGCTGATTTAAACAGCTTAAATGGTCATAAACTGTACCCTAAAAGATACACATTAAATCTACATAACTCTAACAAAAAATGCCCTACCTAATGGTATAGGTAGTTATTTCTCCTAAGATAGATGCTTGTCATCAACTCTATTTTAAACCTCTGACATTAAAGCAAATAGCAATTATTGCTATTTCATTTAATTGTAAACTTCCCAAGCTTTTAAAGTATTTCAACTTAGCAAGGCCTTTATTTATTTATTTTTAATTCTGCCAGCCACTTAGGATCATCAAAAACAAAGAAACATACAAAACCAAAAAACCTACCAATGACAATTATGAAACTGCTATGAAAGCTTTTACTTTGTTAGGCAAACTTTATTTTAGCTTTTTTTTTCCCCAAACCATAGGTTTTGTTTGTTTGTTTTTCTCTCTGATGAAGAGCCATAGCTCTCTTAAAAGGCAACCTCTCCCCCATTCCTATTTCAAGGAGCTTCAAATGTAATTTTTAGCATCTATACAGAACTTGCATTCCCAACCAGCCAGACTCAGCAATCTGAAAATAACAAGTTGAACAGAATTAAATGTTGATATTGAGTATGTATGATACTCAACTGCATCTGCAAATGCACAATTTCTGCAGATCAGTGGACTTCTGTGGCTAACATAATGGAAGATAAAACAGAACTTCAGGGGAAGGCGATTTCACTAGTCTATCCCTTAGCCTGTACAAAAGACATACGCATTTTTCATCAATGATACAAGCCCTACGTGTAGGAGTTCAAGTGATCATTACTTGAGGGCAAGCACAGGCCATCCTGCCATTCTCTTCACTGAAGGTATGTGTGTGTTTAAAGGGGGCTGGCAGAACCCTTACCCTGTATCTTCAGACAACAGCATGTGGTTCAGTGAAAGCTATCATTGATTTAAAAGTGTTTCAGAGTAAATTTATCATACTGTTATTTTTTTCATGAGATTAGCCGATATCGTAATTTGTTCAAACACTCCTAAAAAAAATAAATATTCAAAAAGTTGTTCCAAATTCACTAAGTGCTTAGAGACTTGTTGAGCTTTCTAACACAGAAGGTGCATGCTGAGATACAGAACTTAAAAGAACCGTCGTGACAAGTGAAATATTAAAGTGACCACTATAATCATTGTATAATGATCTTAAGATGAGTTAACCACTAGCTGAAATATTCTGAGATTCTAGCATGAAAATCATTTCAGTGCAAGAACAGAAACATTTACCGTATTCACCAAAGCGAAGGGACTCCCACTGCTGCCATTCCACAATGCTGCTGACTACACGTATACCAATGTAGATTAACAGCATTCCTAATGTGGCATCTAACAAGAAGTTGATAAGGTACCTGGAAAAAAAAATGTAAAAGAAAACAAGGAGCAAGGGTCCATCTTCTAAAAGTTCAGTGTATTTTAACACCAGGATTGATAAAAGATCTGTATGTACATTGAGAAGCCAGACTATTGAGAATAATCATTTACCCACTTCTGTAATTACACAGTTAGCCTAAAATTTAAATAGTTTTAGAATAGTCTCAATATTTTGTTTCTGTCCTTGAATTTAAGCTCCAATTTCTATTTTTGTGAACTCTGGTACGTGCACATACATACCCTATATAAACTCCAATATTCATTTTAGTCCTTTAAATTAAAACCAGATTTCCTTTTTACCATTGCTCAGTTGATTCTGCATGGAAAACCTGTATTTGAATGAAACCAAAGGAATAAAAGGAAAAGGAATAAAAAGAGAAGGTATCTTAAAGATACCTCAAGGAATTTGAAGGTAAAAAACCCAACCCAACCCACTTTCATTCTGAGGGGGAAAGACACCACAACTAGACTGTTTTTCTTGCTCAAGGGAGTTCCCTCCCAGCCTCAACAAGGAGCAATCAGCAGTGGACTACCATGCCTAGAGAGTACAGTCACTATCTAGGCCAAATTTCAACTTATTTAGTGTCAGGAAGAAAAGTGATTCACTTCCTTGCACTTCAGTTCTTGTTCAATAAACATTTGAAAAAAATCAGGAACAAGACTTGCCCCCAAAAAACTCCCAAACAAACCAAACCATCACCTCAATGGACACACATCTGATGCACTACTAGTTTTATTGTTTCAAAAAGAGCTTCTCAGATCTTACCTATGCTTCAAGAAACTAGAGATTACTATGGGTTTCAAATTAATTCTTAGGTTCATTAAATGATACAGCTGAAAGTCAGAGCATTTTGTAAGTCAGTTTGGTTTATTTACTATCACTGATTTTAGCTAACAAAACAGCAGCTGAGAAAGAGCCAGCTATAAGACACCTAGTAAATCCCTGTTACTGAGATTCCTATTTGTTAATTCCAAACACTTAAGGTAAGCTAAGAATCTATAGGAATTTATCTGCAGGGATAAAAACAGCAAATCAGAGACCTGTGGGCTTCAGCTGGCTGCAGAGACAAATCCATGTGGACAAAATAGTATCAGAAAGTGGAAAGCAAGGACAGAATACATGCCTTCAAAACAGTAAAGGAGGAGCTGTTCTGACCCTCAAAAGCCCATTCAAGAGTAGCTCAAAACAAAAAATGGACATGCCTTGCTTCAGCCAAGATTTACCCATAAGCTTCCTAAAAAATAGTTATTTTCTAATAGTTATGCTTCAAATCAGAGTTTTCATGAACTTTCTATTAGACAAACATTACAATCAAGGTTTAGTGTTTGGCAGAGGAAACTCAGCAATTACAAGTCTACACAAGTCATTTTAAGGCCACAAGGGGCTGCTGTAAGTCTATAGCAGGAAGAGAGCCATCAGGCTCAGGGAGAAGAGATGTGCCAACACCTATTTTGCATCAAATTACGGCTCACAGCGCAGGCCAGGTATGCCCGATATTCCCAAGCACATGAGGCTCACTACACGTAGGCAACATGCTCATTCTGTGATGCACCGCGTTAACACCGCTCACATGTAACTGGTGCACCAGCACAAACAACAGAACAAGTTGCTACCACTATCAGATAAATGCATTTGGCTGAGAGTTCAGCAAGTAAAAGGCTGGGGTTCATACAAACTTCCCGGTGTGCCATGCACAGCCAGCCGACTACCCTGCACTACAGAAGAGGAGTGCTGTTTGCTTCTTCTATTTAAAATTCTTCAAATAATAACCCATCTGTCAAGGTGTTTTAACAGATGTTTTACCAGCTTTGATATTATCACACACCTGCCTGAATTACAGCACTACATTCCCAATCTAACAAATGGCAACTTCCAATTCTTTCCAAGCTTTGAACCACAGTGTTTTCTAAAACTACATTTTCTGGTTTTGTTCTGAAAATAACCCACAAACTACAAAACAGAGAAGAACAAAAAAAAACCTATCCATGTTTGAATTTGCTGAGTAAAACTATTATTATTTAAAAGTCACAAACAGAAACGTTGCTTTTATGCACTAATTTTGAACCACTTGCACACTTAAGATATATTTTTCTCAAGAAAGGACAAGTGGCTTTGGTTAATACTGCATGTTATTTTTTCTGCTAACACGGAGGCCCTGCACCCTTGTCTGAGAAATTATACAGCTCCACACTGTAATTTTTGTTATCCTGAGAACAGTGAATAACAGTTCTCTGCCTCACGCTCTTACTTGTTTTGTGTCATGTTACACTTACGTGAAAAGTGGTATTTGAAAATAAAGTTATGTAGACTATATTAAAACATGTAGAAGAGAATGCACAAGTTAGTATACCTTTTATCCTGAAAACTCAGTACACAGCACAAAATTGATTTTAATTTTAAAATACTGTAATAAACTACTGAGTTTTAGCTTTAAACACTGACAATTTTAGACATGCTTTGGTTAGCTTACTTGAATATATACTTTAATATATAAAAATGGAATGAAAGCAATTTGCACCTGCTAGTTTTTAAATCTATCAGAAAATTCTTAAATCAGTAAGCAAGCAAAATTCTACAATGATGCCTGGTATTATTGAAACTGTTGTAATTATAACTTATTAGTGTCTTAAAATAAATGCATTTTTCCTACCAAAATGCTTTGTAGTGGGAAGAAAAAAGCTGTGTTTTACTTGCACGTTTATAGCATGTAGGCACACGAAAGAAACCGAGGAGGAATAAGGGAAATAAAATAGGCTTGTGAAGCAACACAAGCATATGCCCTGAGCTGTGTAGCTCCTTTGTTTACCAAAGGACAACAGTGAGCAGATACCATTGAAGGAACTGGATTGGTTTTAAAGGGCAAATTACTAGGCTTTTAAAAGTAATTTCACAGCTTCTGTTACCAGGAATGTGTAAGCTTCTTTGAGCATGAGCCCTATCAAGAACAAACCCAAACAATTACCATTTGCTTCAGGAGCTCCTGTAAAGAGCCTGACAGGGTCTTAGTCATAAATCTTCAGGTTTAATATACTACAGTGAAATGCTTATCTATTTAGTCACACTGCTTCAAGCGTGACATTGCAAAATTAATTTTTGTACTAACTGCCTGGGTACTGAGCAAGATTTCCTGCTTTTAACAAAATGAAAATACTGCAGTAGCTAATGTAGGTTTTAGAAGAAAATACACGAATGATCTTTGCTAAATATTCCTGAAAGCAACCTGACTTTATATTAAAGCATTGCTGCAGTGAACAGTGCAGTTGGAGGTCAGTGTATGCAACTGTATATTCATTTCCTTTGGTCCCTAGCACCTCCTTCAGTAAACAGCCTCATATTACAACGTGCATCCTAAGTCCTCATTCATTAACTGTAGAGGGTGAAGTAGTAAGAGTTTATACTCGGTCTAAAATATCTATATACAGCCCAGAAAAAGCTTTCCCAGGCCCTTCCAGCCATGAACTAAAAGAGCAGAACTCTGATCCTTGATTAACTAAGCTTAAACCACAGGTTCTTGAAAGTGGTTGATTTTTACCGTGAAAATTGGTTTCTCAGCTCTGTCTTGCATTATCGTCCACGTACACCATCAAACTCAACCGCAGAACTTCCATAAAGACCAATTATTATGAAATTAAACACTCACAGTGAACAAGGGTCTTCTTCTGTAAGGTCTGATAAATAGACATTTGCGAAGTGGATGAACAACATCCCTATGGCTTGCTTGGAAGTATCTAAAAACCTGTATAGAGTAAAAACAGTTTTTAAGACACACAAAACTGTTTACACCACAGTCAGACGTTGCAAATTTATTTTAATTAAAATTCCACCTCAATTATTCATTTTTTTCTTCGAATAAGAACACCAGAATGATAAAGTGTCATGGTATTTAGCTTATTTAACAGTGTTCCATTTTAAATTCTGCCCTTTTTTTTCTTGAATATTGCTAACAATAAACCAAATCATACTAACTTGAAACCTTACCACTGTAAATCTAAAGTCTAGGGATATCCTCTTGGTATCATATGCATTATCCAAGAGCTAATCCTCACTAAACCTAGCTAAGTCTTTAATAACCTCCTGTAAACTAGGAGTATGCCAGCCTCGCTAGATATTTCAGTCCTTCTACATTTATGCATTTTTAGCAAGTTTATAGCACAGACAAAAATAAAATCCTCATCATGTGCTTGTTGGTGAACAAGATAATAGCTGGCTAATGAGTCCTTTATCTATAGCATTTTGCTAAAAAGCCAACATATTTTTCACCTGAAAGCATGAAGTGGTCTCACTGAACTTTATCTGTAGTACAACAGCTTAGATCACACTGCAAAAGAATTACAACCTTGAAAGCATTATCTCCAAAGCAGATGACAGAGTTAGAGAGAAAATAGTTTGCTACTTACAGGGAAAATATAAAAAAACAAACACTTAGACACTGATTCACTATTGACTCCTGCCCTTATCATTCTTTTATCGTCATCCTTTGCTTAAAAACAAAAGTTCCAGTGGATAGTTTATTAAATGTTAAATATAGGAATCGTATCAAAAGTATTCTGTAGGCAAGAGTGCACTCTTTATACAGACCAACACCCATTTTGCCTGTTGCTTCCATGCCTAAAAAGATCCAAACACCCCAACAGATCCAAACGACATTTTAGGCCCGAATTCATCTCCCCTCCCTGACAACTTTGTTTTAAACTTCATTCTCTTGCATTCATTGCATGGCATAGAAAGCAGTATCGGAGATGAAGCAGGAAGCCAGTGAGTTACTTATCTGATCAGTACACCATACTATAAATAACAATACTCAAGTCCCAGAACAAGATTCTTTGCTTAAAAATTAAGGGCTATCACCACACTTCTCAGAATTTCAGGCTGGGGTAGACTGATTTTGTATTGTACAAAGATTTTGTATTTATTTTTTCAATAAAATAAAGATCAGGACTAGTTTTGAAAAGCAGCATTGTATGAGATTAATTTAAACCACTGAAGTCTTCAACAACTGGAATGGCAGCTTAAGATTTACACCAGTCTCAAAACTAGTACAGGTTACCTTGGCATTGCTACAATCCAACTACTTTTTAAAAGTAATAAAAACAAATATATTTTTATACCTTGTAAATACATAAGCCATAAAAGAATACATCTTTTACCATATTATTTTCTATCTTATATGCAGTAAGATAGCTACAGGACATGGAATTTTGTTTAAGCCCAGCTGAGAGCTTCTTGTAAGCTTATGTAAGTTTGTAGATGTTCAATACATCTTAAGGCAACTGTAAGTTTCCATCCTCAGGAAGAAGCACAACTTGAAGCTTTATGTCTAGATGCACATCTTTGCAGAGATTTCTGGAGGTGTTCAGTAAGAAAGAACCAGCATGGAAACACACAGAAGATAACTTTTCATTGACTCATGTATTTTGCTAACTTCTTTTGTTCCTCACTGTCAGTCAACAATTTGTTGTCATAACTTTTTTTAATCATCATATGCAAACAACCAATCCTTCAATTTCTAAAACACACAAGAAACAAAAAATTTAAGAATAAAGCATGCAGAAACATACCATATCCTCCAGGGACGTCTTTCATGCTTTGGTTCTCTGAAGCGTTTTACTAAGAAGGGGGGGGGAGGGGAGGAAAAAAAAGCGAAGACAATCAGCAACTCCCAAAGCAACAAAAATATAGAAAAGTGAAAGCAAATCATCCTGCAGAAACGTTACATTCTTTGATAAATTAGATCTTACATAACTGCATTTCACTTTATCAGTCTCTTAAGGACACATTTTTAAAGAAACTGGCTCCCTTCCGACACCCTCAAGTTCCTACGGATCCATCGTCTGACTGCCAACACACCTCACATGAAAAAATAATCTATTACCAACCACCATTTCATTGGCTTGAGCTTTTATGACTGCCCATCCAGAAAATTTAATTTCTGATAGGAAAGCAGGTATTAGGAAAAGCCGTTTCTTTTGCTCACTGGAGACCAAAAATCAAATTGGAAAGTATTCTTATAATATAGGGGCAATCTATAATATCAGAAATAAATCAAGTGAATTAGTAGCAGGACAAATATATTCTCTGACAAAGTATATTTATTTTATGGATGACAAGTAAGACTTTTGTGAGCAAACTGAATTGCAAAAGGAAAGCAGGACAGATTTTTTAGGCAGATAATCCCTTTGCAAAAAGGTTGATACTTGTTAACGTATTAAAACCTCAAAGAAATCCAGTATTAAAATTACTGCCAACTATATAAAAGCTAAAAAAAAAAAAAAAAAGATTAATTTGACTATTTTAATCTTGATACAGTTTATAATACAAATTATTTCTATCTGATAGAAAGCTCCTTTCGCACCCTGCCCAGCTACTCCCAGGTCCATCCCAGGAGCCATCAGCCCATCCCAGGTCCATCCCCACAAGCCCAGAGGAGCAGAAGCCCAAAGGCAGATGGGGGAACACAAATTCCAGACTCAGAGGAAGGGACGGCTGCCCCAGAAGAGCCTCAGCCCCACAGCCAGGGGTGACCCCCATCCTGGGGAGCCCGCTCCAGAGCACCTTTGCGAGGGAGGCGGTCAGCACGTCAGGGTACCGGACAGAAATGGGCTGCAAGGGAAGAGTGTTTTTGGATTGCACAAGACGTTCTATGGGTTGTTTAGGGGAGGAACCAAAGGCTGGGAAAGGGAAGGATCTAGATGACTCATGGAGTGGGGGGAAATAGAGGGATAAGGGGATAAAAACAGTCACTCATACATAAACAGTGGCTGGTCCATACGCTTGTACTGTCTGATCTGCAGTCTGTCATATCTTCTTAGGAAATTCCATTTCTAACTCTTTCTGGGCAAGAAAACCTTTTTCCCTACTGGGAACACACGCTCAGCCCTGCCACGGGTCAGACCTGGGGCAGGGAGCTGTGGCAGCCTCGCCTCTGCTGGATCTGCCCTAATGCCATAACACAGGTTTATCTTCTGTTAAAGCTGCAAGATACTAATTCCTTCTATATCCCAAAGATGGACCAAAGATAACAGGGTAGTGGAAAACCTTTCCACTAAGGATGGGTTTTATATATGGGTTTTACTTCCTTCTTCTGTCCAAGGTTCAGTGTCACTCACCAGCTGCTTTAACCTAAGTCTTGAAAAATAATTATTTAGGCTCTTATTTCAGAAGTTATCTCTTAAAAAAAAAAAATTAAAAAAATTAAGCACCAATTCCCCTCCTCCTCTACAACTTGCAGAGATTCTGTCTTAAAAGGCACAAACCATACCAGGTATAGGTCAGGCAAAACATCAACAGGTATTTTAACCTGCTTCTCCAGGTATTAGCAATGAATTTAAGTTTCAAATAGGATGCGATAGATATAAATTATGCTTACCTAGCTTACAAGCCCTTAAAACACGTTTGGTTTATGAACCAATCACAACTTTTTCACAAGCAAGGCAAACTTCCCCAAAGCCAATCATCCTCATACAATACAGCATTAATATAATTACTTGAATGCCTTAAATAAATAAATAGCACCTCCAAGGTGGAGGGGCAGCATTTGCAGGGAGCACCAAGCTAACAACTTCTGATTTTACTGTCTGTCACTGCTGCTGACAGCAGAGAGAGAAGCTGTGTTTAACCTCCATATAATACGACCATTAGAAATTAAAAAGTGACAAGAGGAAGACTGTACATTTACACCAAAGATAAAGTTGTAATAGCAATATTTGCCAGCAGTTTTCTCTGTGAACAGCATGCAATAAATATAAAACTTCTGATAAAAATGAGCAACACTCAGCTAAGTTAACCAGTTTGCTGTTTATGACAAGTCCTCTCCAGTCACACTATGGATTACTTTAATTAGTATCACTTTTGCACAAGAACAGGAAGCCACAAAGCAGCACAAAATAAATGCAAGAAACAGAAGTTTCAACTTACTGTCGAGTTTGTGCAAGATGCTTTTCTGGAGACAAAATAAAAATTAAACTGGTAAGATTTGCATACTTTGGCGGGGCAGGGGGTAGGAATTCCAAACTTAGGCTCTTGTCTATTGTTACTAACGAAGAAGTTGTATAAGCCTGTGGATTCATTTCTTTCTCTAAAGTATTCACTAAGAATTTGTTTTGGAAGAGCATATATAAAACCAATTCAGCTAACACCATTTCAAATTTTATCCATACTGAGAAAAAGACTTCAGAAGGTCTGTGTTTCTCTGGGCAATTCTAAAAAGATAATATTTCATTTGAGTTAACATTAAGCAGGAGAGTTAACTTCGAAAGCCTCTACAGATGTCTTTCGGGAATGTATTAAATGGATGATCACACCACAAACTTCTACCCCCGCAAATTAAATGAGACAATCTTTTTAAATGCGTTAGGAGTTGCTACCTGATGAATATGTACCTGTACACTTGAAAGCCCAGTAGATCCATATGAAACAGTGGGTTTTTTTCTCAGCCTAGTTTCCTGCAGCTCTAGGTCTGTGAACATCATATGCAGATATTGCCAGGTATTCTCCTACATACCCCTGATGCAACATCCAGGTTACGCTGCCTGCCCAGCACAATATACTATCACATCAGACTGGTCCAAGTAGAGAGTAATTTAACTTCTCCCGCAGCAAGGGAGCATGTTTTCTGTATGGCTGTAGACAGCTGGGGCCTTCCCAGTAGCTAAATTGAGCAAAAAACCAACAGGCTGTAGATAACCACACTGGTAAGCTCAGGGTCCATAGCAAGTTTGCTATTAATAAATTAATTTTGAAACCAAAAGGCAGCACGTCTTTTCAAATAAAGACTCTGTAAATTTTTTAAGCATCTATCAAATTGGGGCGGGGAAAGCAATTCTTCCATTTGCCCTCCCTCAGAATATGTCATGATTGTAGATGCTCTCAGCCCCACTCACGGTTTCTCTTGGCAGTCTGCGTTGCCTCACCGTAAACTCGGAGACGTGCACTGGTGCGTGTGTCAGCTGACAGATGGATCTCAATCTGCCAGCTTCTCACTGTGAGGAGGTGGTACCACGCCATATGCTCCAATTCGCAGCGTTATACTCGCACTAGCAAGAATTTACCATATTTAATATTAATTAACTAATAATGTTCAGAATTTCATGCTGAATTATAAATGAAGAAGGAAGTGCTGCTTGTTTACACATTCAATGCCAGAATTTTTCAGGAAAGGAAATAAAAGCACTTCTGCCAACAAGCATGTGAGCTGCCAGATGGACAGATAATAGATAAGCATACAAGGCAGAATATCGCTAATGCAAAATTCAAGTTCATTAAATTATCTTCCCGTTTCATTGAAATTCTAGGAATAATTAATGCCACAGTACTGTGGAAAGGTTTCTAACAATTACTTTAACACAGGAGTTTTGCCATCAGTATTCCAGAAAACTGAAGACTCATAGGGAAGAATAAAGGCTATATATAAGAACAGAGATCAGAACTAAAGTAAAACCTCTCCAAAGTATCAATATGAAAAGCAACACTTGAAGCTGTATTTGGAATTCAGTCTTTCCTCCTATCCCTCCCTTACCTCCTCAAAAAGTCCCATGGGAAATATTTTGCTGATGTGAAGTAACTTCAACATGCATTTAAGAACTCCAAGTTTCCAGATGGCTGCTCTTGTAGCAGCACAAAACTGGCCCAACTCAAATGTTTGAAATGTTTCTACATCTCATATATTATTGCATTTCTTAGACACACGTTCTGGCAGTTCACAGTAAGCATCTTTCTGATCCCAGTAAAAATCTAAGAAGATTTCTCTAGCTCATTAATTTTAAATTCCAAAAAAAGGAAAATAACCTAAAGAATATTCAACATGTTAGATGTTTTCTGCAGCTGTACTACAGTAACACTGCTCTTCTGTGGAGAGAATTGGGAATTTCACCTGTATATGTGCTTCTCAAAACTTTTTCAAAAATAGGTCAAAGACAAAGCATATGACAAAACATTTTGTTTCATAAACCTCCTACACGCTTCTGTCATCAGACCTCAGCAAAGCAACAGCTGAGCTAGCCAAACAGAAGAAGAAAACCAAAAGGAGGAAAGGTTAGCGAGGATAAGAACACATTTGCACAGGACACATGCAAACCTGCTCACATGTGTGGACAGTTTCGGCAAGGACAGACTCAGACCCTTCTCACAGGTGCGCAGGCAACAGGCATGAGGAAATAGCCACAAGTTGCAGCCAGGGAAATTCTAGCATGATAGAAGTGAAAAATTTCCAACAAGAGCAATTAAAGTCTGCAACAAGTTGCTCAGAGAGGGTGCAGTGACTTCAGTCTCATAGACCTCAAAAATTCACCTGGATGATGCTCCAAGCAAGGAGATGTAGGCTGGCTCTGCTCTGAGCAGGAGGTGGGAACAGGGGACATTTGGGGTCCCTTCCAACAAAAATTGGTCTGTAAGTCTAAAGATCATCTTTCTGTGATATGACGCTTAAAAGCTCCAAGATTTGAGCCAGTTACCGAAGGACCAAAGTATGGCTAACTAAAAACCATACACACACACACACACACGTATATATATGTATGCACAGAATGTAACAGTGAGAAATCTGCTGCAGTTTGAGCTTCCATACAGTGTTGTATCACGGGAGCGTTGAATCTCCTCCAGCAGATTGGCTTTGCTGGGCTTCCTGAATAATGTGTTGCAACCAGACAGGTCCTCCAACATAGCCTTCATAGTACAAGACTGTTGTGATCTGCAGGGTTACTTTGATATTAATTCACATAATTTCCAACATTTAAGACAAGTATTAAAGTTTCCAGTAGCGTGCTGTTTTGCTCACTACGTATGGAGTTACAACTGAAGAGTTAAACCAAGCATTAGCACCCAAACTCAGAACTGGATGCAGAATTTCATGTAGCTACTCTCGGACAACTGAAAAATTTTCAGAACATTTGGTTATCAGAAGAACATATGCATCATAGATTTGATCCTGCAATTTCTAACCTTGTAAGAAACTTGTATGCAGGCCAGATTTCAATTTTTAAAAATTCTATTTAGGAAGACTACCAAAAACACTGTTCTGCTTTTTAGTATCAATACTTCTCCCATAACTGTGGGAACCACGTTTGCTATGAGTAACCACATGCACGCTAATAATTCCTGAAAATTCACACCACCATGGAATGACAACTATTGGCGAATTTTATGTTACCCGTGATCTTTTTCATACGTTTGAACTCAGCTCCCTTTCCCACTAAAGCAAAGCTTTTAAGAGGCTTGTCTTGCAGTTTCACTTTATCCTCCCCCATTATTTTCTTGGTAGCAGCAAAGAGGGAGTAATAAATTACAGATTTCCCCCAAATAGAATTTTTCTTTTTAAAATCAGCTTTGCAAGAAACAACATGCCTGATGAGAACAGGCTAAACCAATGCCTTACAAAAAGGTATACAAGTGTGTAAACAACATATCACTTGATTGCCAAAAGCTTTTGCAACACTTACGAGCTCAGCATCTCCCTATATTCATAGTTTAAAAAAAAAATAGGAACATGGGATGTGTGTGTGTTTAAAGAGAGGTAATAAATGTGATTGCAAAAAAGACCAAAAGAACCAGTGTTTCTGGCTTGCTGCTCATTTCTCCACACAAAAAAGAAAATGTACTATGGTTCTAGTAACTAAATTTTTGCCCTACTGCAATTCTTCCTTTTCTTCCTATGCCCCATTAACTACAACTGAGATGCTCAAATACAGGATACCCTGAAAGCCTGCTGCTTATCCCCCTACATAAGAACCCCCAAATTCTTCATTATATTTTTGCTTAATGACCTAGACACTCTTGGACACCAATTATACTAAAGCAGAAATTATACTGGACTAGAGCAACTGATGTCCAGCTACATCCAGTGATATAGCTGTACTGGTGAAAGATACCAGGAACCATAGTTTCTTCATGATGAAGAAAGTTATGGAATAACTCAGAGGAAAATTTTGTTCTAGTCCATGTTAAGGACTGACATACTATGAAGTGCATGAGCTCACCAGCTTTGCTCCCCTTCAAAAAGGATTTTTAAAACTTCTGTAAGACAGAAAACACTATTAGCCATACAAGTACCCAACCTCTTTTCTTAATTCCACTGCATCCTTGGCCTCACTGGTTCTGTAGAGATATGTGGGTAATTAAGAACTTGTCCATTAAAGACAGTCACCCAGGGAGAAACTTTATAGAAATGCTGGACACAATAAAGTTTAATGACCCAGCTAGTTAGTTATTCAGGGACATTGTAAGACTAATGATTCAATGTCTGGACAGCCACGCGGCATCCGCAAAACTGCCGATCTTGCCCCAGTCTCTTCGTTCCAATGGCAGCAGTTAGAATAACGTTGTGGCTACAGTTTTTAGGCAGCAAAAACTTTGCAATAGTTAAATGGGTCTGACTGGCAATCTTGTTAGAGCAGAGAACAAGCGGCTTTGTTTTGCTGCAAAGTTAAATAAGCTAGTGCCGAGCATCAGCCAAACCCAGCTATCTCACGACCAGGGCTCTTTTGTCTCAACACAGATGACATAAGATGATGGAAAATGATGCGCCAACACTGGATTTCACACAATTTATCAAATGGGCAGCAGTGCTTGCTGGATAAACAGTGGAGAATTAGAGTTACTGGAAGTTACCTCTGTAAAAAATTTACTTCCTACCTGCTTCCACACCCAGCTAAAAACCTACCTGTAAACTTTGTCCCTACAAAGGTTTTGTGATAGATAAGGGAATGGCTATCACAAAGTGAAGTTCCCCTTCACAGTGCAGGGGAGGAGAGGACAAATCATTATCAGGGGAAAAAAAAAAGAAAAAAAAAAAAAGAATACTGCTACCTGAGCTTTGGAATAGAACAGACCATGTTGCTTCTTCAGGAAGGGCTGCCAAATGCATTACTTGAGGTTGGTGAGCTTTTTGTTCTTAACACGTATACTTTTTCAAGCTAAAAAAAAAATTTCCAAATGCTTAGCTTGTGAAGATGGCTGGGGGAGACACAAATAAGTCATATTACCTGTTGCATATAATTCAGTCTAAGACAATTTCACAAAGGCTGATCTCATGTATCCTGGTAGCACATGATAGTGTGGTTCTGACAGACGCATTAACTTGGGTGTCAATAAAGGAAACAAATGTGTCTTGGTAGAGCGTGCAGCCCAGACATACCTCATCAATAGCCATTGCAATTGAGCTTTTTTCCTTTTTTTTTTTAAAAAGGTAAAGCTTACTTTTAAAATAGCTAAACTAACTTAGCAGACAAAGAATTAGACACAAGTTCTCACTCTCAATTGCTAACCTATCTGCTATCTCCCCAGAGAGACCAGCACTTTAGAGCAGTCAGAAAGTGCATGTAATATGCACTATGTAAACAGAAGTATTCAGCCCTTTACTTCCTGAAAGGTATGCCAATGCTAGAGCAATACTAAAAATAAAGGGTTGCAATTAACTGCTCTAAGAACTCTAAAGTAAACAGCACAAATAGCTTAGGCATTTGTTATCTCTGCATTTAACA
This sequence comes from Haliaeetus leucocephalus, assembly GCF_000737465.1. NCBI lineage: Eukaryota > Metazoa > Chordata > Aves > Accipitriformes > Accipitridae > Haliaeetus > Haliaeetus leucocephalus. The sequence goes on along the minus strand of NW_010972584.1, from coordinate 2,044,183 downwards.
TATGTAGCACTGTTTGGTCAAGGTGTGCTCTACTTGAAAGATCACAATAAATCACAGTTTCCCAGCACTTTCAGAGACAGAAGCATATGCTACTCTGTTTCCTCAACAGGTACGAGATAGTTAAAGCAAAGCAAATCTAAGCTTCCAGTACTAAAAGTGACTGTAACATTGGCTTTAGAAGTTTAATACACAGCCCTCCTGAAACACATTTATACTCTGAACCAGCTGTTATTACACAACTACCCAAAAATAAAAAGGTAGGTTGCTAGAGAACAGGCATACCATTCTTATACACCTAGTGAAAGCTGAAAAACACAGTCTGCTGTGTTCAAGTGTATTTTTTTTTTTTTGCTATTAAAAACAAGAACCATTTGGGAAACATGAATTATTTAGTACAAAACAAACAGAATCAATCCATATTAATGTGCACTAAGCAGCAATTTACGATTCACAACACCATTTTCACGTACAGCATTCACAAGATCACTCAATAATACATGAAGCTTTCCTAACGTTATTAGTATGACAACAGATATCAATGAACTTTAAGTCATTCAAGCCGGTTCTTTTAAACCAGCTCTTGGGAACTGACAGAACTGCCAAAGCACAGCTACAAACTCACTCATCATTCATTAAAATATTAATTAAGCCAGTAACTTAGCAGTTTTAAAAGCAGAAAGCAAACCCGAAATATAAGTTCAGATATACACAAAAAGAATGTAGAAGGAAAACTGTGTTTCCATTTGTAGAAAATGATAAATAGCAAATATATTAAATCAAGGAGGCCAAAGGTAGATGTACACTATATGTTTAGAGTCCATTTAAATTCTAAATAGCTTTGCTTACCAGATTTATTCTTCCTAGGCTGCTGAATCTATCGAAGCACTGAATTGCAAGCAAGACACATTTCGCATAACACCAACTGTTTTAAAAAGAACAAGAGATACACAACCTACTTTCATACATTCTCTTTACACATGATCAAATATCATGAAAGGAGAGTCAGCAGCCAATTATGCAGACTTTCTTTGATATAACGTATCTAACAACTAGGTATTCACCGCATAAATTAAATTTCTGAAATCAAGATGAAAACACGTAATAATTTCCATGTGCATGAGCATTCTTTTTAACGACAAAGCTTCATACCTCTTAACATTTGTGTAAGCTTCACAAAAGCTTCAAAACACCAAAACCTAAGGCCAGCACTAAAAACATACTGCCATAAGAAAGCTTAAGTTTTTAAGATCAGATGGAGGAGGGTGAGGTCCCTCCCCCCCATTTAATTTTAAAGTTTCTTAGACTATTTTATCTTCTAACATCACAATTACCTTGCAAAGAAAGCATTAAAACCCTATGCATATAAACCAACATACACTGCTAGTCACACCATCAGCCTCAAAACAAGAAAGGTATGCTGAAAAATGTTGCATAGTAGCTTTTTCAGCACAAGAAAGAAGTAAGAGCAATTATTCTAAAAAGGAATTAAAATTTTAGAGCATATCATCTTAAAAAATTATTAGAGCTAGAGGATATATGTTGTTAGTTGTCAATAGTTTTTTTGCAATTTTAAAGTATTTTTTGTTCCATGGGGAAAAAAAAAAAAATTCTGTATTTTTGACAAATGGAAAAAAAATAACTAGAGTGGAAAAACAAAAAGCAGGCAAAGGTTGTTTCTGTAAGTACTCATTCAAGGTGACCGGCTAGCCTGTCCAAAATTGGTAAGATGAACCCTGTAAAACAGTATTTGGCCAAGTTCTGAGCATTCAAGCCCAGGACAATGATTTCGTAAGTTTTACCCGTTACCAAACTGATGTCAGTCCTATAAAACTGACTGTTACATTTGAAACTCTTAAAAATTCAGGAATCCCTCTCTGTAGTTGACTTCTCAGCAACAGTTTCTAGTTACTTCCATTGGTTCACCTCTTTCAACGGTGTCAGTGGAGCACAGCAATGGAGAGACCTCTCAAACAGAAGCAGTATACAAATGAACTCCTTGTCACACACCTTCATGTCCTGAGCACCTTGCAGCTTACAGGCCAGCTGCTTCCCAAGTCCTCCTAAGCTCTATTTAATGCCCATCAATAAGACGAAACAAGGAAACATAAAACTGTGTTCCTCTCCTCTCAAGTGAGCCAACACATATTAATCACCACAAGAGAAGGAATGATTGGTCTTAGAATCTGGGATAGCCAAAAATGTGACAGAAGTTAGGATGACCAAAGTCAAAACATTTCAAATTACAAAAACATTTGATTTAAAAAAAAAAAAAAGCAATATCTAGAGAAAAAACCATTAGGAACAATAGAAAAAAACAAGTTTAGTATCTTCCCTGGGATGACTTTTCCCTATGCTAGCTTAGCACGCCTGTGAACTAACTCACACCTGCAGCTATGAATCTGAACCATGAATGCAAGCTATGAGGAATTTGAACTGTGAATCCATTTTAGCACATTTTCACCCTCAACATTCATTACATATGACAACATATGTACGAGGTTATGACAATGAATACATATAAAATGTGTGATTCGGGGTCAGTGGTAGAAAAACAGGTCTTCAGTACCTTCAGCAACAGTGTGAATAAGTTTAATTATTCCTAATTAAACCCTAAAACCTCATCCCTGTACCACATGACCTGCAAAGGCAGTCTCATGCAAGCTCCAAGCTTACATTCAGTCTGACAGCGAGATTTAAGTTTCGCAGGGAATACATTTTGCTGTGATCCAGAAATCTCTGAGAACGAGAAGCATTTCCTACCAGCAGGCATGAGAAAGCAGACCTGATTTTCCATTTCATCAACAAAATCCACACAGATAAGACCTTGTTAAATACCAGTTTAAGAATGTAAACTTCATTAACCATGAAATTAATATCACTGCAGAATGCAAAAAGGCGCAGTGTGTATTTGTACAAATCAGCTCCTTACAAATTTAATTATAAAACACTAGTCAAGAACACATTCATTATGCAGTTTACAGTTAAACAACAGTCTAGCTAAGAGTCCAGAAGTTGGTTCTAATTAAACACAGCTTCAGAGTCTCTGGATAATTTATCATTTTAATAGTTTACAAATGTCAACATAACTTATCCTTTTTCCTAAACATTTCATAATGTGAATGACATGCGTAATTATACTTAGAACAATCTTATTATCTGGAGTACAATTGTATCCAGCAATCAGCTGAGTAATAAGAAAATGTAATATGTTCTGAGCCAACAAGACAAAGAAGGGCATCAGACAACTGTTAATGAAAAGTGCAACTTACTTACAGATTACAGATTATTTCTCTAAATTGATACCTTTTTTTTTTTCCCCCCTTAACTTTTACTGGCATGGTATTTCAAGAATAGTTGCTGCATTTAGTGATGCTAAAACATTGATGACCTGACACGATCAGGACATTAAGCCACCCAATAAAGCGCTATTACAATCTATAACCAGCAAAGAATCAGACATCTTGCAAGCAGTTTCAATTATGGAAGGAAATGTAGTTTAAGCAGGACTAAACATTATGGTAACATGTTTTTCCTATTGTCAGTAAATGCAAAGACACATACCTAACTATGCTACAAAACAAGATTGGTCTTCTGTTTTCAAAATAGTAAACAATTTCAAAATTGTTATTCCTAAATTAATTTCAAAGTCACTTTAAAAAAGGTCAGCTGAGCAGTTCACAACACTATTATAACTTGCTTTTGTACAACATGAACTTTATCAGCAAGATTTGCGTTTTTGTGGAGAGCTCGCAAGGGACAGGATTTATCCCAACTAGGTATTTCATATATTAAAGAGTACTACAACATTAGCACGGTAAAAGAAAGCAATTTACTTAGCTAATTTACCCATGTGGTTGCATTTTTTTTTCTGCTACAGCTCGTAGCACATCTCTCATTCTTGTCTCAAAGACAGATAAGGATGTCAGAGAGACTCTGAAAGGACTGATGATTTATTTAAAACAAACAAGAAGCAGCCATGCAACACAGATGCAAGCGATACCTCACCATCCGGGGACAGCAAAACACTTGATCATTGTAAGGCATAATTTACTTGGCCATGACCAAAGTGACCTCACAGGGCTTTTCCGGGCCCTGCAGCCACAAGCAGACACTTAACCTGCAGAATAATAGCTGCTATGCCCCAGTCAGATACTGATCATTACTAGTTACCATGGATTGGGCCCGAAGGAGCAAGAGGATAAAACGCCTCCTTCCTACTACCATCACCCCATCCTGCTTCCTCCTCGGCCTCCAGCCAGGCGGGAGGGGATTGCATCACCCCTTCACGTCAGCCAGACAGCCAGCCGAACCCGCAGCCTGGCCGCCAAGTAAGACTATTACTTACTTGACCCGAGCAGCACCCGAATAAAACCCAGCCCCGGACCCCAGGGCAGGCTCCCCGGGAGGGGCAGGGCAGGCTGGAGGCGGGAGGGCCGCCGCCGGCAGGAGCGGCGGAGCTGTCCAGGGTCCTGAAAAGGGTCCTGCCCCGGG
>NW_010972584.1:2034181-2039682 GCF_000737465.1 Haliaeetus leucocephalus | reverse complement strand
TAAAATCAGTCGCACAAAGAACATTTCTGAGGCGGTCCTCAGCAATTCAAGTGCACGTGTCCTGCATCACTCAAGAGTGAATACGTACAAGGATGGGATATTATCAACTCAGAATTTGCCTTTATTAATAATAATTAACACCACCTCACTAGCAGGCCACCCTACACCTTAGGAAACTGCCATGTAGAACAAACTTGTTACTGTTACTCGGAAGCCTGCATTTCACTGCTGATGTTACAGCATACCAAAGTCAACTCCCTGCCTTTTTCTCATTTTTCAAATCTGCTCAAGTAGAAAGAAAACTGCTGTGGAAAACAACTGAAAATCATATGCTTTAGTTCTTTTGTATCTAATAGTTTTAAGCCGACTTTTTTTTTTTTTGAAAGGTCACAAATTACTTAATTTCTTAAGTCCCTGCTCCCTACAACATTATTCCCCGTAATAATACTCTCTTACCTTGGCAAAAATATGAAATCATTCCTCTGAAAAGCATATTTTTGCTAAAGCATTTTGAATTCTACTAAAAAGCCTGCTAAGATAGCTTATTATAGAAAGAAGCATTCATGGCTTATCAGGTGGGAAAATCTTGCTGTAAAGTAAATGGACTTTAAGTATGCAGTTTTTAAGGTACTTCCTTTACCACAGTGTAAGCAAAGAGAGGACCTTAAAAAATAGAAACAATTCTTATAAAAGATACCCTTTTTTTTTTTTAGCTGTGACCCTCAAAGGCAAACCTACCTACTCGCTTATCCACCAGCGGCATCTGTACCCAGTAATTTCACTTTTGTTAACAGAGAAGCTTTTACCCTTCTCAGCGTGACTACAGACACCAACTGCAATAAAGCCGTAAAAAAAGTAACAGTCCCACACGCTTTTGTCTCCTTTAAGGCATATATATATATATGTGTATGTATTTTCCACAGATGGACACAAACCTTCTACCCGCAGAGGATCAAATGACTCTTTATTTCAATAATTCATCAAAACGTCTCATCTAATTTCTTAGCTGTTCCTAGGTATCCCAAAACAAACATAGCCACACTCTGATAAGGTATCTATCTTCTGACAAACAAGTTTAGTAAATAAACTACATATTCAAGATTAAGTACTCGAAAGAGTTTGTGTCAGATAGGGTAAAGGGATTGGCAATGGCCTTTCCCCCCCCCATACCCTTCTGCAAGTTTGGCTAAGAAAAACTGTATTATTTACAACTATGCCTACATTGTACACATGCGGGAATACTGTGCTAACACCACTCTCTAATCATTCATTACCAATAAAAGCCTAACCAGAGAACGCTCAGAAGGTGCTTGGGATTACTGACAAAACACATTATATTACACAAAAATATTTCAAACCAGTTTTGTGGCATCAGTACTAAAACCCATAACTATTGCACCAAAAAAACCCCAAGCACCTAAAAAGCAAACCCGTCATTTTAAATCAAGATCCCCATGAAAAAAGATACAAGCATTACAACAGGCAAACTTTGAAAAAATATTATCTTTGGCTTACTGACCTGAAGCATAAACACACATCTCTCCCATCCAGGGAAACCCATTAAGACTTCCTGTTATGAAGTGGCTTAGCTTAAACAAACTAGGGCGGAAAATAATGCATACTTAAGCAGGACGGACAAGAGCAAAATGAAGCAACAGACTTCAAAAAGAACAGGCTAACAGACTTGAGAATTAGCAGTGAGAATCCAAAAGGGCTGCCAGTCCAAGCAGATTTGCAAAAAAAGAGGTAGTTTTTAATCAATTAGTTCCCTCTGATAGGGAGTTAGAGCCTGTGGTTAGGAGAGAAGCAACAGAAGTCATCCAGCCCAACTTCAGGACGACTTTGGATGTACTAGAACATCTGTAGCGTCTGGGTGAAACTGTTTCAACGTGCCTCTCCCAGCAGAGAGCTGAACTCAGAGCGGTGAAGTATTAATCCACAATGACTAAAGACAACACACTGGTGGGCTCCGACAGCATTAGGTATACTCACTACTGATTCAGACAGCAGAAGAGGACCTCTCTTCTCTGGTCGGTGGACAACACTACATGGAGAGCGGGAGGAGAGGATTTGGGGGGGGCGTTGAATGACTTACAGCAAAAAAAACAAATGCAAACTTCTACTGTTTGGTTAAGGGGGTCAGGGAGCCTCCTGTGTAAGTCCAGCATAGATGATAACTAGCTAAACTATCTTCTATGGGAAAAAGATCAGGGGTTTACAACAGGTTGTATATTTCAATCTGAAGATAATAGAGCAAAGTCGATCCTTTAGCAGGCTACTGTGAGGTAAGACAGTAAGGGAAACCATTCTGCAGTCCCTTTGCAACAGAACAAAGAGGCAAGAGCTATAAAGAAAAGGAAACTTCTGATTTATTTTCAAATGATTGTTTTGTCAGCTTTAAGTGAGAAACTCTCTGTCTCTGTCACTTATTGGTTGTCTTAAATTAGTAGTGAGGGGACACACAAGGGAAGCTGATAATATGATTGGGATAAAAACCTTTCTTTGAGGTATTAGAAAATATTAGAAAATATTTGAAGTATTAGAAAATAGTTGCAGCAATCAGTGACTCTGTCAGAGTCACCGCATCTTGACCAAATTACAAACTTGACATTTAACCACATTTTAGCCCTTAAAAGATGAAGTTCAACTGATGTCATCAGCAGGTCAGTTGATAGCATAACTTTAAAGCAATTGGGTAGGTGCACACACAAGAAAGTGGCAAACTGCAGTGTCAGATCTTAAACAATTTTGCTTTAAGAATACTCCTTCGGTCATTTGTAGATGAACATTTACTAATGAGGCACAGAAAAGGTTGTCCTCCTCTTACAGCTAATTACTACAACCAGAAAAAAAAAAAAAGTCTTTGTTCCACTGAACACAAGCATGGTAAGATTTATCTAGAAAAGGGCAAGTCTGGGTCAGCCTTTTGATTTAGCCAGTTACCAAAAATTCTTATTCTTTACATGTCAAATCAAATATTTTTCAAAGGAAAACAGCCTCTGTGCATAAAAAGCAATTGTATAATATATTTCTGTTGCCTTTACTTTAATTTCTTTTTCTACAGAGGGTTCTGCACCATTAAACACTAGGAAAGTATTACAGTATCTCCTTCTAGGGTTCCCTTTCAAGGAAAAAAAAAAAAAGGCAAGCGACCTGCCCCTTGTAAGATAAATTTAATTATCAGCCAGTCATGTGTCTTCAGTTCTCTGACTTTTTACGGAGAGCTGGAGAAGCGATACAGCCACATATGGAGAATGAATGCTGTTCAAAAGGGAGGCCGACCTCTGACCTGACAGCAATGCCACTTCTCAAGCAGTCCCTGCCTACAGCCACTTGTTTCTCCCTCAGCACTACCCCCTCTGTTGTGCCAGACAGCTACAGGACCAGAGCACAGAAACACTCCAGCTTAAAAATAATGTCTCCCTCTTTATTTTTCTTACGGTATCGGTTCTGTGATCCAGCTCCAAAAGTTGTGTCATCTCTTCTGCCACAGCAGCTCAGGGACAGGAACAACTGTGTAGGTGCTGAGGCGACTGCTGAGGAGAGGTCACGCTCTCCCTCCCATTCTCAGCCACAAGTTCCTGCTTCTCTGTCACATGGGTCACAAAAAGTCCTACTTGTTGAGGCAACTTTTAAAGGTTTTGGAACAACATACCAGATGTTTTGCATATGATATCAAAAGGATAGAAACATTCAGCAAAACTAGCAGACAGAACAGAACCATCGCTTCCAGCATAGCACAGCATTAACTGAGGGAGAACTGCTCTTTTATCAGTGTAATGGTCCAGGCAGTGGGGTCAGCTTCTCCTCCTGCTAGCGGGGAGAGGCCCAAAATAAAGTGGAAGAGAATGGGGCTGTCAAAACTGGGACAAACATACCTATCCTCCTCTTTTTAAATGTAAGCAGTAGTTAAGCATGAGAAGTTGCAACATTTTTGCTCTAATGCCCTTTGGAAACAGATTCCTTTTCTCACCAGTACCATTGCGAGGACTGGCTACCTTCCCTTCACTCCCTTCTTCCACAATTGCAAGTACTTCATTGATAATGTAATAGTTCATGGTTTAAAAATATCTAACCAGAGTGAAGTTAGGGAATACAGCTAACAACTAGGCTGTCATTTTCCTAGTACATACTTTCTGTATTCACTTGTTCTTATCTTCACTGAGTATTCCAGTGTTACCGTAAAATGCATAAAGTGACACCATTTCCAGAAAAAAGATACTATCCTGGCAACCCCCCCCCCCCCGTAACTCTTCATCTTTTGAAGTACAATCCATAAGAATTATCTATTTTTATCTCTTAATTCCAAAACCAACAATGTGTGCACATCACTGTGAGGTACTTTTCTTCGGAAACTGCTAAAACTCCTCATTATGAGGATGCTCCGACTGACCAAATGTTACACCAGTGCCTACTGTTGTCATTCAGTAACATAACGATGACTGCTACATGCATAGCTTTTATAAGAGCAATGCAATTTTTAACCATGACTGAAACACTAAAGTATGCAAATGTAGCACGTTAGCAAATTTTTGACTTAACCATAATTGTATGACGCTACCATGAAAGGTTATTGGTTCAATTCTAAGGTAAACAGGATCTTGGTCTTTAGATCAAACTGTAAAATACTTGTAGCTGATGTTCCCTTTTCCCTCCCCCACATTTCATTAACACCACCTTCACGGTCAGCCGAGTAACAGCACTGGGCTTCTTTTTCACTCCTCAGCTGAAAAGACGCTAACTACAGTATGGGATAGAGAGAAAAATCTACCAGTACCGTTCTGTTCCAGGCTGTCGTTCCCTCAGAGCAGGCAGGGTTGGGGTCACTACGCCCTTCGGGCCTTCTTGCCTTTCTGCCAAACTCAAACGAGCAGCATAACATGTTACTGCTCATCAGCTGAGCCGCTGCGAACAGCCACATGAGCTCACCGGCGGCTCCAACTCCAAGGTATAGCGTACACTCCAAGCAAGCGCAGCACAGCGTGTTGCGATTTAAACAAGCGTGCCTCACTTCGCTGTTGATGACACGACAGGTACACTTGCAGTAAAATTGATAGTGCCTCACCCTTTTCTTTTGCGCATTCTAAACCCGAGTGACTCCGCACACGCCACCGCACCTTGCCGGTCCTATTCAAAGCAGAATACGTGCCCGCCCCCGAGGCGATAAACCGTATCAGCACGGGCGCAAGCACCAGGGAAGCAAATTTCGAAAAGTGCATTTGCCTGAAGCACTCGAAGCGCAGTCTCTGGCAACGACGCCGTTCACCCCTTCGGAGCCCGTCAGCCGTTCCCCCAGGCGGCACGGCGGGCGCTGGCGCCCGGCTCCAGCCCCGCGGGGCGCTCGGGGGAGCGCGGGCAACTGCGGAGAGGCCTCCCCGGGCTGCCGGGCCGAGTCCCGCAGCCTCACCTCACGGCCCCGCTCCAGCTCCCCGGGCACCAACAAAGCCCCCGGCCGCGGCTGCGCTTCCCTGAGGCCGCCGAGGCCCTTCAGCGCCCGGGAC
>NW_010972584.1:1956220-2033514 GCF_000737465.1 Haliaeetus leucocephalus | reverse complement strand
GGGCCGGCTTCCCCCCCAAGGGAAAACCGACACAGACCCCAAACCGAACGCTCCAGCCGGCAACGCCGCCCGAAAGGGGTTCCCCCCCCTCCGCCCCTTTGCGTGAGGGGGGAGCTGCACCCGCAGCCCCGGCTTCGGTGCCGTTAACGCCCCCCGAGCCTTCCCCCGGCTTGGCCCCAGCAGCCCCGGCGGTCTCCGAGCCCCTGGGTCAGAACGGCTGCCGGGGCAGGGTTTGCTCACCCAACGGCCCTGGCTCAGACCCCACGGGTTTGGGTCTGGCAAGTTTGACATCAAACTAGGAAGAAAAAGTTACGACCTGGACTCTTCAGCAAAAACGTTTGTTGTTTTAAAAGGGCAACCGGTGGCACAATGGATTTAAGAGGTAACACGCCAGCGCTTCCATTTAGAAAAGGAACCGCCTGTGGAGCAGCGAGTCTGACTGACCCCGTCGCACCGTACCCCCCCGCTGCATCACCGGGCAGAACTGCACCCAAGTTTAGGCTCTTACTGTTAGTGCGGGGTCAGCCTACGTCGCGTTGCAGTCTAGTTTTTTCTTATACTGTTTCTTGAATTTCTTTAAATAATTGAAATCCCAGTGTGAATATGAATTTACTTGTACGTACGACCCAGAAAGTACAGCATGTTTAAATCTATCAGAAACCTAGGCAGAGCACGTGAAGCAATAGTTGTTCAAATAATGATATTTGCTGCATCTATCTTACGAACCCACCTACAAGACTGTCCTTCCTGGCAGGCGATGCCCAAGAGTACCGGCACACCACAGTGATTTCTCTGATATTTAGCCTGTGCATAAATGTCTGGAAGTTGCAGCTAGAAAAAGAAACGCTCTCAATTCTCAGACTTACAGAGCACACAGCCAAGATGCACTGCCCAGCTCCTCTGCTTTGAGCTGCGTCAAAAGCAAGAGTTCAGGAGCGCAAATAGAGTTACCTGAAAGAAAGGGCAAGGACCAAAGTAGGTTGCTTGTTGTCTCTCCCCCCTGCACACAGGGATCACAGCCACCAAGCACTGCACTTCAAACATGGTCCCGACCTATTTACTTGTGGCCCAGGAGTGGTTTTTAAGCTTTCACAGCTGCTGCTGAACATCAGATGTTCCACACACATACCTGACCGGGATGCTTATGCTGGTTAAAGACTTACCTAATGCTTTTTACACACAACATTTATGTTTCAGACATGAATCTGGAAACATAACTTGAAGGGCTTATGCCTCGTGTTACTCCATATTCCATGCTTTAAAATAGATCATTCCCTAAAAATACCTCTTCAAGGGTTTTCAGCTCCTCATGACTTCTATAAACCTTTCTGAAACCTGTGGCAGACAACAAAAGTCTGCCTCCTGGTATGTGCTATTATTCACTAGCCCTCAGATTTCTCTCAAGTTAGACAGTGCTCTGTGAAGGCAAGTAAAAGATTTACATTAAATCCTACATATTTATAGATGTTTAAAGACAGTGTTAAGCAAATCAGTTTCATCCCACTCCTGTGCATTTTCAGCACCCAGTATAAAATCAGTTCAAGGCGACTGTAAGTGCAGCCAAGAAACAAGTGCCGCAGAGCACACGAGTACAATCTGTTGGAATGCCAAGTAAGGAAACAAGAACTTTACAAGGCTGACCTGTTTCTGAAACATCCTGTGGACCCTCATGTTATTCAGAGAAAGCAAAGCCAGCTCTTTTTAAAATTTCAACTTGCTGGGATAGTGTAAACCTTTACAAAACCATCCAGAAGGAGCAGCAGCATCTGCAAGGTTTGCTTTGGATTGTACCAAGCAGCTCCTTATGTTCAAAGAAAGCAATAACAGAAAATTACCCTGATTCGTAGGTTCTGTCCTCAGCTCCTGTATATTAGCTTCAGCATCCTGTGAAACAAAATCTGTTACCTTAGAAGAAGGCTTAGATAAATAGGACTCCTGCATTTGAGGGAATTGTACACAACCCAATCAAGCTCTTAACACAAAGCCCGTGCAAGTGGTATTTACGTGGTCTGCATTTACCTTTTATGCAAGTAATGGAACATGTTACACAGTTTCCCCCACGCTTTTGTAAGACAGAAAATTGCTCACAGTAAGCAGCCGCGTTTATATTAATACCAAAGCCATCAGTAACTGTTTAAGTATCTTTTTTAATTTTCTTACAACCACTTAAAACTGTCATATACCACAAACTTATGTACACTATTTACAGACAAAACAAGCAAAATATCCATCCAAAATATTTTTTTAAAAAATCCTCTGATTAAATTGTTACACCTGCTCAAACAATGGTGGGACTTAATAGGCATATTTTCTTGTGCATGTTTCTCTTCCATGTAGTACTTCAGTCTCACTGCATATATATATATTTAAAAGTTAAAGAAAGATAAAACAACAAGCAGAAGGGACACAACACAATATGCTTTTAAATCTTTGTTTAAGAACAAGCAGCTAATTAAAAAAGGCAAAATACAGGAAAAGTGCATCAGTTCCAATGAGTTAGTATAAGAAAGAGGCCCACAGGTGGAGAGCAGGTACCCTTTAGGGTAAAGTCTCCTAGAAGACCTGATTGTCTACAAAGATTATTTAAAATTTATTTTAAACAGAAATTAAAAAAAAAAAAAAAAAGAAATGAAGGAGGAGAGGAGAAACATGACACCTCCAGAATTTTTTTTTCCACGAGGTTCCTTGGAAACTGGTGCTCAACAACTTTCAGAGTGGGCAAGAATTCATTTGTGCCCAGACCTCATTGTTCATTCACGCAACTTGAGCGAGCCGTCCCCGTGTCTCAAGCAGAAGGCCTGTTCCTCTTGAACTGTGCAAGGCTAGAGGACTTCCACAGGCTCTGTGCCCATGCTTGTGCTAAGTCAGCTAGACCTACTGCCTCTGAATTTTGGCAGCGCAAGACCTGCTCGCTTCCATGGCTTAAAGCTGAGCCAAACACTGCTGGCTTTGCACCTAACAGAGTAACTTTGTCTTCTCATCAAAAAGTCCATTTATATGTCTGGTGCATTTCAGAACAACAGATGCGATGTTGAGGAAGCTAGAAATGACCGTGGAGACAAAGTGTCACTAACCTTAACTCATTTTTGCTATATTTCATACAGATTATTTTTAAATTTTTTTTTTTAGAAAAAACACATAACAATAAAAGAGGCTTGTTGTAACTGGTGTTCCCAAGTCCCATTCTAATCCTTCACCCAAAAGGCTGCCTTTGAAAACAAGGCTACATGCATGTTTGGGGAAGGTCGGCAGCACTCTGAAGAAGGGTTCAGCACACAATCCCTTTAAAATGGAGCCTTCAGCCAACATCTGAAGTCTCCTGACAGAGCCTGTATCTTTGTGCTTAGTTACTTTTAGGTAATTTGAGCTCACAGTAGGCAGTACCGAGTCTGCCACTATGTGACAGAACTGGTTAAGGAGTAGCTTTGTATAGGATAATTGTATTTTTGGCTTTCTGGTAAGGCTACTTCATCTAGTAACTTCTCCTCTAACAATAGATTTGGTCCAAAGGCATGCAGTCTCCAATTTGAGCTCGATAGTTTTGAAGCCTATTCCATTACATTCAAAAATCTCTCAAGCCACTTTGCCTTTTGCTCACAATGTACCAAGTCTTTGTACTTTATACAGAAGAATGGAGTGCTCAGTCCAATCAACTGTAAATATATTTACACTTCTGTGGACCTAGCAGCTAAATACGCCTTCCCTCCTTTAAAGCATCATTGGAAGCAAGAATAAACATTAGCAAATCCTAAAGCAACAACAAAATACTGCTGAAAGTTGGGACAAGAGAAAGTAATCTTAACGACCACTCCCGAACGCTGTATGTACTGTTTCCATTAATCCCAGGAGAGACTGCAAACACTCCTGGAGTTCTATACAACACACAAATGAATCTGCCTTTTATTTCATTCCTCAAAGAGCAACTTTCAGAAATGTTTAGCATTAGAAAAAAGTAGTCTTCATTCACCAGGATCAGTGCTGTACCTCTCCTCTTCTGGAAGGACTGCTTTCAGTTTAGGATGGACTGCAAGCTGCTCACGCTTTGGGGGATAATTCTACCACATTAACCTCCCATGATGTTTCTGGAGGTCAAATATTCTCTATTATGGAATCCTTGTGTTGATGCAGAAAGCACCCTATAGTAATTCAACAAAATCTTTCTGCTTAACAAGGCTAAGCTTAGCACAGTACGAGTGCCATATGGAGGCACCACCAGGTTTCTAAAGCTATGATGTGCAAAACCAAGACTGTACAATGCATACAAAAATAAGACAAGCAAGAATACAAACCCTCAACGGGTCAGCCAAGGGTAATCTCCTTTTACCCTCCACATAAACAGTACACGAGGCCCAATGGAGGGCTCATTTTTTTGTAGTGAAGACATTTGCAACACATCACTGCCTTTCTCCTGGACTCCAGCTTTGTCGTATCTTATGGTGAATGATGTGGTAGAGGACAGCACAAATCCCTGAAGCCTGAATTACTGCAGTCCCAGCAACTCCTGCTGGTGAAACATCAGTATCACCCAAAGTCAAGATTCAGCCATCAGCTACCCAAAATCCAGTTTTGAAGAAACAGAACAACTAAAGCAGTGCGTGAGCTGATTTCAAGTCATGTTGGAGTAAGATGAACAAATATAAGTGCAGTTGTGCCATCTGCCACGCATAGAGAAAGAGGAACTTGAAACAGAGTCAAGTAGAAACCCCATCCATCAAGATAAAGCCCCAATTATCCCTTTTAAATCCAGCAATAAAACAGAGTGCATTTTTTCCAGGAAACAGAGTGTACAGTACCCGTGTGCAGCATAAAAACATTTCACAAATAATGAAAACATCCCTTTTGAAAATCTCAACAAAAATAGATCCCATTGGGACCAGACTGTCAGTGCCTCCCAAAACAAGGCAGAAAAATCCAGCCTATAAAACATGTCAAAGGTGACCAGTAAGTATCCCACTAACCTCTGAAACTGCTGACTGCTTTATTTACTGAGAAAAAGAAGTATGACATTTGTATTTAAAACCCTAGGCACCATGTTAACAGGTTCACTAAATTACCCTTTAAGCTCTGTTCTCTCCTAACAACTACTTAAAAAGACATCTATCTGTCCATAGAGAAAGACGGAAGCAACGTCTCTTGGCTATGCAGGTCAATTCTGCTGGGCATCAGTGCAATAGAATTCTGGAAACCCTAAAGAATGACAAATATGATCCAAAAGCATCATCTTCCAGCCCAGAAGTTCTCTGCTGGTCACATTTCTCAAGACAAGGTGCTGACAGCAAAGCAACAGTGTTTCTTTCAAAAATGTTTTCAGGCCTAATGGCTTATCACTGAGCTTGTCCTAAGGGAATGGAGTACAGGCAGATGACCTATGCACAATATGAAGAGCTGAACCATCCATTTATTGGCCACAGATCTGGTGTGAGGAAGAAGATGGGGCACTTTGATTTCAATTTAATTATGTTTTCAGACTCTGCTTACAACTTGGGAGAAAAAATTGTCCTAGCTACACACTGCCCTTTCTCCCTCAAGAATATTCAGCTAGTAAACAGTCTGTCTGACATTTACATTTTGATTCTGGAATGGAAAAAAAATTATCTGATTTTAGCACTTCTGTAAATAGTTCTGCCTTCACTAGGCAGTTATTCTAAGGGGCAAAAGAAATAAACCCCAGTTACTTAGCTTTGCTTACTCTAAACAGTCTTCATTGGAGGTAGCTCCCCCTTAACACCTATGTGGCAGATACAGACTGTGCAAACTCAGCTCTTAGTTTACAGACTACCTCCTTGCTGAATCCTACAGCTCACGGCATCAGAATAACCAATCACATTAGGCCTAAGGGATGGTTGAATCAATCCATTTGACCAGAGTGACCAGTGTTTATCGGAAACCAGCAAATGCGTCTTTCCTAAACAAACTCCTGCAGTGAGCACCTTCCTACCTCAAATGCCTTAGTATGCCAGGGGCTTTCTGCAAAAATGTATTTGAATAGGAGGTAAAGGACCAGGGCTGTACACATAAAGTTCCTGCCTGTGCTCCTTCAAATACTCTGAGAACAGGCGGAGTGAATGAATGCAAGCTATCTGAAACCTAATGCTTATTTGATGCAGATCTTGAGCCCGATGCAAGTTTCCCCACAACTTTAATGGAAAGTAATGTAAGCCCTGTTACTTAAAGTGTAAAGCACAGGTCTATGGCAAGTGGCTGATTGGGTTTTATTATCCTGGAAATTAAAACCAGCAGTTCATCGTACTGTGGGTCTACTGATGGAACTAGATGTCCCTCTGGTCCTTTTCCTTTTCTCTAAAAAAAGCACACAACCCCCCTTCCCAACCCCCCACATTTTCATCAAGTCTGATCCTGAGCAGCTGGAATAGTTAAAAATACAAAGTCATGCTCGTAAGATAGTTTCCAGTATGCAAACACTGGCAGAGCTAAGTTGCAGTCCTCTATTGATCGCAGTTTCCTTAGTGTATTCTCTATAAAAGATGTTCAGGTAGCAAAGCAAAAGTCTGCTGACAGGCTCTGTGTACATGGCCCAATTGTTTGCTATAAGAAAAAGGAAATAACGTCACACAGTTAAAAAAAAAAAAAGTTATCTGACAATGAAAATATAGAAAATGCAGAGGCACTTTCTCTTTCCTTCCTTATTTCCTACAGCCTGTCTGTAAGAGAAGTGCAAAATAATTAAGTTTTCTGACATCTGGGAAAAAGGTAACATCCAGGTAAAGCCTACACAGGTTTCAGCTAAAGCTTTGGAAGAGAAGCTCTGTATGCTGATCTTGGTTTGTACTCCTGACATGCCTACAGAAGAGAGACTGCTGTGCAGCTACAGACAATTTGTCCAGAAGTAGTTCCCTCCCTTTTTAGTTCATCACTTCTACTGTTCAGGCTACAGAGGTAGTAAAAACAAAACAAAACAAAAACCCAACAACGAAACAAACAAACAAACTAAACAAAAAAAACCCCCAAAGGAACCACACTCTTGCTATACTGTACATTCAGAACCCTGTGGCCATGTTGTTGTCCTAACAATGAACAAATTCATTAAAAAACTCAACATTAACACACGAATGTGCAAAGAGCACATTCCAAAGCCAGTGCTGTGGTAAAGCAAGTGTTCGTCCACAGGGAGGGAAGGGGATTCTGTGAATCATCAGTAACAGAGAAAGGTTATTTCTGGCAGCCTACATGCTAACGTAAACAGGATCTGTTTCTCCTTTTAAAGTTCCGTGCCAACAGAACTATTGAAATGTCATTTCCCACCAGAGGAGACTTTTCTGTAATCATTAAAAAATACATTAAAAAAAGGGAACCATAGAGCAAGAGACTATTGTGTTCCCGAGCTGGCAGCTGGTAGAGTAGCCCCTATGTTTGCATTGGCATTTTGCTCCAGATGTTGTCTTCCTTTTGTCAAAGTGAAAAACTGAGGCTGACAGATGCTCTTAGGTCACCAGGGCCTCAGCTTAACTTCATTTGGCTTTCCTTGCTAGAGAGAAAGGAGCATGTTTTTGTAGCTGTGCTTCAAAGGTCCGCTTCAACTGGGCTGCTCCTCAGTTAGCAAACTGCTGGTAGAAGGCAAGTTTGACCCTCTCAATGTGATGGCAAAGTTTAATAGCTGGCCCGAGCTTCAAGTCCATACACTCCTGAACAGTGGGCAGGGTCAGCAGCAGCAGCGCCTGGCCATCGATTTCCTGTCAGAAGACAAAAACTCCATAGTGACTTTGCATTTTTATTTTCCCTGCTCCTTCAGCTTTGGCTTGCTGTAATTGCAAATTCATGACCATTTGTGAACTAGATGTTTCTTTCATACTATTCCAGGCAGCTTAAAAATCTCTCTTTCTCACAACAAGTTAACTCCTTTCTTAAAATGTCAGCTCAAATTCACTGGCTAAGGGACAGAATCTCATGAGAAGCTATTGTAAAAAATCAACCTAACAATAGAAACCAAGGAAATTTAATGCAGAAAGTCATTTTACCTAACCTCTGCATCTTTCTATAGAAACAGAGGTTCTACAGGGAAAAGTACATTTTCTGGAACATCTACCACAAACCATACTCATCATTAGTTCTAGTATTGATACAGTTTTGATAGACAATGTTTCTATGGATTTTTTTTAATGGAAAATTTTAACCAAGATGCATGTACGATGTTAACTTGACTCATGTTTGTACTTTAGTCGTCATACTTTAACACAAAAACGTTCACTTGTTTTACAGCTGTACAACACTGTGATACCTGCAGTTAGCCTGCAAAACAGAAAATACTTAACATTTGGAAAAGTCAACACAAGTTGCAAAAATCTGTCTCCTAGAAAACAGGCTCCTGCCTTCATGGTGCTTGGTTGTAGGCATTCCCTATAGTTTAGGGATTTGGATGCCCCACAGACCAAAACGTCCTCCACCGAGTACTAAGAAACTTGAAAAATTCTGGTCATTCCCTTTACTCTCCTCTCCCAAACTGCAGGATGTTACACGTGCATTTGTTTTCTCACAACCCTATTATAAATTTAAACTAGCTTCTTTTTGTGATTCATTAGAGGATAAGAAGAAAAGTGACAGATTCAACATTTTAACAGACAGAAAATGATACCTGATCAAGGAAAATTCTCGCCAGTGGTGCACAGTCAGTGGATTTGAGGAATCGTACAACGTCAGCCACACTCCATTCCAGAGGGTTACTGTCCAGCTGCAGCTTTTCAGCAACTTCCATCTTTATGTCCTAGACAAGCCACCCAGCACAAAAAGAATTCCCAAAATATTACATACGCAATGGACCTACACCCCCCTCTACTCCCCCACACTCCAATATTCAGCTGCCAAATACAGCTCTGATGAGAGCTCAAATTGTAGAGGTTTCTTGGTTAGCAGAGATGTGCAGAACAGCATTGTGCTGAGGGTGGAGGCTATAATACCGTTAAGAGCCAGTAAGCAGGGATCTAAAACCAGGATTTGGTCGACAACCACATCACTGCTCCTGTTGAACCAAGAGGAGTGCTAACAGCTGGGAAATGGAAACCTCACCATTCTATCTACAGCTTTCTGTTTAGTCTTTATTACAGTCCTGTAATATGACTGTAATAAAAATAATGATTTTTAATCATGCTGTAGTGTCTTCACAATGCTCTTTATGGGTTAATAGAGTATTTTATGAGAACACATTTATGATGATTAATGCTCCCAAGATATTCATGCTTGCCCAACAGTGAGCAAGCTAGAACAGAAATCTACATTCAAAGTTACCTTTGGTGAAGGAGGTTTATTTTCATCATCAGAAAAGGAAAAGGTCCTAAGCTTCCTCTTCCGTTTGTCTCGGTCCTGAGCCAGGGAATGAGAGAGTTCACTCTGTGTAGGAGAGGATGACAGTGATTTCTTCTCTGATACCTCTGATTCTTCAAGCAATTCGTCTTGGTGCTCTGAGGTACTATCCTCAGTCAGAGATTCTTCATCTACCTCATCCTGATCATCCTCCTCTTCTCCTCCACTGCCCTGTAGAGGTGGGGGGGGCAGGGAGGGAAGAAGATGAAATAAGAAAATGGTAGTTTAGGACAAAAGCTACAATTGCCACCCATTTGTCAGCTGTAACCTGAGGTTACAAGGAACAAACACTTTGTTGTTTCAAATGAAGCTGGTCAAAGATCACATACCGTATCTATTAAAGTTGTTGCCAGTCTCATACCTGGGGAGATCCAGCTGGAGTGTTATCCACTGAAGTAGAAGAACGTTTTTTCTTATGAACAAAAAAATGTTTTCGTCTCTTCCGTCTTTTATTTGGTTTCTTCATGGCTACTTCCAGGTTACTGTGGCCACCCGGAGGCCTACCTATCCGCTTGTTTTTCCGCTTTCCATAATAGTGTGCTACCAGGACAGAAGAAAGGAGCATCATGTTGAAATGCACCTTCAATGTCACTAGTTATGTTTGTCCATCGTCAGGACTGGAAAAATCAGTAGAAGGACATTTCCCAATAGAAATCCCAATTCTGCAAAACTTCAAAATGAGTATGACTGTATTTTCCTCTTCAATTTGCTTTAAGGAAGAAGAGTTACTAATCAATTTTATTTGCCCTTTAAAGATTTACTTCCTTTATCTTTGAGAAGCCCCAAATTATCAGATTTTATACAAAAATCATCAGCCACAGACTGGGTCCAATTTAATGGCGCTTTTTGTGATGTTTTGTAGTTTTTAAACATGGCGTCAATGCACTTTGTTCTCGCAGTGTCAAATGATTAAAGTTAGTTTAAAAAAACCCTAAAACCCTAAAGAAACTAAAAGCTAAGAAAGGAGCTTGAAGGTGTTTTATTTTGTTCCACAATGAATGGGTAAAAGCAATTACAATGCCACTTAAATTACAATACTGGAGTCAGTTCTTGTCCCAAAAGTTGTCTTAAAAAGATAGAGCTTTAAGCACACAACAAAAAGTTAAGCCATGGTTGTACCACTTAATATAGAATTAATTTTTTCTCCCCTACACCCTGGCACATGGGTATTTTGTAGGCCTGTGTATGTAGGGCTTGAGCTGCTCCTTACGTAAGCAAAGCAATGTATTTTGGATTCCTTCTGAAGCCAAAGCCAGAAGAAACCAAAATATAACACCCCAAGTCCCACCTCGGTTTGATATCAGCGACCTACTCACTGTATTTAGTCTTTGTCAGGACAGAGCAGTTCTCTGAACACTTATCCAGCACCATCTGAGGGCCGAAGAGGTTTGGACAACATTCCAGCTTGATGCATGTTTTTCTACAGAAATCTGCCACCCGATCTGCCGTCCTCACAACTTCCACAGTTGCACGGTAGCTCTTCCCTTTGTACCTAGCATTGAAAATATGGTCGTAATTCAGGAATGCTCTAATTACCAGGATAAAAGTACTTCATTGAGAGGTGTACAAGAATGCTGCTTTCAGATCAAACCGAGGGAAAATCTGAGCAATGAGGAACTTCATGGACTGACAAGTCCAGGAAACAGGTAGTCCCATCTCTTATGACGGATCCCCAAGCAAAGAAAAAAAGCCAGCACCAGAGAGATTCCTGCAGTACCAAACACAGCAACACTGCCCTGCCAGCAACTATAAAATATCATCTGAGAGGAATATCCCAGAGTTTACATGTTTTGTTTTCTTTGTTCACAGATGGTTTGTTCTTTCTTTGTTTTTATGGGACTGCAGAAGTGTCCGCTGTGATGTGGACAGCTGGTCCCTAAAACCAAGAGCTGGTTCCCAAAACCAAGACAGAGTGCACTAGTTCAGCTAATAAAGGTAACAGCAGACAGCTTTTAGTGAGCCATTCCATGCACATACTACGGCAAACAAACGAACTACTGTCACATTTCCCATCAGCTTTCATCTAACTGCTGTACAATTCGTCAGGACAGTCACTTGCCATGACTCCACATATTGGTCCTGTTTGATGTAAATTAAGAAAAGATTTCTTTTTGTTTGTCAGCCTTGCCATAACACTGACAGAGCCGCACTGTGAAGTATCTGCCAGAGTCATTCATCATTTCTGCTTTGTTCTTCCAGCACAGCTACTGGCACGTGCTGATATCTATTAGGGATGTCTCAGGCCTGCAAGTATCTAGTCAATGCATTGGAAAAAAGAGCTATATCATCATAGCCCAGATATCCCTAGTGTCACTACTGTGACAAAAGAAAGCACACAGCAACTTCAGTGAAACCAAAACAATTTTTTTTCCCCTCTATTCTTCAGCTACATCTTCTATTTACATTAACCTTTCATAGGATCTTCCTATTGTTCAAACCCAGAGCAATCCTCCAATACATGGAAAGATGTCCTTTTACACACGAAACTGATCCAACAAAAGAATTACTGACATGTTCAGAACTATGTAGGAAAGTGTGCTATGGCACAGTGGGAAAAATCTAATCTCTAGTATGCAAACACAGTGACCTAATTACACGACCATCGCTACACTATAAAGGAATATCTGGATTTATCAAATATATGCAAATATGATCAATGCTTTTTTTCCTAGCCACAGAATAATCTTGCAAAGAAGCTACAACCCAAAAAGCTCAGCAGAAAAACTAGGGAGTGCTTTAGGTTAGGCTGTTGTAGAAAGACTTCCATGCCAGGCCATTTCAGAGCACTGCTATAACTTAATTTCAGAGGAATCTTCTTCCACTGAGAAGTTTGTGTGGAAATGCCATGGAAGTCTGACAAGCTTCCTAAGCAGTATGTGCTTCTGCTTTAAAATACTGACAATTATCTTCAGGTGAATTAAATTATCTTAAACCTCACCTGCAGGCCTGCCACTGTATATGCTATGTTGTACCAGTATCACACCATTCTTATTTGACCACTAGCTGCTTATGTGCCGGTAGCACCAGTAGCAGAGCACTCCTGGAATATTAAGGAGCATTAAAATCAGATGCACTTCACCAGAAATTCATAAAGAAATTTATAAAGATGTGGAATTTTAATGGCTGTCAGCATCTTGATATGCTATAATCAATTTTTCCTTCTCTGAAATGTGAGAAGTTAAAGCATAGACTGCAGAGAACATTGCTATTGGGATCAACTAAGAGGGGAGAACAGGACAAGAATTTACTTGGCTTTTAGAGTCTCTCCATGCCCATGCCATGCAGCCTCTTCATCCAACTGCAGTTCTCGCAGGACACGGCTAGGTTTGTACGCTGCATTGATCAATAAAGTGAGAACCTACAGTGAGGGAGGGAAGAGGAGAGAACACGTTTAAGTTACTTGTACAATAGATCTGTTTTAAAGTGCCAGGGTAGAATAGGAAATTACTTCTATTAATCCAAATTATCTAGCATCAAAGCATTCATTCACAGCAGGATTACAGATACCTCCTGATACTGCCAAAATGAAAACTGAGAGAAGTCGACACTTTGGGCCTTGCCAAACCTTCAGAATTTGTCTGTAGAGTCACAAGTGTATTTAGCAATTTCCAAGTCATTGCCCTTGAATTACACATCACTAAATTAAACCCTGGGGCTGAATACCACAAAACTTGTATAACCTTGGGTAAATCTAAGTGATTATCTTAGAGATTGTTTGACATGTGAAGATGTGCCAAAAAATACTGCAGGATTTTGCTGCCTGCCAACCCACTACTTGTTACAAAATCATACTGCAGAATCTTAAGCTCTCCTCTGTTTTGCTTTCATGATAAGGCCTGTACTATAATAAAATGAGAATTTCTCTGGTGCTGTAAAATAACTCAATGTTGTGAATAACCTGAAATTAGTGGGGGATAGCACAAAATAGCATTCAAACTGTATTTCTTATGTTCAGTATGTGCTTATTCCAAATCATTCCCAAATTGGGTGCATCAGAACCTTGACATAACCAAACTTGCAGCTTCATTCCTACTAATGCAGCAGTCCAGAAGTCCACGGTTCAAAAGAAGAGTATTAAATATAATGCAAGTACCAAACTCACTCTAGGATTCATACACTGAGCAAGAGTCATAATTGAAATGAATGCAACCAAGCATATTAGTTGAACTTTTAGCAACACTCAGCATCTGTACATCAGCAGGATTTGTGCAGACTTTCTGCTTTCAGGCAGTGAAGGAAGTTAAACGAAGCTGCCACAGAATTTCACACTTGCTCTTTTGGAGTGCTTACATCAGAGTACTGAAACTTGCAGAAAGGACAGAGTACTTTTCTGTATGCAAACCCAGAACTTTTTCAATAATCAGCTTGACTCTTGTCCACCGGACTCTTCTTTTACAGCATGTCTGCTGGAAAGTCTTTCTTAAGGTCTCTCCCAGTTATGTTATGTGATAGGGAAGGTAAAAATTCCAGAGACGTTGAATCAATTCCTGCATTTAAAGTGATTGTTTCATGAGAGCTCAAGTGTGCACACATAGTTATGCCTTGGGAAACTTTCACCCTCTCAGGTCAGATGACAACCATCCCATGACCTTTTTGGAGATTTCAGAAAAATAATTATTGCATTAAAGTATCTGCAAATTTGCTGTGAAACACCTTCTGGAAAAGAGGCTCTTTGGCATTAAAGAATGGCTCTTTTTCTCCTTCTTCCCCTCCCTCAGTTACGTTAGAAAGCAAAACCACAACTTCATCTGATCTTTGTGAATCATATCCAACTTATAAAACACAGAATTCTTTTAATTTTCCAATTACCGAAAATAGTTTGCCATTTCTACTAAGAAAATCTGTATTTCCTCTGTTTTAACATAAACAGTGCAAACTGTAAAGGAATTTTGGGATTATCTGAAGCTAAATTCTGTTAATTAAAATGGAAGCATTTATTACAGCTATAAAAAGATACTAACTCCCTTGATTGTGGTAATTACAGGTTACTCTGTTTTAACCTAAAATAAAGTTTAGCAGTAGAAGGCTGACTGTAACTCAGATAAATGAGAGGCTTTTACTCTTTCCAGCCATTCATAAAACAGTCCATGATTTATACTCAATTTTATGCAAAACCCCCTCTTTACTCATTATCAGCTTAAATTTATTAATTACCCATCTATAACTAGAGAGACACTCTAGCATTTATGATACACTGCTATATGCAAGTCCACTGTGTATGACCACCTCACCTCTTTCAGAACAAGAACACAGTTCCCAGGTCCCACAGACTGAGGAAGTTCTGCAATCCTGCCTTTGTTAAGGTAAGGCCCTGAGAAGCACCGGTGGTTGAAGTAGATCTTTGGGCAGCAGTACTTTCCATTAATTACCACTGAGAAATGAGAAAGCAAAGATTTAAATCACATGCTACAACCTCCCCAGCAAAGAATGACTTCTTGCAATATATAATATTTTGTTTGCTTGTGAAAAAGGACAGGAAAAAGTCTTGAATGACATGAATTTGGGGTAGCTTCAGTGTCACGTTTACAATGACACCATTAGCTATTTGATGTTGCCCAAATATTTTTCGTACTTCATACACATGCTTGCAAATTGTCAAACTACAGGAAATAAAGTTGGTCATTTATCAGAAAAGAAACAATTCTTCCTGGCTAGTCTGATGCTTCATGGTATTACACCAGTGCAAACAGGCAAGATGATGACAATCCCAACTTTCTGGTAGCAGAAGGACTTCCTACATAGCAATTCCTGATAAATTTCACAGTCAAGTAATTATGTCTCCCCCAAACTTCTGCCACCAGAGAAGCTGGCAAAGTTATTCTCCACTGTTTATCCTAAACTGCAGTATCACATTGCTTTGCATTTTCAGACTCTTTTCCCTCTATCAGCAAACAAAAGATGCAGCAACTGATGAAGTGACCTTTGATGAGTGACATCAAGTTTTCTAAATCTATTAAACAGTTCAACGCTGCTCAAAATTAAAGTTATGTATAATATGTATTGCAGGATACTTACGTATAAATACAAAATTGTTTTACCCTAGCAGTGTTGTAGTTTTTCGTGACTGAGCGACACTAACACTTAAAGATCTTAAATTCAGTAGTTGGTAACTGGCAGATAAATAAATGAAGTCAAATTTACACTGACTCTATTAAAAGCTAATTAAAATGCTAAACAAGCACGAATCATTTCTATAAAGCTTGCATTTGGTGCAGTTTCAGATGTGCATTTCACTGTACAGAAAACAGCGGAAGAGGCATTTTGTTGCCAAACAGATAGATCTGTATGACTGCTTCACCAGCAGATGTACTTATTCATCATATTCATTCTTGCAACAGTTTAGAAAATTATTAGATTTCGCCATCTGGCATACAAAGCAGTTTACTGTTTGAATTGCTTTTGTTTATCATGATGAAGTTATCATAAAAACCAGACAAACCTGCTTCCCAAAGCTAGAATCTAACAACTCAAAAGCACAGATGCAGTGCGCCTCTTATGCTTCTCCCAACATTATTAAACATAACAGGTGACAATAAAAAAATCATCTGCATAGGTCACACTACACATTTCACTCCACAAATCTTCTGCTGGGGGCAGGGGGGACATTCTGGTGTGAAAATCTAATTTCCAGGTTTAATGCACATAACAATTGCAGGACACAAGTAATTGTATGTTTTTGTTTATTTCATTCTTTTTTGAAGTTCAACAAATCATCAAGGAATGAAAATCTTCAAACACTTTCCTCCTCTTCCCTAAGAGAAGAGTGTTGAGCAGCTGAACAATGAGGCAGCTAAACTGTTACAGGATTTTGTCTTTGTTAGCCTGCCCTCTCTGATCAATACCTGAGTCAGAAGAGTTCAGTTCCTGGTTCTTTAGTCCATCATGAACTGTCCTTGAAGACAAAATTCTGAAATGAAAAGAGTAAGATTGGGAAAAAGGACAGATGGTAAGGATAGTCACCTCTCAGTTACTAAAACCCAACCATTAAAATTCTTTTTTTTCTCCAGGTCCAGCCTTATTAATCTGCTTTTTATACCTCCCCTGTTTCACAACAATAACATACAAAGACTATCAAATTCAATTTGGAAAGGACTACTGTACTCCTACAGCTAGCAGCAATCCTTCCTTGCTTGAAGTATATGGGCTACCATGGTGATAAACACACCACACAAAGCTACTGACAATAGTTGACATCTTCTGCCTCCTTTTAAATTCATTTCACATTTCATGGCACAAGGCAGTGCACAGTCTTATCTGAGGCATTTTGAAAAAGATGGATTTTAAACAAAATACAACCAAAGTGATTCAAGTACTCTGGTAAGAATTCCAATTATAAAACAAGGAAGAACAGTCTGCTCAGTATTTTAGGAGCAATGAAAACATTGGCAGGACTACTGACAGATCTGGTGTTTGTAAAGCTGGAAGAGTCAATAAAACCAACTGTCAGGCATTCTACTGAGCATTTTTGAGCAGGCTCACGCAAAGGAATTTCATGTGCATGACACAAAGTTTATAGACAAATTGTAGGTATTAGTAGAACTCTCCTTTTTGACTAGTCTGGGCCAAATTTAATCTGGGAAGGAACTGTTAGCAGTTCATCTACTAAATGACTCTCAGTAAAGCCAGATTTTCTGATCAGCTGTGCAAAATCACAGCCACATTTTAAGGCAGCCACATTTTCTAAGCATGTTTAGATTACAGAAACTGTATTATTTGAGAAGGGAATACAACCAAAAAGGAATCCAGTAATTTTCCCTATTCATCACCATTAAAAAAAAAAAAGGCTCAAGCACAAACTTACAAACACAGGCTTAAGATCAGGCTAATTTTTCTTAAATGCACTCCAATACTCACAGATAATGCAATCTTTTAAAAATGAAAGATCAACAATTTCAACCCCAGAACGTCAATGACTTGACCTATTCAATAATTCAGCTGAGTTGCACTAACTCTGTTAAAAAACAAATTCCATTATTTCTATCTCCCACTAAAGCAGTGCAAGAAGTCTTTTTCAACATCAACAGGAACTACCAGCATTAAGACAAATGGATTGTGCAATCTCTCAACCTTCAGTATAGCACTTCTGTAAAGCTAAATCTCCACTAAGAAAACATGATTTACCAAATAGAAAAAAAAATCAACAAAAAATAAAAGCAAAAAACCTGTTACTTACTGTTTCTCTGGTTGAACTACTGCAATTTTTTTCTGCTTGTTTACTGAAAGGAAGAAGAAGAAAATATGAACAGCAAAGTATGGGAGGCGTACAAATGAAACTTCTAGTACAATATATATACTAGACTCATTTCTTCTAAGTTATACACCAAAAAGAATCTATGTTCAAAGTCAGCACAATGTTAGATAGCTGACCTGTCTGCACTAGAGACATACTGGCCCATGTAATTTGATGTAACCCAAAAGGTTTACTTCAACTTTCACTAAAAATTCATTAAATCAGGCATGCATATCCCCAATCTTCTAGGAAATCTCACCTTTTGTGCATCTTTCTTTGCATCATAGGCCCTAAACTGCCTGTAATACCAGCCAAAAAGGAATGATATGCTTTCCTTTTCAGCACCCAAAGGTGCTGAAAGCCTAACCAAAGGTTAGGTTCATAGGCCTAACTCTCCACTTTACTGGCACAAGAAACTTCAACACTGTTTAACTTTGAAATGGAATGAAATCAGCTGGTTAGAAACATATACGACTTAAGCCAACTGCTATGGAGGAAAACACTGTTGCAACTAAGAAAGTCAACTAGATGATAGGTCCACCTGCTAATTCTGGCTTTCACAATCAGGTAATGATATTAAATAAGGCAATGCAACATGTGCCTCTTCAGCAATTTCAGGCTTTGTCCCCAACAAATTTCTGGATTTTTTTTTAAAGCATCTTTTCTCTAATTAGGTTGCTCACACTTCCTCCTCTGTCATTGGCAGTGCAGACATGTCTCAGGTAAGTTTCTCTTGCATTGACTTCCAGTACATGACAGCTCATCCCAATCTTACTTAATAAACATTCAGAAAGTTCTTCAGTTTCTCCAACTCCCATTAAACTTTAATAAACAGAGCTCACTAACCAGTTGAGAGAAGACACTATCTTATGCTACTTACTAGTGTAGTTAAAACAGGTAGGATTTACTTTTCAACATTTTGTCATTAAGGGATCATAACCATCTGGCCCATTTAGAAAGCCAGTCCCCTTTATTTCAACTCCAAAATGTATACACACTCAACACTGTTTTGTTATGGCATTAATTTTACTTGCACAAGTGCAAGTGTAAAATCAGTATCAGGTTCAGATACATGGCAGGAACAGCTCAGACAAAAGTATATACATAGCATGGGTGTGTGTGCATACACACAGATATCATTTCTTTATTGTGACTAATGGATCGTTTCCACATGCTCGTACAGCATGCAAGGGTCTCAAGCCAACACTGCCTGTTTTGGAGTTGTATGGATTCCAACTGGACCTAACAGCCAGGGGAACAGTTGCACAAGGCATGGATTCTCTGTACATGGTGAACGTTTCCAAAATCAGTGATGCCAGCAATAATTCTGCAGTAGCCTACTCTTGAAGGTCTTGCCATCTCTGTCAACCCAGCTAACCACTGCAAATAGAACAGAACTGATACCTATTGCTTTGCGAGGAGGTCTGAGCTGATATCCATTCGTCTCACACCAACCCACTGGAAATATATTCATGGATTCCACGCTCACTATACAGTCAGGGACGGGCTTCTTGGAGCCTGTTCAGTTTAGGGAAGCAAAAATTGAAACAACTCATAAAAATAAAAAACCTCATTTGGTTAATGCTTGCTATATGTTTGCCAGTGAAGCTGCTTTTACTTATGGTGTATCTGGAACACAATATCAATTGTTTATTCATCCCCTTTTATTGATCAGATTCTTTCCTGACCTCCTTTGCGTCCTCCTAAAGGCTGGAGATAGGAATTTGCCACCCACAGTTTAGCAGAGACGCACAGTGCATAGTAAGTGCATGCTGATGTTACTTCCAATCAAGAAATGGGATTATAATGGAGAACGGCTGACATAGGCCTATTCTATCTTAATGAAGAACCTCTTTAAAGGTTTTCTTCCGAGGTCCAAAGCTTGCTCAGAACACAAGTCACTCATTTGTAAAAATGGTACAAGGCCCTTGCTTTCTAAAAGACACTGATCAGCACTTCACACAGTGCACTAGCCTAGCACTGACACGCTGCAAGGCACAAATGCCATTTTTGCCTAGTTTAAATAAGCACTGCCATGCAAAGCTAATTGGGAAACAGACAATGCAAATGGGTTTTTTGCTGTGTTTTCATTGAGGAAATGGTGATTTGCTGCCCATATTCAGCAAGCAGTGAGTTTGCTCCAGATGCTCTTCAGGTTTGATGATGGTACTACAGAAAAATCAATGCAAGTGCTACTCTCCTCTTCCACATCAGGCTTACCCTCCAGCTGAAGCCAGAGGTAGGAATCTTTCAACTTGGTGACTGTAGCAATGCAAACTTCTTCAGGATCAACTGGGTTCACAGCCTCAAGTTTCATGTTCTCTTTAAATCCGTGGTCAGAAGTTAACTAGGAAAAAAGACAGAATACTTCAGTAAAATACCACCTGTATATCCAGTAGATGATATGAATAGCCACGAACAGGAGCGACACACAAAAGTCTCAGTATTTGAGTAACATAGAAAGATAGTCACGCAGTCAGAGAAGATTTCAGATAATTAGCACATTGAATACAAGTAAGATATATACGAACTACACAGAATTTAAGTTAAAAAAGGTTCTATAGACAGACCTAGAAAAGAACATGTTTGTACTCAAAAAGATGCTGAGACTTACTGAAAGGATTGAGTGCATTCTAAGCAACCAGGAATTCTCTGCTGCTTGCTACCTAAGTGATAAGTCTGACAAATAGTCTGACCAGGCTCTCTTATTCTATTATGTTAGCTTGGAAATCCACTTTACGTATGCAAATAACATTCCTGCCTCATGCAAATGAGTTCTGGCAGACAGCAAAGGAAGCTTTCTTTTCATTTTACATTTTTTGGATAAGTAGGATTTTACTTTATTCACCAATTTAGTCCACATTTATAAAAAAAATCCTAAAAAGTAAGAATGGATATTTATCCAGCTCTGAAGCTCCTGAATTAAAGATAAGAAGTAACAGCCAGAGGACTCTTCCTCCCAGAACCACTCTGCAACGTAAGTACAGGATCAATACATTATGAATTCTGGAACTAGCCTATAGTGATTAACTCTTCTCAGAAAAGGGATAATAAATTCAATGACCTGTTCTAAGATGCCACAGCTTACAAGACAGAACAAGGGCAACAAGAATTCATAGCCAGCAACACCCTCTTCAAAAAATGGTAATTATTCATTTTAATTTCTTCCCCTAAGCACTGCAATAGCCCAAGTGTTGTAAATGGAATTGGAAGGCAGGTGTTAATAGTACCCTTTTCTGCTTGACAAGGTATTGTGCTTTGGAAGACAGCAATACTGTCACTGAACCAACAAAAGCCCAAAATCTAGCAAGTACTTCAGGCACTGATTAATGTAAAATGATTATTTGGTACTAATTTAAGATGACTTGGTATTGATTAATACAATGGAATGAATTTTTCAAGCTGAAAGGAAGGAAGATTGAAAGAGTACACTAAGTAAATGAAGATAAGGTCTATTAAAAGGCCCTGTTTCCACCATTACAGGAGTGTCAGGGATTGATGCTGTTTTATGACTATTCCACAGACTCTCACACATCTCAATTTCACAAAACAATCATTTATTTTCAATCTGCTTTATCACAACTGAAGCATTTGGTCCACCACTTCCTTATCTAGGAAACTGGCATACACCTACTTCAGTTCACATACATTTGTACTCTCTTAACTCTTTTGTTTCCTCGGTTATCACAGGTAAGGTGTTAAGGTACTCACATGCATCCAGAGGAGGGCAACAAAGCTGTTGAAGGGGCTGGAAGGAATGTGCTATGAGGAGCGGCTAAGGACTTTGGCTTTATCTAGTTTGGAGAAAAGGAGGCTGAGGGGCGACCTTATTGCTCTCTACAGCTTCTTGAGGAGGGGAAGTGGAGAGAGAGGTGCTGATCTCTTCTCCCTGGTGTCTAGTGATAGGAATGGTGGGAATGGTTCAAAGCTGTGCCAGGGGAGGTTTAGACTGGACATTAGGAAGCATTTCTTTACTGAGACGGTGGTCAAACACTGTAACAGGCTTCCTAGAGAGGTGGTCGATGCCCCATCCCTGTCAGTGTTTAAGAGGCATTTGGACAAAGCCCTTAATAATATGCTTTAACTTTTGGTAAGCCCTGAAGAGGTCAGGCAGTTGGACTAGGTAATCGTTTTAGGTCCCTTCCAACTGAACTATTCTATTCTACTTGAAAAGGTAATTTAAGTAAAAAACATGCAAAAGGTTCTTCCTGGAATCAAGAGTGTCATTCACACAACAGAAGAGAGATTTTTCTGCAAGAGAACCTTACCAAAGGGAAGCAGCTCTGGGGAGCCGCCTCAGCACCACATTGTTTGAGGTAGTCTGCCCAATCGAAGTCCTGCCCAGGATAACCTAGGTGAAGAAAAAGCAAAGGGGTTGGTTTAACAGCATGAGACTCATTTCAAACTGACATGACATACAGATCACTGAAATCTGTTTGGGTCACTCAAGTTTGTCAGCTGACTAGGGCTTCACTGAGCCATCTGAGGTCAGCCCGCAGCATGGTTCTCACATATTTGAGATACCCTCTTTATTTTCATTGCAGAAGGGCTTTGGGCATTGCCACACCTTGACTCCCATTTTTGACTTGAAATGGCGTCAAACTAAAAGTGACTTCACAGAGAGCAACCTGAAGTGTGAATAAAGTACACCTGCTAAGCAGACAAGGGCAGCAATCGAGACACGGGGAAGCATTTGCACCCTTTTCACAGGGCACAGATGTAATTCAGAAGAAGTTTCTGCAAGATTACTTCATCGATGTCATGTCAGCTCTGACAATTTTTTTTTAAATTAGAACACTCAAAAAGTGCACAATACCAACATATTACTCTCACAAAAACACATTAAATACTAAGTCATTAAGAGAGCAGTTAGATGTCCTAAGAGGCTCATCAAGTTTGCTAACAGCTGTAAATCTGCATACATGTTTGAAGGGAAGAGTCTTAACAAGGAGTCCATCAGGAGACAGAGCATATTTCCAAGGAAAAGACAAACTAAATTCTTCTTGGAGGAAATACTTCACTTCCCTGTGATCTAATAAAAACCAAGTAACTGGAGGGAACTGGGTGCAGAAGTGTGCTGCCATGATAGTTTGAGGCTGGCAGTATATTAGCAAGGAGACAACTGCAGCGGTTATTCCGGTACTAACTTGGAAGCACTCCCCTGCAAGGGATGCCTGTGACAAGGGTTTAAGAAATCAAACACAATTTTAAACCTAGACTAAGAATGTAGGATTGACGTGACAATCAAAAAACATTTAGTTCAACTACCACTCAGACAGGGCCTAACCACAGAAGGACCTATTTATTTTTCTCAGTTTTATCAGTGCCAGTAGGGCTCTTGGGACCTCACACAATTCAGAATGCCCACCATTTCCAGGGGGACTATGAGGAGAGAAGCTTAAAATCTTTGTCAGTTCCAGTCACATGCCTAGAAAGTGAGATTTTATCTTTCACCTGCAAAATTCTAGGTAATGCTAGGTCAAGCAAAGCCACTTTTTGTACCTTACCCAAGGAAAGGCAAGAGACAACCAACCTATGGTTTTTGCTCCTCTGATGTCACCAGCAGCTAAAACAAAACATTCAGAATTCTGTGGTGGTGAATAAGAGTACTGTATTCCTCGTTTTACAATACCATTGACATTTCCATTTTGAGAAAATGAATAAATATTTCAGTAGCTGAGGATCACTTCCCTATTCCCTTATGTCCTGAAGCAATGTTTCAGCAATCTGCTACCTTGCCTGATAGGTCCTTGGAAAAAAAATACTTCATTAACTTGTTAAGTTATATAAGATATTCTAAAAATATTATAAAATGTTGGATAACAGTGTTCCATTCTGACCAGAAGCAAAAATCCAATGCAAAGACTATAGGCTTCTGATATCATGTTAATTAATGCTGAAATCACCATTGCCATCAGCCCTGGAACACATACTCCATTCGTTCAAGTGTTCAGGATTTGATGCATGACCAGCATCCCCAGCCACTGTCATCTTCTCAAATCCAGGCACGTACCCAGGAAACTTCAGTTTCACTAACTCAAAGCTCCTGTTTCTCAGAATTTGGTCTTTCTTGTTCTTTGCTTGTGTTACTACATGTAATTCTTTTGCAAAAGCGTTGTCCTAAACATAGCGCTCTGGGGATTGGCAATCTACTTCGTTCAAAGAAGAGCGAGCATGACAAGCTTGCACAAACATACCTGGTGGGGGACTGAGATGCAAGCCGTTCTTCAGACTCCACTGCACAGGGAAAATACCAGCACTGTTGACGTGACAAATGTAAGACTGGCTGGTTGTACTGTCTGGTCTCAAGTCATCAATTTGTATCATGAAATATTTTTCGTTGTATACCTGTAGTTAGCCAAAAGAGAACCATGTGGTCTTGTAAGTAGCACATACTGATCTACTGCTCCCTCTCCCCCATTTTGATAACTATTAAACAGCAACACTGCACAATGAGAACCCTTTACCTTGAAATACTGTGAGGGTTAAAAAAAAAAAAAAAGAATTAAAAGAGAATTTATGGATTCATAAACCAGCAGACTCCTCTGCATTATCTGGAAATTTAACAAAAATTATTAATAATAATAATAAAAGGTAATGTATGAACACTTCAAAAATAAGTTGATCAAGTGCTATATGAAATTTTCTTATGAAAAAAATGCAGAGAAATTAAGAGTTTGTGGTCTTACTACGATTGTGTAATAACTGCTTATTTCAACAAGGCTGAACTGTGTCCGGGGATGGACTGTCACAAGCAAAACCTGAAGTAACTAGGAGCAGTACACGAAAATGTCAAGAAAAGTAAATGATTTTGCTTTGATTGGAACTGGTTGCACCTTTTAGTACTAAGCGAGCGTCTTATTTGAAGAAACTCTATGTGTATTGGGTTTGTGTGGCAAGGTTTTGGTAGTGAGGGGGTTACAGGGATGGCTTCTGTGAGAAGCTGCTGGAAGCTTCCCCAATGTCCGACAGAACCAATACCAGCCGGGTCTAAGATGGACCCGCCACCGGCCAAGGCCGAGCCAATCAGCGATAGTGGTAGCACCTCTGGGATAACATATTTAAGAAGGAAAAAAAGTTGCAGGGCGCACAGAAATGGCAGCTGGAGAGAGGAGTGAGAACATGTGAGAGAAACAACCCTGCAGACCCCCAGGTAAGTGCAGAAGGAGGGGAGGAGATGCTCCAGGCGCCGGAGCAGAGATTCCCCTGCAGCCCGTGGGGAAGACCATGGTGAGGCAGGCTGTCCCCCTGCAGCCCAGGGAGGTCCACACCGGAGCAGATCTCCACCTGCAGCCTGTGGAGGACCCCACGCCAGAGCAGGTGGATGCCCAAAGGAGGCTGTGACCCCATGGGAAGCCCACGCTGGAGCAGGCTCCTGCCAGGACCTGTGGATCTGTAGAGAGAGGAGCCTGTGTTGGAGCAGGTTTTCTGGCAGGACTTGTGACCCCGTGGGGGACCCACGCTGGAGCAGTGTGCTCCTGAGGGACTGCACACCGTGGAAGGGACCCACGCTGGAGCAGTTTGTGAAGAACTGCAGCCCGTGGGAAGGACCCACGTTGCAGAAGTTCATGAAGGACTGTCTCCCGCAGGAGGGACCCCATGCTGGAGCAGGGGAAGAGTGTGAGGAGTCCTGCCCCTGAAGAGAAAGGAGCGGCAGAGACAACGTGTGATGAACCGACCGTAACCCCCATTCCCCATCCTCCTGTGCCGCTGCGGGGATAGGTAGAGAATTCGGGAGTGAAGCTGTGCCCAGGAAGAACGGAGCGGTGGGGGGAAGGTGTTTTGAGATTTGGTTTTATTTGTCATTACCCTGCTCTGGTTGATTGGCAATAAATTAAGTTCATTTTCCCCAAGTTGAGTCTGTTTTGCCCGGGACGGTAACTGTTGAGTGATCTCTCCCTGTCCTTATCTTGATCCACAAGCCCTTTGTTATATTTTCTCTCCCGTGTCCAGCTGAGGTGGGGGGAGTGATAGAATGGCTTTGGTGGGCACCTGGCGTCCAGCCAGGGTTAACCCACCACAGTATGTTAAGACTTTAAAAGAGAGACCACCAAAACGTAAGATACTATATTGAGAGACTATCTGTCCTAAAGAAACAGCAACAGTTCCTGGAAAATACACAAAAAAAGATTTTAAAATACGTCCTGGTTTTATGTTGTACAGCAAGACTTTGGTTTACTACATCAAAGCAGGTCTCTTGAGAACCTTTCACCTGCTTACTAACACCAGAAGACAGAAGTTGCTCAAAACCTGCTTATGTTGGAGAGTTTTCATTTCAACTTTTAAACCTATGTGTGGGCCCTTGTTTGAAAATCAGGCCACCTAAATGTCAGAGCTTGTACATAATAATGACATAACCTTTGCAAAAAAAACCCCAAATCTATCTTCAGGTGGATACTCAGATTATAAGGGATTATATCTAATTTTAAAAATCTGGGTTTGACAATTTTAGCCATTTGATCTTTTGAGCTTGTATCCTCATGGAACTTTTCCCCTCCATTCAAATCCAATGGCTTCACCATAAGCAGTTAAGATTCTTTTTCACAGCAACCTGTCCTCTAAGAGAGACATACAAAATACTTAATGTGAAAACTAGTTCAAGGTTTTAAGATAATCTGTTAACAAGAATTTCCTGAGCATTTAAGAATAGAAGTAGCAACAGAATTGAATCTTAGCAGGACAAGTTAAAGAACGCTGGTACCTTGAGAACTGTAGCGGGAGAGATTACAAAAGGAGCCATTGGGTCCACAGCTTCTAACTTCATGCCTTCAGAGAATGAATGCACTCCAATCACAGGTTTATCCTGAAAAATATGTATCAGTGTGATTACCTGCCTTTCTCCATCAAAAAAAGATGTACCTTACATAATTCAACTGAAGAGGATAACTTGAGTTTTTATTGGTTCATTCTAAGAAATGAACTTGTCAGATTCCCAGCAACCTCTCTATAATGAAGAAAAAGGCCAACTATGCTGTCTGAGACTGACAGTTTTCTATGAGTTTTAAGAAATTGAGTCCCCAAGACTTCCTCCTCTGACATTCTCCACATAGAAGCAAGATTTCACACTACAGGGTGGTCTGGTAAGTCAATAGAAATGTTTTTTTTCCCCTAACCTTTAGCACTCATCATGAGCTACAATAGTAGTAGTAGAACAATAGTAGCTGTAGTAGAACTACAGAAGTCTCCATTTTCACCCTAACAAAAACCTGCAAAACAGGGCTCCTGCTCCAGAATTATATATATCCTGCTCTGTATACGACCCAACAAATTCAAGAGCAACAGCACCTCCTCTTCCATTCTGCTTAAGGGTCCAAATGAAGCTGAGAAAAATAAACTAAGAACTTGAACGACTAAATTTACTTCTCAAAACGTGTCAAGATTTTTTTTAATTTCAATTCATATATATTTAAATTCAGATGTATTAGTAACTTTTACTAACACTCAGTATATAACAGGACATCCTACATACCATGTGTAACTATATCAGGTTACAGATTAGATGTTACATACATTAAGCTTTTCAATGTACTCACACAATTATAGAGACTGTAGTAACCCTGAACTCCTCTAGAAGGACAGTAATTCACAAGACCAGCTGGTGAACAACCAGAGATGCCATTATAAAGCATCAGAACCAGGGCTTTTTCCCAGTATGGCAACTAATGGCTCACATAATTGTTATGGGTGTGTTGTCTAACTTAGAAGAATTCTATAATAGTATGATTGTTTTTTATTATTCTTACTTTTTTAAACTAGAGGGAGAAGGAAAAAAATTTTAAAAACACCCAAAAATGCAAAGAAAACAAAACAGTGAAAGGATTTTGAGCAACAATGACTGACTTCCCTGAATCACTTCTTAGGAATATAGCATTTTCATTACATCATCCACAGCATTAAACTACACATATTGTGCCTTTACTTTAAAGAGATCTGTAGGAACTGATGACTCCTCTTCCTCCACTTTCACCTTCTTGAGGATCTCTTGCCAATCTGCTTCACTCTTCAAGGACCTAATGGCTTGAGTTAAAAAAAGGAAAACAGTGAATGAAGTCATTCTTCCTTCTTCTTTTCCTTCAGAACACACAGCAATAAAGCCAAATGTTTGATTTGTGCTCCTCCAACCGCTAAATTCCTATCTGTGCAAATACTTTCCTTCTTAAAAATTGTTTTCTTCAACATTTGGATGTGTTACAAAAAGTGACTTCAGTCAAGCAACACTGTATCACCCATATGCTGCCTAGTCTAGTTTTTCCTGAGAAAACAGATCACATCAACACAGAGGAAAACTTCTGGAGAAACGTATAACCAGAAAACAAATCCCCAGCTGGATAATGCTAGCTTGTTTTATGCTTAAGCAAGCAGAAAGTTCAAGAAATGTTCCACAACTCTGTCCCAGCTGCTAAGTTACTCTTTTAGCATCTGTAATTGCAGATCATACACCTCTGATAGAAGAGGAACTACTTGTACTAGTGCCATTGCGCACAAAGGATCCCTGTGAGTATATCAAAGGTCTTATGTAGACATAAAAAGGAAAGAAATCCAGTAGCTGACTAATATTTTTAAAAGACATTATTCACTCAAATAGTGCTGTGGAATCCACCCATCTAGTTTCTATAAGCAATTTGGTGTCTCCCTTTTCACAACTGTGATTTCAGCAGAGATTGGTCAAGCACTAGAAAAGGCAGTATGCTCAGTCATTTCAACAGAAATTGGTTTGGTTTCCTCAGCACAATTTCTTGTTGCAGTAAGCGGAAAACATTAAAAAAAACACAACAAAACCAACTGTTCTAAACAAACTGCACTTCTGCAACTAATAGCACAGACTGTGCCAGAACCTTAGATGTACACCTGCCTTTGCAGAAAGGCTTTAGTGTAAACGCTCAACATTTTCCAGTTTTATCCCAAGGCTTCCCCTCATCAGGAAACATGTTACATCACCGCTCAGCTCATAAGCAACCCATTTGTCTTTCAGCCATTTTATGGCCCACTTCTTTGATGACCCACCCTGACATGCACATGCCTGGAAAACATGGTCATCTGTCCCACCCTCTGCCTCCACTTCCATGCACTCGTTCCCTGAGCACCCATTTTTAAGGACATTTTCATATCCACATAATACCTCTTTAGACAGTGCCTTAATTAGCCCAGTGGTCTTGGAGTCACAACGGCAAAAGCTCCTGTTGAGCAGTACTTCAAAACCAGATGACTTTACCCCCACCAGGAATACAAACCTACCAAAAATAACTATGAAGGCAACCCCTTCCTCAGTTCCTCCCTTTCCACAAACAGGTAGAAAGTTTTGACAGGCAAAACCATTTCAGCAACTTATTTGAATGAGTGAAAAGTCTTGTAGGACTATTTACTGGTGTTTTCACTTACATTTTACTAGGTAATATTTGTCAGATCACACACTGATTATGTGACCACCATATGCATCCAGAAGGCAGCTTTAGAACACTAAAGCAGCAGCAGTATTCTCTAGCCTCTGACCACCATATAAGATATAAGTTTTGAAGTACCTAAAGGTGGTTGCAGGCTATATCCATGTTGAGCTGCCCACCCCACTTGATGAAGGAAAGGATCCAAGTAGAATAGCCATTGGTCAAATTTGTCAGAATCCTCCAGCCCTTCGTATCGCAATTTAAGTCTCCCACCAACATTTTCTACCACGTTGACTATCCACGCTTCCAGGGAATCCCGGATGTTTTGCAGTTCTAATCGGGACCCTGGTGCAATGAGATCCAATGGATTTTTCCCTCTGTGAAGCTACAAAAAGAACATAGATTATTCTGTACAACAGAACAAAACAAATCCTGTAATTCCACTTCTTTACAAACATTCTTTTTGCATAAATAAAGTATGAATACAGAAGTAAAGAAATACAGGTCCCTTACTAACACAAAACAGAAATGACAATGTTTAGAATCGCTGGTGCTGCGCTGGTGAGCTTCTGCACTGCCTGTAGATACAGTCACAAATTTCACTTAAGTCTTCCTCATCATTTTCAGAAGCATTATGACTTGTATACTCAAGGTTTGAAGGAAACATGAATAATCTCTTTCTAAAACTGAGTCATCTAGCATACAAACATGACTAGACAGAAAACATACAAAGATAAAAATGTTAGTTGTCAAGAAGATGTCGGCAGCATTTTCCAAAAAAATTATGTTCTGTACTTTACAACCAGACACTGATACAAGGTGTAAATACTGTCTTAAGTGCAGAGGAGGGGATACAAATTTGGTTCTTCACTAGCAAAAATGCAAGTGAAACAATAACCTGCCCATTAGTTAAAAAAAAAAAAAAGTGAAAGAAGGAGTCAACTCAGAAAGGAGACAACACGAAAGCTAGATAAATAAAGGATTATTCCCTTAGAGCTGTAAGAAGGAGGAGAAGAATAGGAGGAAGACTGAAACCTAAGGGAGTTTGAAAAAGGTCTTTCTTTTGATAGAATTAATGAACAGCCCAAACCTGCAGTGACAGTTTCAGGACAACACTATCAAAATTAAATACTATAAATAGGAAACACTAGAGAGTGGAACTTTAAGGTCAGCAGCATATTACAATGCTCCCTAAACTTAAAAAAGGGAATTGAACTGACAATCTGAATAGGGATTTCCTTAATGACAAAAGGGAAAATCAAGACAAAACCCAAGATGCAGCACATTGCAGCACTTACCCCCTCCAGCAGGTTAGCAGGAGCACTGCATGCTCCTTTCAGCACCCGCTGAAGGAATTCCTCCTGGTCAGGTATCTTGTCCTTGATACCTAAGTGAAAAGTGAAGAAAGACTGTGATTCTTCCTGTCAGTTAAATATTATTCAGGTGACAAGACGTTACTACGCTCTTGTGCTGCCTAATTGACAAGAATCTGCCACATACTCACCAGTAACACCTTAAAAGAAGAAAAAACCCAACAAAATCTTTAAAGGAAATGACAAAGCAGTAGAATTTGGTGGGTGATGATTAAGATAACCACAAGTCTCTGTAAAAATAAGTCTAGTTCTGAAATTAAGCTAACTCCTCTCTGGTGAAAAAGCAATCTCCTACTGTAAGTCATGGCATTTCAGAAAAACACGGCAGAAAACCTCAACTTGTCATCACAGCAACACCACCTGCGCATAACAGCAATTATGAAGACTACCTGCCAGGCTTACAAAGGACAAAAGCATACTTCTGTATGTACTCCCCACTTCTGCATATAGAGCCAATACCTTCAGGCACTTTGAGAATCTTCTTGTTCTGCTCACACCAGCCAATTGGGTGTAAATCAGCTGTCATGATATCACACCAAAAGTCAGCCTTGCGGTCTTCCCCGTAACCATCGTAGCGCAACAGGAGCAGCTGCCCACAGGTAGTAATGATGGTGGCTACCCAGTAGGTGTTTTGGTCAGACTTGACAGCAACTTCTAGCTTCATACCAGGGGCAAAACCATTCTGCAAACTCGTATCCACCTGAAGAGGAAGAAGATCATCACATTTGAGCATCTCTCAGATACTTCGTGGAACCACAGAGGGAACAATTTAGACATGTTCATTAGCAAAAAACCTCAAGCCAAATGCCATCCAGTCTCTTCATCATGTTATGTGAACCAGATTGGAGTGTACATGGAATCATCACTCATGAAATCTCCTTTGCATTTCATAGTATCTTTTCAACCTTAAATCAATATCTTGCAATTCATCTTCCTGCCCTGCACAATACCTCACCCACCACTGAAAAGCTTTCCAACTCAAGCTGGGCTGCCAAGCTAGGCAAAATTAAAGGTCAAACTCAGCAACACAACTCAGACTTTTTGTGTTAAACTGTGTCTTTCAACCTCTTTGGACGAAGAGCCTGTTTAAAGCACATACACATGCTGTAGGTAACAGTATCAATGTCTCTTCCGCCATGCTCACTTAAGAAGTCACAAATCTGCACAAATTGCAGAATAAGGATTTTTAATGTCTCTACGCAAGAACCCAAATAATTCTGTATGTAGCATTGTTACATAAATTGCATAGAACATAAACACTATGTGTTCTTCAGTGAACTCTGGCTTTGACAACAATAAAGCACCAAATACTGTGTGCGTGTGTGCGCGCACGCAGGTCAGGAATCTGACTGCACAGTATTCAGATACTGAAACATGAACTTAAAAAGAGAAGGCAAAACATTAAGTTTCTTGTATCCCAAACTTCCCCCAGCTCAAACATTCCTGAAAGAGCAGAAGGACCCTGTTCTGCTCTCACTACAGTATGTTTCTGAGCTACGCTTAATTCCATGGCCTCAGTCTTAAAAATCTAACATGTCAATCCCCTGTTCTCAGCTGAATGTAACCAGTGTTTTCCTTCTTAAGTGGTCCCAAGTTCCATTTCCTCTTTGACTCAACTGCAAAAAAAGGCTTTCAGTATGATGCAGATGCAGTAGATATTTTCTGGGTTATTTATTACCAGTTCTGCGCTGACGGTTCAGTAACTGGCATAGCTATTATAGTCTCATCAGCCAGCACATACTGGTTTGCTAAAAATAAAACTAAGAGAACCACATTAGAAAGAAAAGCATATGCCTCTGTTAACTGTTCACATCCTTTAGGTTAATACCCTTCACTTAGAGAAACCCCTTCTTAAAAACAAAACAGCAGGACCCAATACCTGCAGGAATTTTGAACTGGTATTACAGAGGTCATCTCTTCAAAAAGATAGTTGTCTTGCTGAAGAGATATTAAGAAAGACTTCATATTCTGATTCCTGAGAGAAAAGCCATGAGCTCGACACAAAGTCTGAGGAACTGGGAAATCTGTGCAGCTGATTTCTGATACCTGAACTTTCAGCAAAGCCTCACAGCAGAGAGAGCTGCATTCAATGAAACCAACAGCAACAGATGGAGCTTTCCCTGAACTCAGGTGCATTTTTCTAACACTGTCATTTATGTTCCCCGGTGGATACAGCAGAGACCAAGAAGTTAGCCCCCTCTCCTGGCAGCTGGGCAAGACGACACCACTAAGTGGTTTAAAGCACAAAACTTGTTTCTTTAGGCTGGCTCACTGAGCACACTAGCTAGCAGAAGATGCTGTGGAAGCTCGGGGAGTATTTTCTTTGGAGCAGTGGGTCTGAGAGTGGCAGCTTCCTGCTGCACATATGGCAAGCTGAGATGGCCACGAGAGGTTCGTGATAGCACTGCTTAGGCAGCTCCAACTCCCAGGCCCTCCTTCCCATCGAGCACTATCCCCCCGCTTTGTGCCAGGTCACAGGTCAGACCTGGGGATCCGATTCAGCTCAGAAGGAGGTAATGATAATGAACAGGCAAAAGGCATTAGGAGCACGCAAGAACACACAGCAAATACATGTGTTCAGATGATGCTGAACACTAACTTAAGTTTTAATATGTATTTACACACACATATAAGTTGCAGAAAGGAATTAAAAAAGAGCATTCAACATTTCTAGGGAACGTGTATTTAGACGTAGGGGGGAGGATGACAACATTGGCGTCCAGTGCAACTCCAGGTTTTGGTAAGCTCTTTTTCCTGCTAGATTGTAGGCAGAACAGTCACTTTGATCTCAATATTGTTTAATTTTTAAAATGCAAACAAATTAAACATTAGAACACACTTAATTTGAAGAAGTAGCTTACATTTTCCAACGCATCTTGCTCATAGCAAGAGCAAAACTTTCAGAATTACTAAAAGCATACAAATATGAAAAAGTCCTCTCTCCCACCAGCAAGTCTAGTTCTTTGCTAACACAGGCTGTGTAATCACGCATTACATTTTCTTAACCTGATCATGTACTCTCCTACAACATGGGTTCGGTATTTCTCCCCCACCACTCATAATGGGAGCCTGGTCACAGTCTCACCACTCCAATATTTAAAAAGAACCAAACAAAACCATTAAGCTTCCATCTAAAATTTATTTATATTAATTTATTTATTTATACATGTCCATTTGCTCTTGTGCCAATGTTATTCTTCAGCTTAGTTTTCTCCCTTCTGTTTTTTTGAGAGTACAAAGGTAGTCCCCTCTTAGCTCTCCTGATGGTAGACTATAAAAAGAAGTCATTCTTCAAGTCAAGCAACTAGCACTGCACAGATTCCAGCTGGAGGGACCAGCAGTCGCTAGTACAGAGACATCAGTGCCTGTAGGCTCTCTCACCTGATGTACCTTGGAATCGCACCAACATTTTTTTAGTGCTTCGTAACACAGACAGGCTGTCACAGAGACACTGAGGTTCTCCTCCTCTACCTTTTCCAAACCATTGCCTTCTAACGGACAGCAGAAATCCTGAGCATGTGACCTTGCACTACTGAACTCCTGTTCACAGCAAGATCTAGGTGATGTGACGCTGCTGTAATGTGCTCCTCTCCGCTTGTCAATTCAGTGTCAGCATTAACTTTCCAAAATTTTATGCCAAGCTTATTACACAGAGAACATCAAAATCGGCCTCCAGACAGACTCTGAGGGAACTCAGCTAGCAAACGCCTGGCGGCCCCCTTCTGAACACGCAGGCCTCTATTTCCAGGCTCGCTCACGACCCCCCGTGCAGCGCTCCCGCCCCCCCGTGCAGCGGCCCGGCCAGCCCGCCGGGCCGGGTGCGGAGCGGGGCCAGCCCAGCTCCCCCAGCGCGGCTCCTCCGCGGCGCTGCCCACAAGAGGGCACCCGACGCAGCAGGAAAGGACCGGCCGAGGCGGCTGGGCTTCGCCCACGCCTGCTCACTAAAGCACTCTCCGCGGCACTGTCACTTGCACCAGCAAAACCGCACCGTGCTCTGCACACGCAGGGAATAATAACAAT
Source organism: Haliaeetus leucocephalus (assembly GCF_000737465.1). Lineage (NCBI taxonomy): Eukaryota > Metazoa > Chordata > Aves > Accipitriformes > Accipitridae > Haliaeetus > Haliaeetus leucocephalus. The sequence continues at coordinate 1,999,195 of NW_010972584.1, read as the reverse complement.
ACAGACCGTGGATTTTGGTTTAAAACTAACTGCGTTTTTACTGACCACGGCCACAGCCATCAGACCTCTTGTTTGACACAGCTGAGCTGGCCAAGAGTTCAGTGCAGGAGTAACAAAGTCATTCAAAGTGTGTCTCCTGCTGATTAACAAAATATAGCTGCAGCGTTAATTCACTTGGCCACCACTGTAAGGCTGGCATTACAATTAGTTTGTATAATGTCCAGGCTATGATAGCAAGTTTCTTTAACAGAGATCAAGCAAGGTAAACCACACCGGAGGACCAGACAGACCACTCCTTGCACTACTGCAAAATGCCGCTGCTCCAATTCCATGCTTCTCCCTCAATGTGGGCTGCATGGAGGCCACCGCTCTGAGTAAGCTTGCTCTTGCTAGAGCCTTAGTACACTGAGCAAAAACAAAGCAAGCACAGGCCTCTCCCCTTCTGAAATGAGATACCCGAATGCTTATTTTGAACAAAAAGCTTACAATTACATCCCAGCGTATGGAAGAGCCTCTGCGAAGTCCACATCTACTGTGCATCTTTACTGCTAACACAACTGCCACATTTTAACAGATCTTTAATGTTTTGCACTTCTGCAGGTTACCTTTGGACTCAAAATGCTTTCTGATCCTTCATGAACAGACCTCAGTTTGTTTTCCTTCTGATGCAAGTCTCCTGTACCAAAAGTGGTGATACCAGACCCAAAAACCTGAGCACCACGGAGTGCTTTCCAAGCAATGTGCCACACACAAGTCACTACCCTCACTGCCGTGGTAAAAGTCCCACAGCCAGTCTTTGAAAGACTGTAAAACAGTAACTTTAATAGAGCTGGATAAGAATACAGGCTGGCAGTCTGGAAGGTGTTTCAATTGTTGGAAGAGATCCAAGAGGTTTGGAAACCAGCTCTGTGCTGTTCACCTTCACTGACAACCCAGGACAAGAAGGCAGACTTCACATTCAGATCTCACCCAACAGGACAGTGCATGATTTTACCAACAAACATTTGATTAAAGATATCTAAGGGCAAAGACAAGGGCTTATCAAGACTTCATACTATCCATTAAGGCCGTGATCAAAAATTATCCTAATCAGTTTTCTAACTACTCCAGTCAAGTGTTTGGCAGAGCTATTATTTTCTCCTTGGCCTCCTTGAAAGCCACCATTAAAACCTTCTTTGAGAGCACATCTGATTTCTGCTGTTCAAGAACTATGCCACCAACCTTCTAAAGCTAGCTCTTCCACAGCAGTTATCCAGTAGCAATCACCAAAAGAAGAAAGAGACTGGCCAGTTTGGCCTTCATGAGAAAAATTAAGCTTATCTTCTGGTGCAGAAAAGACTAGGAGCCCCTTAACTTTCAGCACTTGTGGATGGGATTACCCTGTGCTTCAGACAGTGAGGAAGACAAGATAATAATTACAACAGTAATAAAAAGGTGAAATTCCTCATTTCTCTTTAAGAAACATGATTCTAGTTAAGTCTTCCAGATCTGAGAGCATCAACTCATTCAAAGAAACCCTAAACATTCAGTATATCAAAAAAAACTGATGTAGGAGGTGGTAAGTAAACATACACTCCCTTACTCACATGTTTAAAAGATCCATGGGGGGCAGCAGTTGCTCCTGTGTCTTCTAGATACTCATCCCAATTGAATTCCACTTCTTCCACACTGGAACCAGCATCTGGAAGAGAAGCCAAATTCCTCCTATTTAGCAACCTGTTGGCTTAAGTTTCAGGCTACTAAGAACTACAGAAAAACCCACTTCAATTCCAAGTGACTGAGGACACAAGTGCGCAGTGAACTTCAGTTACACATTTCAACACACAGACTTTAAGTTGTATCTCGTCTGAAAAATAGTGAGATCCTGAGGATTTTGCTTAAGCAGAAATTGTTTACAATTGCTGAGAGGAGAATATAGGCAGAAGAGTTCTGTATTTGTATCAACAAATATAAGAGACTCAAAACTCTGGGCATACTGGACCTTTGGTGTATTAAATTAAAAGTCATCCAGGAAACAGCAATACCAATAGTAAGAGGTTTGAAAAGAAAGACTAGAAAAAAACCCTGAAATATGACTCTCCTCTATTTAAAGTTAGATAGTATTTATTTAGAAGTTATAAAACACCAAAAGCACAGAGGACGACTCAGGCTAGTCCTAAAGAAAACAGCTCGAGACACAACTGAAATCAAGAACACTCAAATTAGTCACTTAAAAAAACCCAGCTCATAAGGTGTAACAGCTTCTTTAGACCAAGAAAATCTCATTTCTGGATGCATTTAAAACAAAAAATGTGCTAAAACCACTAAAGCCACAGTTCAAAACTCACTTAGGCTGTTAGAGAAGCAAGCAGCTGTAGTGAGCCACACTACAAATTAGTCAGATTTTCTATTATTGTCAAGCCTGTCCCACAGCCCCGGTCTCCCCTGCAGTTCTTGGCTTGCTTCCCTGCCCCCTTCCTATTCCCACCTTCTCCAACGTGTAACCCGCTATGCTGAAAAGACACCACAACCAACACAGGTTGGACTTCAGGTGCCCTATTTAGTTCAGCATGCAGCAACATTATGTTTTTCCTGCAGGCACAGTGCGGGATGACCAGGGAAGGTCCCACTGCAGGTAAGTGGCATTTTTAACCTCAACACACAAACTACAGCTTCAGGTTCACCAGCAAAATGGGATGGCAGTGACATGACATAAAAGTAAAGCTTTTCATTTCCACTTTTAGACCAATTCTACCAATCTGCATAATAGTTGTCTTTATGAATGAACACGAGAGATTTCCTTCTCTTGGTACAACGAAACCTGATACCTTGTTTGTATTTGAAAATGGAGAAATCTCTCTGTATCACAACCACAGGGAGAGCGCAGCAAAGATTATAGGACACCAACATTTCTTACACACTCTGACTTTCTTAGGACAGGTGGTAACTGTTCTTTCAAGGAATAGTAGCTTGAGCAGGAAACATTACATGTCCAAAAAAAAAAAAGAATGAAGTACTACTACATGCCCATATCAGACCCATGGACATGCTGACAACCTGCTAAGTATGCTTCACAGCAGTTCTTAGTACTTGAATAGAGAGGGGCAAATATTTGCCCAAAATTCTGAACTACATTCAATTGTCTAAAAACCCTACAAGTCTTGAGTGTAAAGTAGGTTCATTTTATCTTCAAACTGATTGTTAAGCTTATCTTTGACTTTTCATTGTACTTCTAGGAATTATAATTTCCCAAAATTTAGAAACGTATATTCAATTAGCTTTTGTTTGCTGATGACAGTATCTGTTTTAAAGGCAGCTCTTATCTCTCCCAAACCCGATTTCACTTTGCTAGTTTTAAACAACCACAGTTGGTTATATTGGCCCTTCATAAGCCCCAGAGCTCAAAAAATTCAGAGCTTGAATGTCACCATCGCTTTCAGGGGATAATTTTTAACTTACTGAAGAAATAGACCTGGAGAAGGGCAGAAGCAAGTAATTTTATTTTTAAAAAATTTTGAGGGAGTAAAGAGGTTAAGGAACACACCACAGCTGTTTGCAAATTAGGGTGGAGTTGATCAAAGCTTTGGCTGCAAGTCATTCTAAGAAAAACATAATTTCATTGCAAAATGTTGTTAAAACAGATTAAGATTTCTTAACTCATTAAAACCGCACTTTAATATAACCATAAAAATGCTTAAGTCTACAGCTGCAGAACCAAAGTGGGAAGAAACATCAGCTTGAACACATCCATAATCAGTCGAAACCAAGAGCAAACGTTGTCTGATTTTTCTCCTGCCTAGAGAACACCAGTTCACCCTTTCCCAAAGAAAAGCACCCAGCTGCTAAACAGCAGCAACAACCCCACTTTCATCCAACTCCAAAAGCACTTTGTATGTAAAAAGCACTGCTTGCAATGTCTAATGCATTCCTGCTTGAAGGGAAACATAAAGCAACGTGACTGCTCTGTGCTTTTTAGCAAGTTTGAAAGCCAAGTAGCTCGACCTGGGAATACTACACGGATCTTGAGGCTTTCCAGCCGTGCTCTTTACCAAGCCGCTTGCAGCACCAAGTCTTCAATAACATGTTATCATCAGATAACTGTCTAAGGGGCAGTTAAGCTCCTTAAATGAGGCACAGGTCACTTAACACACTGAAAGGGTCAATTAGTAACTTATGTTGCCACTTAATTGCTGCAAGGAGCTCCTGAGAAAGCCAGTTTGCATGCTGCTCCAGCTACTCTTTCGCCTCTAACGGCAGTTAAAACCAGTTCCCAACTGGATCAGAGTTACCACAGGTCCTTTGTCACTCCACTCATCCACGGTCTCTGCAGCCTGGATGTTTTCATATCCAAAAGAGCTGTTTCCTTCCAGGTCTGCACTGCGGTGAGAAGGGCTCCGATTGCTGTGTACTGTACAGTGCCCAAATCTCACCAGCACACCCAGATGCTCTCATGCAACTCATTTTTCACAGAAAAAAAAATAAATCACAAATTCCTGTCCAACACTCATTGCAAATTTAATACTCCTCCTGCTTTATTTTAGGGAGTTTTGTTGAGTCAGAGGGATTTTTTAAAAAACTTTTTAAAAAAGCACCCAGAACTTTTGCTGTTCCATTCATTCATAAGAGTTCAACTCAGCTTGCATTTACACTTTACTAAGGTTTTACAATTAAATGAGGCTAGGTGATTAGCCTCGTACTTCAACCACCGAGCATGCAGAGCTGGGGAGTTCAGGTGCTTTCCTTCCTTTAGGAGACTGGCACAGCTGAGGGCCATGCTTAGCTATAGGATTTAACAGATCTACCTGCTGCTTCTCATACACGGCCCTGCCACAGCATTCCAGGTTATTTAGCGCAGCACTTACTTAACTGAATCAATGTGGAACATGAAAAGTTCGTTGAATAAAGCTCAAAGCAAAAATGCTGTATGAGGTTTCACAGTGAGAGCACTAAATTAGTTTTTTTAATTGTGGCATGTGGTAGGACTACATAAACCATGAAAAATCTCAGAAATCAAGTATCTATTTTTCAACATCTGAATGCAGAAACACTCCAAGAGTATGGTGAAGGACCATCCCTCTGGTAAGGCTCATGCTAGCTGGAAATCTTTGAGAGTCAGAATGAAATTGCTTTTCTGGTTTTATTGTCAGGACAGTTGCAGCAGAGCAGGCCGTTTAAATCAAGCCTTTGATCTAGTCCGTTGGTATTTTTTGCAAGACCCTATTGCAAGACCCTCGCAGGTTAGCAGATCCCAGGATACACAGAGGACTAGTTTAATGAAGCTACATTCCTGAGGGGCCATATGTCTGTATTAAATGTCCTGATCAGTCTGAGTTCAAACTGCTCAATAAAACCTCAGATATTTACACCAGAAACTCTCACTACTGTGACCAAACTTGCAAATTTGTATGACAGATAACAAGAAGCAAAATCATATTTAATCCATTTAATCCTAAAGCACAATTTATTAATCTAATAAAATGGGTGTACATACATGTATGTTTCTCTCTTTCTCCCCATATTCTTAATTGCTGTAAGTCCTAAATTAATTCAGCTTTCTACTACACCGAGACATATTTTCCTATATATGGTGGGTTGACCCTGGCTGGACACCAGGTACCCACCAAAGCTACTCTATCACTTCTCCCCTCAGCTAGACAGGGGAGAGAAAATACAACAAAAGGCTTGTGGGTCTAGATAAGGACAGGGAGAGATCACTCAACCAATTACTGTCATGGGCAAAACAGACTTAGGGAAAATGAACTTAATTTATTGCCAATCAACCCAGAGTAGGGTAATGAGAAATAAAACCAAATCCTAAAATATCTTCCCCCCCCCCACTCCCTCCTTCCCGGGCACAACTTCACTCCCGGATTCTCTACCTATCCCCCCAGCAGCGCAGGGGGACGGGGAATGGGGGTTACGGTCGGTTCATCACACGTTGTCTCTGCCGCTCCTTTCTCTTCAGGGGCAGGACTCCTCACATTCTTCCCTTGCTCCAGCGTGGGTCCCTTCCACGGGTTGCAGTCCTTCAGGAGCACACTGCTCCAGAGTGGGTCCCCCACAGGGTCATGAGTCCTGCCAGAAAACCTGCTCCAACATAGGCTCCTCTCTCCACAGGTCCGCAGGTCCTGCCAGGAGCCTGCTCCAGCGCAGGCTTCCCATGGGGTCACAGCCTCCTTCGGGCACCCACCTGCTCCGGTGTGGGGTCCTCCACGGGCTGCAGGTGGAGATCTGCTCCGGTGTGGACCTCCCTGGGCTGCAGGGGGACAGCCTGCCTCACCATGGTCTTTCCCACGGGCTGCAGGGGAATCTCTGCTGTGGTGCCTGGAGCATCTCCTCCCCCTCCTTCTTCACTGACCTTGGTGTCTGCAGGGTTGTTTCTCTCACATGTTCTCACTCCTCTCTCCGGCTGCAGTTTCTGTGCCCCAGCAACTTTTTTTCCCTTCTTAAATATGTTATCCCAGAGGCACTGCTGCCGTTGCTGATGGGCTTGGCCTTGGCCAGCAGTGGGTCTGTCTTGGAGCCGGCTGGTATTGGCTCTGTCGGACATAGGGGAAGCTTCTAGCAGCTTCTCACAGAAGCCACCCCTGTAGCCCCCATGCTACCAAAACCTTGCCATGCAGACCCAATACACTACATTAGACAGGATGACTGAGCCACATGTTAGCTCAGTGGCAAAGAACAACTTTGGCAAAGGTGGGGAAAGAAACCAGATGTGAGTCTCATCTCTGTGGCCTCACCATACAACTAGTTTCTGTCAGTAAAGCTTTCAAATCAAGCTAACATTATCTCAGGTAAAATCGGAGAAGTGTCCTACAGAGGTTCTGTGGATAACTCTTATCCACTCTGGAGGTGAGAAAATTGTCTGTAAGAATACTAGAAGCTTCCTAGGTAGGGGTATTGCTTCCCATTTATCATTATTTCTACTACCATCATTTTGAACACTACCTCTTCCTTTCTGAATTTTACCATGAATTATGTCCTGCTGCTCTCTGATGCATACAGGAAGAGAAAGAATACTGAATTGTACCATTTGGACACAAGAAGGTAGTGAAATATTAAGGACATTAGCCCTTAAAAATACCTGCAATGGAAACAGCCTACACCAGACTGTTTTGATCTTTGGATTTGAGTTAAATTCTCACTGCAAATAGTTTTCATGCATCTTTAATGTGATTTAGTTGAAGACTGTCATATTGGACATTTAAGTACATCACACTGAAGTCTGCAAGACCTTCAATTAAGTCTAACCTAAAGGTTTCTCACCCTGAAACTTAGATATATTTCAATCTGATTTTAATAACAGTTAATCTTTTCCATCTATACTGGCTGCAAGGCCATGAATAAATAAAGAGAGGATGGAATTTCAGCAGCTGAGGAAGACTGTGACAAGAATGAAAGTCGTCTTATCCCCCTGTAGTGCAGGAGAGCATCACAACCAACAACCTTGACCACCGTCTGGGTTCTTGTAGGCAGAGAGCCTGTATGTAACAACCAAAAAGACAGAGCGGAATCTCCAAAACTGCTAAAAATCATCAAGTGGAAAAAATGACACCAGTCAAAGAATATGAAGGGAATGTTCCAGTAGGGGTTGGGACTGGTCTAACTCAAAGCATTTCAGGAAACAATATTAGAGGGCACAACAAAATCAATGTGCTTATGCTTACATGTGTAGCATTTGCTGGAAACTAGCTTTGAACTCAGCAAGTAAAGCTCTCTTCAGCTATTGTTTGCTTTTCACAGCCACCTGTACTCAAACCAGGCACAAATACCATGCTCAGGAAAATAGTTGTTGAGTAATTTCAATGCAGTATCAAACCCTTCCTAGCTATTCCGAAAGCACACACAGGGAGGACTGTGTGACCTCTGATACCTTTTGAGGAAGATGGAAAAATGTCAATAAAGGTTCTACTATGGCAGGATGTGCCTGTGAACATCCCATCGCTGACCATGTATACGTGTCCTTAGTGTTCTTCTCAGCTGCTCAAAGCCTTTTCTCTTTCTTGCACTACATGAGAGAAGTTAGCAGTTTCCACTAGCAGAGGAAACAGTGTTTGCATGTGCCTGGAGACATTCTGCATACTTGAGCATGCTGCTTTTTCTTGCTTATTTGAGGATATAATGTTGACAACAACTTGACTGATTGGCTATAATTAATAATCAAAAAGCATATTTCAGCATCATAAAGCAGATGATAGCATTCTTCTAAAAGCACTGTAGATTAAAATCACATTTAACTTTTCTTCAGTAACACTGACAGCAATTAGACTTTCATAAAGTAAAGGTACAAAAACTACCAATTGTCCTATGAGAAGAGCTGCTTGTTGGACAAATACCAAAGGAAAGTAATACTCAGATAAAATCCTAATGCAATTGTTTACACTGGTAACTACAAATTCAAATTTACTTTATACTACCTGTACCAACACTATAGGTAGGGACCTCCTCAAAGAAAGGGATCAAACCATGGCAGTCAAGTCAGAAAAATGGATGGTCCCTACCCCCGCAAGAGTGTACAATTCCAGAAGTGTTTCAGAAAGCTGTTAGTATCCCCAGCTACCCCAGACAATCACTTTTCCCAGCCTAGTGTTTCAAGGTGAACCAAAACCTGAGCTAATTTATCATAATATACCACTCTGCAGCAGGTTAGGAGTTGATATCCCAAGCCTATCAAAGCAGGCACACCAAGGCACATCAGAAAAACAGGACAGACTACAATGGCAGCAAACAACTTCAGTTATCTGACTTTTTAAACCAGCAGCATAACCTTGTCAAAATATTAAGAACAAGATGAACACAAGGACAGAACACGATAATATTAACCACTTTGACAGACAAATGCCTTAAAATAGTAGCGTTAAAGCCACTGAGCTTTTCATAAGCCCATCTCATAGTGGTATCACAAAGAGGAAAGACACAGCTTCTTAAAACACAATTACTAAGGTGGGTTAGATTTTGTCCTCCTTTAAGCCAATGATACACCCTGCTTTTGAAATAGAGCAATAACAAACATAAGCCCCGTAGCCAGAATCTAACCCACAGTCATTGAAATTTGAGTTTCTCCCTGTATACAGTACACAGCATCAGACACATGCACTATGAAACATTCACTGCGCTCATCTTTGTTCCATCTCATTTGCCAATTTTTTTGAGAATTTTTAGCCAGGGAGCTCAGCTGTACTATTACCTGCATCATACTGCTGTTCTCCATTCATCTCCACAGTAGCCCAGTGATTATTTTGAGCAGCCAAAAGCAGGGGAATCCAAGGCTGTCACAGTTTGGTGGTCATGAGTTGCCTCCCGCCTTCAATTCTACTGGCAGCCAGGACATTCAAGAAGGTATCCTGAAAAAAACCTGAAAAGAACAACCGATAAGAAAATGTTTACTGGATTTTAACTACTTTTAAGATACATTAAGAACATTACTCCAGCAATAAGCCAAAAACTTTAAAGCAAACAAGGGCATCTCACTGCATTTATGTATGTTTAGCTATTCCACATCCTTCATCTGCAGACCAAACTGATGCTAGAAAAAACATATTTCCTAAATCAGGCAATTATAAAGCTGACTTTCAACATCTCTTTAGCCCCCCAACAAATCCACCCCTCTCAAAAGCTCCTTCAACCCTTCACAAGGCTAAAGAAGCAGGGAACTAACCAAGTCATGTCTTAGGAGCAGGACAAAACAAGAATCCATCTCCTTTGTCACCTGGACCAACAAAAATGCCTGAAGTCAAGAAAGCCAAACTGATACTAGCAAAGAAAGAGTACAATGAGGCTTACAAAATGTCTGCTCAGGCTGTGTGTTTCTAATGCTTTAGCCATTTGCTGTCCACAAGCCTTCAGGCAATTAGCAACTCTGGCCTTGAATGGCTGTAAGACAAGTTTAAATATATGTACACATTTTAAACTTCCTAGATTTGTAACAGTTCAACCAAGGAGCCATCACTTCATCCCTTTAACGGGACTTGAAGACACCAGTGAAACTGTTATGCTTTGACACAGTAGCTCATTTATTATCAAAATGTTGTCTCTTATAGAAGTGGAAAAAACAATTAATACTCTGTACACCAAGAGATGTACTTTGTTTTAATTTCATTTTCTTTTACCAGTCTTAACATTTTCTTTGGATTTTATGGCAGTTCATTTTACTGTATATTAGCTGGTAAAACATATTTTAAGATATTCAATACAGGTAACAGTCACCTCTCATACTGTATACTTAAAAGATGTCTGTATTGACTTCTGCCATGCCAATGGTTCTTCAAGGAGAAGCAGCCCTGTACAACTGCAGAGGACTGCTCCCAACTACATTACATTAAAATTATGATCCTGTGGTATGAGAAAAAACAAACAAGTGATACAACTCCAGCCTACCCGTAACTCATAATCCTTCCACTCACCAAATTTCTTAAGCATCACCTTCATCGCCAAGGGACACAGCCCTTCTGCCACCAGACTCCCAAATTGTTTGGAGACAGCACGACAAGAAAATTTTGCGGTCTCTTTTGACAAACCCACGCTACAAATACAGAGGCTGTACAAATGTAGATGGCTGAACTGTTTAACGTCTTATCCTGTTACCCCAAACCAGAAACTGCTGCCCTGCAGAACATCTGAGGACGGTACATGTAAAAAAAAATGCCCTGAAACTGGCTGTTTTTCACACCTTCGTTTTAGTACACACATGCATGTGCACACACAGAGTATTTTATAGTTGTGCAAGCTGAAGGTATTCCTGCCCCGATGTGTATCAGGGGAAAATAACCTAAATATATAACAAAATATATAAATATATATATAATAAAGGAGCAGAACTACACTCCTAAACATTTTGTGATAAATAGCCATAACTTTCAAACCTATTCCTATGAGCAGTTAAATCATTATTTCATTATTAATGGTAGAAACCAAGGAAGGACACATCTAAAGCAAGCCCACTAGTTCACTGCACTGGCAATGCACTGCGAGTATTCTTCCCTTAAAAAATTCTCCACTAAAGCAAAGTTCTATAGTAAATAAAAGCCTAGGTTACGTGTTTCTTTATTAATATCACACTCTGACTGACAACTTTCTATAAATCAATGAGATGGGGCATGAGGCGGCCTCAAAAACAAGATTATTGGCTTAAAAATTCTTGTAAAAAAAAGATAATCTTCAAATATCCTTTGCATTCTTGTTGAATGTCTGGGAAGCACGTGTTTTTTCTTTTTAAGCAAGATACCAAAAATATTGCAAAGGACTAAAAATCAGGTTTTAAAAAACACAGGCTGCACTTCTCACCTAAACACATTTTTAATAACTACATTTTAACACATTTGAAAAGTCTTAAATTTTTTTGAGTTTTGCATACCTATAGTGTCTATGGAGACTACCCAATAATCCTTACAGAGGTTTTGTGGGAGGGTTCTTTTTATTTTTTTTTTTTTTTTTAAGGTTAAAGAAACCAACTATTTTAAGTGGGCTTTTTTTTCTGCTACAGCATGGACTAATCTGTAAGTAATGCAAGCTGCCTAGCAGATGGAAACACTAAAATCTTACTTCAAAATGAGTATCACAACTAAGAGATTTTCCAATACGATACTGCTTCTAAAGGTGCAACCATGATTTGACTTCTGAAGGTATAACTGGACTGGACACACCGTAACTACAAATGACTAAGACACTACCCAGCCCTTCTCTCTCTGAAAGAGTATCTTCCATCCCACCACAAGTGCCAGCAGATCTTAAGCAGCTTTATGCAGGCTGCAGTTGCATTTATATTGTCATTCAAATAAGCAGCTTGGGAAGTACAGCTGGTGTGAAAAATTCTAACTAAATGCTTTTTCCTTTGAAAATCCGTCTATCTGTTAAAAAATGAAGCATTTTGAAGAAGTAGTTCTATTACAGGGAAGTTCAGGTGGGAGAGCGACCGCTTCTGCCGGCTTGCCTGCCCCCGTTCCTCGGCAGCCTCTCCGAGCGAACGGAGAAGGCAGCTCCGTAATCGCAGGCACAAGGACTGGGCAGACGCCTGTGGCTGGGACCAGGAAGGGCACTGTCCCTGTCCCTGCTGATAGCAGTATCTTTAGGCTCCCACGGTCACCATGCAAAGCAAGTTAACCGAGACATGCCTCCACCATTCAGACACAGAGAACTTGGAAAGGAAAAAAAAAGGGGGGGGGCCCCCCCCCCCAGACCTTCTCAAAGTACCGTAATTCCACTTTGTGGAGGATTTCCATGGCTTAATTGTAAAATGCTGTGTAGCAGGCTGCAAATGTCCTGAGCACGTCTGTGGAGCATCCAGGCTTGCTAGCTGGCAATATCACACGAGTCAAACCAAACTCGAGTTACACTTCAACTGAAAGTGAGATGCCAAAATTGTACTGTAGACTGAGCTACAGTTTTTGGCATGAATTTTAGGGAACTGCAGTGCAAAGCATTGAAAGGCCTGGCTGAAATCTCCTGTCTACAACACTGATAGCCTCCTTCATATGCAAACAAAACAACAAACTTGAATAGAATTAAAGAAGTATCCACCAACAGTGCTCAGTGGTGCAGGAAGTTCTCAAGCACAATCAAAATACAGCCAACTTTAAAAATTCATTACATGTGAGAATAAAAATTTTTAAGAGTAGCAAGAGGTATCATTAAGAGCTCCTATTGAATGGTAGCTTAATGCCACAAAAATCTACCATGCAGAAGATATTAATATGGTTTTATTCATTATAGCTTCAGGAATGCATCTGGAAGGGAACTCGGCTGCCAATTTCTGCTATACTGCTTCTAACCTACTCCTCTCCAGCTCAGAAATACTGTGCTCAGCATATACCTACAAGGTCACAAGTTAACTCCCAATTCAGCTCTGACTCTACGAGAAAGTCACTGAGAAATTAAGGTACCAATCTCTATCAGTCTCCTTTGGTTCCTTATGTACTTCTTCCATGCTCTCAGGACAAAGCAGTGCAGGGTAAGCTAACGCAACCACATGTTCCCAGCCTACCCTTTCTGAAGACTTTCCTCCTGTCGACAGACTGACAGTCTAAGCTTCCATTTATTCTACCATTTATGAAATAATGCTGGAAGATGATGTCACTGGCAATCTGCACGATGCTTGGCACACAGTGAAGGACTAACCAACAAAATACTTTTTAATCATTAATCAAAATATTTCTCAGTAATGGCCTATCGTAAGTCTATCAGCTGTCACACTGCTAAGCCAAAACAAAGGCAACGCTGTGAAAAATGTCGAGCAAAGCATGTAGTCTAACAAATCTGGGGATATGCCACTGGTTTCTAATAGCGTAGTCCTGGCAAAGTACCCTCAGAATTTAATTGCAATTAAGATATTTTCAGTTTATGGGATCCAGCTCTCAATTAACTTCTATAACTAAACTAGGTGATGTAAAACTAACTTACCTTTTTTTGCAACATGGAAATATTTAAGACACACCACCCCATACTGCCCCCCCCCCCCAAAAAACCCCCACAAACAACCAAAACAACAAACCCAAACCTAAACACCAAAGAGGCTGTTTATTTAAAAAATGCCAAATACTGGCAGCTCCTGTTGAAGTTGATTGATACTGTGCCCAAGTCAAGCTGGGTAGTTATTCAGGATTTCATAAGCAGCTCTGGTGTTTTACATACACAAAATTGAGAGTACTTGTAATTAGCACCCGCCATGGCTGATGCTTACAGTCTGGCACCCCAAAGATTATCTTTTGATAAATCTCGAGGGGAGCGGAGCACAAGTGCTGCTGGAACAGAGCTGATTTGGAAATACTTTGGACTCTTCAGTCTCACTTCTGCATTTCAAACCTCCTTTCAGCACATGAAATATTCAGATGTTAGCAACTGGAGGCAGCATTAAAAACAGTTACAGTTCATTAAAGCCAGATGGCTCACTTGAATATGAAAAGAAATCAAACATAAGTTGGATGTTGAATTAAAGTAAATCAGCTGGTGTCTAAGGCTTAATATTATTTTAAAACAAAGGCACATGAGACAATGGGGACAGAAGACACCCCTACGGACTGGGGAAGAAGCTACAGAAAGGATCAGGTTTCAGCAAATTCCTTCATGCAAAGGCATCCAGTAAAATCTATTTCAAAACCCTGTGTCTACCATACAGAGCTTCACTCTGCACAGACAGGCAGAAAACCTGTTGCAGAGGTCTGTCAGAGCAGGGAAGGGGTTCTTCAATGCCTGAAACCTACAACTCTGCCACTGAATATGAAGATAAATCTACTGCTCACAAGGAAAGGTGAAGGTCCTTTTTGTTATTCTTGGACCATACCTTGGAGGCGGGAGGAGAGGGGGTAAATGTCATCCTGGTCCCTATGCCCATTCACACATACAACTGTGCTTTTTCACTTCAAGGCAATACTGAGTTCCCTGTGAGAGGAGACGGCACACACATTTCATCTAAAGAGTTTCTGTAACAAATTCTTTTACTGTAGGACTTACAGCTGTGGCATAAACAGTGTCCTGTTCAGCACATCTTCTAATTAGGTCCAGCGTTTGCAGTGGAGATTCTTGTTGGCGTTTCAGAAAGAAAAGCCATTCAGGACAAAAGCAGCCCTCTGTTACAAACTTCTGTCTGAAAAACGTTCAGAAAGAACAATGCGAAGTACCAAACACATACAGATGAGCGCCCAGCCACAGCAGCAACCCTTTCCCAGTGTACAGTTATAAATAGGAAACAACCAGTCATTCCTGTGCTTCCTCGTACACTTTAACTCAGTGACCCTTTCAGTGAATAATCCCAATTCATCTTACTAACGCACAAGTTCATCATAAAAGCTCTTCTGTAGTTAAGATCTAGAACTCTTTATGACAAAATTAGCTGGAAGGAGAGACTTCTCCTTCACAGGGAGAAGACTCTGCACCAACCCTACATACCAGCCCAATCCTGCCACTGCAGTGGACGGAGCTCTGAAAAGCAGGGGCACAGACCCTCTCAAGCCTTATGCCTGATGCTGCTGCGCACAACTGCAGTTACAACCTGTGGCCAATTCCAGATGCTCACTCACCCTCTGCTTTTATTATTACTGCAGAAATAAGCAATTTCCACAGCCTGCAAAAGACGTCAAGCTTTTTTTTAACCTTTTTTCCTAATCTAACAGCACTACAGTCAATGATAAATATAGGCCTCAGCTGCCCCTTTTGCTACAAGAAAATGAGACAGTGGCTCCAGGGGGGAAGGGGGGCATGTTCAAGATTGGTATGCGACTGGGTACTTGCAGGCCACACACCTTATCGACATACAAGCAGATCTCAGCTAGCCAAAATGCAGTTGCAGGGTCCTCCACCCTAGGAGATAAGCCAGGCAGAGAACATCAGGCCTTTGGAAAACACATTTGCACCCTCTCCACCTGGCCTGACTGAGTCTCTGCCAACCCGTCACTGACAGAAGAAAGTCAAAAAATGGAAAGGGCCATCTAGGATGACAACTTAAGTGGAAGTGTTTTAAATACCAATAGAATTTATTTTTAAAAAATCCAAAATCTATAGCACAAATGGAACCCAGCATAATAAACTATTCATGTAGAAGCCAAGTTTATTTTGGGTCTACTTAGAATGTGTAGCACTTGATTCCTCATAAACATTTTAGTGAAGTCCATTACAGGTATACTGGTGAGTTTTGTATCACAGTAGTTTGGAGTACCCTTACTTAGTATTTTCAGCACAAAAAAAGTAAGATACCTAGTAAGCAAATTTCTCAATCAGAACCAAAATCAACAGCGCTGGAGAAAATTAACTTTCAAGCTATTCAGTGCAAGTTTCATTCACTCTTTTGTAGCAATGCACGTGTAGTACAGAAACATCCAAACCCCCATGTTAGGGGCTGTACATTTCCTTAAAACAGACATATCCTTTTGGGGGAAAATGTCAGAGACTCTGGCTAGACAATGCTGTCAACTCAGTGGAAAGATACAGCTGATTACCTGCCATAGCAAATCAGCAACCACCTCCATCAGGGTGCAACGGCAGATATTTGCCTCCTTTGAAAAAATCTCACCCTTGAAATCAGGACTGAGAGAGGCAAAAGCAAACAAATATTCAGAACAGCATTCAGTATAAGAAATCTTTAATATATGTGATGGTAACGAACCGTTTAAAATTCACAGATCAGCAACTGTCTGCATGATCATTCCTGCTACACTCGGATAAGCAACTCACCAAAACCCCACAAAGCTGCGCTGCCGCAGGAGTGTGCAAGCTGCCAATGCTTTGCTCACTCTCCTCTCCCTGACTCGAGGATTTTTTTAACTCCATTCACACTGCAAGAGCCGGGTAGGCACAAAACCAGCCTCTGTATAATCTGCCACATGCTTCTGTGTTTTGTGATTCAACAACCACATCAACGCTTCTCTAAGCGCCCATTAACTGTCCTTCTGTACCCACAGCACCAGAAGGACAGTACACAGCTGTCAGACCAGATATTCAAATTATTTTCTTGAGAAGCAAAGTATTATACACATGTACTTCTACACCCTTCCCTCTTGCCCCATGCCCCTGTCATTCTCCCTGCTGGAGCCCTTGGCAGAGGTCCTACTTCTCCAAGAAAGGGTCTCCAGAGTCCCATACCTCACACAAACTCCTAGTTCTCTAAGCCTTTTCAGGGTTTAAGACCTTTCTTGTATTTTTGTCTTCTCTTATTTAGTCACTAACAGTTAGAAGCCTGGATAACACTCAAGATATTTTCTAACTTTCTGTTGTATAAACAAAGTAAGTATCTCACAAGCACATGCCTACCTAGTATCTGACCCTCCACAAACAAAAGACGAAGTGGAAGACTTCTCACCATCTCCAATTTATGCTGGAATTCCAATTTTTCAAGCCATTTTAACTTATGTTCTGTGATGAGCAAAGATCAATTTCAGTGGCTTTTGCAGGAAAGAAAACCACCTGCCACAAAGGCCTTGGCTCAGCACTGTTAGCACACTCCGAATCTTCCCAAGACAGCCCTGCAAGGCCTAGAAAGTAGACTACAGGTAGGCCAAATAAAGTTTGATGCTTCTAGAACAAAGTAATAAAAATACTACCAATTTCATTAGTCACAGCTGCCGAAGGAATTATCCTGTCCAACGCAGAGAAGAGAAACCTTTGGCTGACTTGCAGTTCTTTAAAGCGTTATTTTTACACACACGTATGGAACAGTAGGTCTATAAACAGGAGCTTATTTGCTTGCTTATGTAAGGATTTATCAAAGATAAACACATCATTGAATCGCCCTTTACTGCAGGTACGATCACCAACATTTTCTCTAGACCACCTTGATAGCATATTGGATGCTCCAAAGCAAAAGCAAAACCTTCCTACATTATTCCTATATTTAAAAAAATAAATTACAGGGGCAGCTATGTTTCCACATTTTTTGCAGTTGCTAGACCAACTGTAACCAGATGTAGTCTGAGTTTACCACCATTCGCTATTGCCCCTCTAAGCTGTCCCTTACAGTCAAATCATACAATTTTCCTCTTTTGTAACAGGTCACAGGTGCACCATCCTGGTGACCAACCCTTCTTCAGCAGCTCTGGCTGCAGACTTCACCTTACGTAGGTATGTTCTGTCCAAGGACCACAGTAACAAACCACCAACTCTCCTTCACGAGAAATTATTATTTAATCAAAAGCAGTCAAAACTTCTGAAATGTCAACCCCTCTAATCCCTCTCTACCAAGTCTCTACTCCTGTAACTTACTTGGGCTTTGTCCTTGCAAGGACAAAAATTGTGCTTGTCTTAACACTCGACTCCTGCTCCTTGCAAAGGAAGCTTTCCTAGAGGCATGGCACAGGATTCCTGCAATCCTTTTCATCTTTTTGCCTGCCACGAGCATGCTCAAGTGTTCTTATCTGAAGAGCTTCTGTATGGCCTCTGAGAACAAAACCCACTGAACATGAAGATTATGTATGTATATAAATGCAAATAGGAACTACTATCACCAGAGTTAGATTAATTGTTAAAACATAGTATGTTTCTTTATCACACCTGCATTGCAACCTCTGCTCACGTACCAGTACTCATAACAGTTCCACCCTTCCATTTCCCTGCTACTTCCATTAAATCTGTTTTAGCAGAAGAGAACTCCAAGTTGTTCATCCCTCCCATTGCAACAGCAACACTTGAGACTCCTCAAGAGACTTGCATTTAAAGAACACACCTGTACTGGGTTTGTGTGGCAAGGTTTTGGTAGTGGGGGGGCTACAGGGGTGGCTTCTGTGAGAAGCTGCTGGAAGCTTCCCCTGTGTCCGATAGAGCCAATGCCAGCCGGCTCCAAGACAGACCCACTGCTGGCCAAGGCCAAGCCCATCAGCAACGGCGGCAGTGCCTCTGGGATAACATATTTAAGAAGGGAAAAGAAGTTGCTGGGGCACAGAAATGGCAGCCAGAGAGAGGAGTGAGAACATGTGAGAGAAACAACCCTACAGACACCAAGGTCAGTGAAGAAGGAGGGGGAGGAGATGCTCCAGGCACCTGTGGGGAAGACCATGGCGAGGCAGGCTGTGCCCCTGCAGCCCAGGGAGGTCCACACCGGAGCAGATCTCCACCTGCAGCCTGTGGAGGACCCCATGCCGGAGCAGGTGGGTACCCGAAGGAGGCTGTGACCCCATGGGAAGCCCACGCTGGAGCAGGCTCCTGGCAGGACCTGCGGACCTGTGGAGAGAGGAGCCTATGTTGGAGCAGGTTTTCTGGCAGGACTTGTGACCCCGTGGGGGACCCACTCTGGAGCAGTGTGCTCCTGAGGGACTGCAACCCGTGGAAAGGACCCACGCTGGAGCAGTTCATGAAGAACTGCAGCCTGTGGGAAGGACACAATTTGCAGAAGTTCATGGAGGACTGTCTCCTGTGGGAGGGACCCCATGCTGGAGCAGGCGAAGAGTGTGAGGAGTCCTGCCCCTGAAGAGGATGAAGTGGCAGAGACAACATGTGATGAACTGACCATAACCCCTATTCCCCATGCCGCTGAGGGGAGGAGGTAGAGAAAATCGGGAGTGAAGTTGTGACGGGGAAGACAGGAGTGGTGGGGGGAAGGGGTTTTAAGATTGTGTTTTATTTCTCATTACCCTACTCTAGTTTGATTGGCAATAAATTAAGTTCATTTTCCCCAGGTTGAGTCTGTTTTGCCCGTGATGGTAATTGGTTGAGTGATCTCTCCCTGTTCTTATGTCGACCCACAAGCCTTTTGTTATATTTTCTCTCCCCTGTCTAGCTGAGGAGGGGGAGTGATGGAGTGGCTGCGTGGAGCTTAGTTGCTGGCTGAGTTTAAACCACCACAAAACCTTAATGTTCTTAAATTTCCAGAGAAATTTTCAGAAAATGTAAAAAGGGCAAAGGATCTGCTGTGGAGAATCGAGAACGTAACCATCGGTAGCAACCCAGGCTTATAGTAAGTCGCGTGGCTCCGGAGCATGCTCCACACCTTCCCAATGAAAGTAACTACAGGACTGCAAGCACCTCTGCAGAAGAGGTTAGCCAGCCTGCACCACTGCAGTCCACTGCAATAATAAACACACTTTTTTTATTCCAAGGGTTTATTTAAAAAAAAGGCCTCTGTTTATGACAGCTTCCCAGGGTTTACCCAGTGCCCAAAAACAAAGTGGGCAGAGCATTGCACACACTGCTCTCTTCGCACCAAACCAGCAAACCCCAAAGTTATTGACAGACTTTTAAATCATTGTTTTTTCATGCCCAGACACCTTCAGGACTCGGACAGGTATCCACATAATGCACTTACACTCCCTGTCCCTTTAGCAGAGCCCTTATCCTGCCTGCAGCAAAGGAAACACATTTGCGGCACCCCAGCCTGCACCGTGGACAGAGGCGGTTGGGTCAATGCAGCCAGCTGCAGGACAGGCGCAGGGTCCCGTCACCGCCTGGCCAGTGCACAGCCGATGCAGACACAGCTTGCTTCACTGGCAAACAGGTCAGAGCCCCTCACATCAGGTTAAATACAGCAAGTTGCTGCCATTACACAGACAAATAAACAAAAACCTCGCAGCAGATTGAAAGGTTACAGCCTGGCAATCCTTTCTGCCTTGAAAATGTAGAAATGTTGTCTGTGAATGTGCATTTTTATCAGCATAAAAATATTTACCAGAGAAAAGGAGAATCCATTTTGTCACGAAACGACCAATGCTTGTACCTTTAATGCAACCTTTTATTAGAGCTACTTGTTCATCATAGATAAACCAAAAAACAATAATCCATTTAACACAGTTCTGCCAATACAATATATGTGGTGTTTATCTTCTTTCATTTAGGTTATGCCAATTTATGCCAGTTTTGCAATCCCAACCCCCTGCCTGAAGACCAGGTGCTTCCAGGATTTGACTTACTGCCTGGATATGCCTGACTATACACGTAACGTGCCTAAAACTGGAAAGCCTGGTTAATAAATGTCGAAACACTCAGGTCCAGCTCAACAAATTAAGAGATCTGTCTTTTACAACCTGTGCTGCACTACCCAGCTGGTAAAGCAATTTCCATGAGACTACACGTTAAGTCCAGGTGAGAATGTAAAAGTCCCAGCTCCGTTCCCAGCTAATTCAAATGCCACCGGACAGCCGGAGCACTCACTTGCCAGGGGAACAACATACAACAGGGTGTCTAAAAAAGTTCCTTTGTATTTATAACTGGTTGCAAATAGAAGCTATTAATAATTGCTTAGTTTGATTCATCAACATTTAAAATAGTGGGGGGGGGGTTGCCAAGCCATTTGGGTTTAGTTTTGCTTTTTAAAGCAAAATCTCCAGCGTTATTCTGCTTTCTCCATCTACTTTCTATGGCATACAGACTACAAGAATATTGGGGGTTATCGGCCAAATAAAGAAACCAGACAGAACAGACTGCTCTGTTTTCATTGTTGACTTTTTATTACGTATCTTATAGCACAAATACAACTGCCTGAAGTTACAAGTTGGATAAGAAGGAAGAATGTGAAGTTCCTGCTGCTCCCAAGTCCCAGACAACAGCTCGGCAACTTCTTATCCTCTGTATAAAGACATGCAGCATGAATGAGTAAATATTCTCCCAGTAACATGTAGTATAATTCAGGGTTAGATAAAATAGAGCGCTCAGATGGAAAGAAAATTACTCCTACCTCTACTTCTGAATCCCCAGCGCATTTAAGCATCAAATCCCACACGACATAATGATGTGATACAGATGGCTGCCCAACAGAAAGTGATAAGCAAGAGTTAAACTGCCAGCAGCAATGTAACAGCCATGAGATTAAGGGACTCTTTAAACTTAGTTTGAGCAGCCTTTAAGTGAAATGTACACCACCACAAACAGCACTATGAAATATCTAGTTTCTCAGCTTCCCCACAGTAACTACATAAATGGGTACAGTACCTTGGTTTAGACTTTTTAGGTGAAACGACTAAACTTTTTGTCAGAGTCACCACCAGTCTCGTTCTTCTGGCTTGAAATAAAAATGCACAGAACTCATTTGGATGCCGTTCAAGAGACAATTCTGAGCCAATGCCAAGATTTGAGATCTGCAGTACAGAGCCCTAGAGAGCAACCTGTGGAGAGCTATAGGTGGCAAAGTGGATTGCATAAGCACTTAACAACTATTAGCTCCAAAAAAAAAAAAAAAAAAAAAAAAAACACACCCTTTCCATGGTCTTAAGGAAGAGCACTTTCATTGCTAAATGATAGAAGACAAAGCACCAATGGATGAACATAATTAAGGATATCAGCTATCCACTATGTGAGAGAAAAGTGTTTTAAACCAAAAAGTACATTCATTGCACATATATTTTAGGCAATTAACAAAGATACAAATTCATCTGTAAGTGCCTGAAACATGAAAATTACTGGAGAAATCTGCAAAAATTCACCTGTTAGAACACCAGATTGGAAAACTAATTTCAATGCATGAAGGATGTCAGTCCTGCAGATAAAATATGAAGGTCAATGCAGTCTTAACGAAGTTACAATAAATAGCTCCATAATACTGTACGAGGCTTGATTTATTCAAACAAGCCCTCTTTGCCCACTCATATTCTGTGCATACGTTATAGGAAAGTCTTTGAATAAAATCTGAGCAGGACACTCAACTTGGCTTAGCACTCAAGTCATGTAAAGGGAAAAAACCCTGCACTATCTTCCAAATTCTTTCTTGAAACTGAACTCCTATTCCAGAGAACCACCTAACGGATGTCACCACTGCAGACAATACAACAGTTAAAGGAAAAGATATGGAGGGGGAAGGAAGGTACTTTGCAAATATGACATTTAAAAAAAAAGTCAATCATATAAAATGCTTTTAATATGTAAAAGCATACTCCTACTTGTTTCCTTCCTTTGTCATGTCATTGAAATAGTACACAATACACAAAAAGGTATTATATTACAACCATCTCTCAGAAGAGCTCCTAAACTACAAGCTACACACATAAAGGGCAACTGTCCCTCGAATGCCAACATAACCACAGGACAAACTCAGACCCCATCAGCCAGTGAGGGCTCACACCACCTCCAGACATTTGAGATGCACAATAAAGCCCAGCTTAATACCAAGGACATCTATTCCCAACAAGGACACTCTCTACCCCACAACACAGAAGTTTAAAGGTTGGGAGCTAAACACATTGACATCTAGTTATAGATCCCATCTTCTTAGAGCAAGCAGAAATCCAACACATCTCCAATGCAACTGGTACTCTTTGGTGCACATCACTTGTGAAATTATAGCCAATCTCCTAGATCTTGGTTTAAAAATAGACTTGCTGGTTTAACCTTAGGTTCCTATTTTTAAAATATTGGCACTGATATTAGGGGACAACGAAGGGAGTGGCATCTCATTCATACTTCTTTACAGACATGGAGCATCAGGCTTCCTTCCCTGAGCAAACAACTAACCCCTGTTAGTCAAATTGTCAATGGCAGGCCAGAGTAAAAGTATCTGATTTCAAAGGTTGTCGTTTTGGTACCATATAATTTCAATTTAAATAATTCAAGTTTAAATAATTTCAATTAAAAAAAACTTAACGAAGACTCTGTATTTGTTTTTATGCATGCTAATGATACTTGAACATATAGTCTATACACACAGATGCAACTGCGAATCAAACTGCTGTCTAACAGACAGAAAACTTATTTTAACAAGCAGCAGCACTAAAAAAAACCCCATGAGTGCAAATAAAAGCTGCAGAAGCAAATAGGACACAGTTTTATCAAAAGCACTCATCACAACACATCGAATGGGATCAAAACAGACTCGGAACTCATAATTTTCCTTATGAAGAAATTAACTTACTCCTGGGTAGCCAGTACAGGTCACAGAACAGGGAAACAAAACAGGGAAAGCCTGTGGCTGCAGAAGTTGCCTTTGGCAAGTGAAACCAAGTATCATCTTCCCTAGCAAGGACTCTGTGCTAAGTACTATCAAGAAGTAAGCCTCAACCTACCAAGTGAATTCAAGTGCTGGAGCTAATATGTTTGGGAAGTGATAAACGGAAGCAGGATTTTAAAAAGTGACAACCACACCCAACGCTCACTTAACACACTCTACAAAGCCAGCTCATCACCAAGACCATCAGCGCTCAGGCCTTGCTTTCAGAAATGCTAATAAGCAGTTTTTCATTTCAGACGAAACCTGAGAGTAAATGAGACTACAAACTTTCAGGAGTCAGGACTCCAGGCCTGTTGTGTCATTTTCTTCACGAAACTGTGTTGCAGACTACGGCATCGCTTCAGCACTTCTATGCCTCAGGTTTTTATTTTCATAGCTTAATCTCACTGTTTCATTACCGTGAAAGGCAATGTCTCATTACCACAGAAGTACTGGCACACCACCAAACAGCATTGCAGGCGGCAGGTGCCGGCACTATCACAGCATCTGCAACAGCCCCGCTCTGCACTCCCCTCTCCCCTCCCGCTACCTGGGAGCCAGCAGCGTGCACATACCCCTCCTGCTCCGCAGCGCAGGACAGGCTCCAAGCAGGGGCTGCACCTCCACTCCTCCTTCCAGCCGCTGCTGTTTCCTCCCTGGGGCCCAGCAAAGCACCGCTGCCTCATGTGCAGCATCAACGATTTTGTGATGGTACTACACAAGGAGAAAGAGGATCAACATCACAGGATGGAGCAGGCATTTGTAGCAGTTGAACGTGAAGGTACCATCTTCCCCTGCTAACAGTTCACTGCAAGGAGAACTCTTAGTGCCCTGCACTAAGTCAGCCTGGGGCCAAGGAGCAATGAGGACATCCCCGCCCCCATCCTCGCAACCCTACAACCTGTGACTGACCCACTCTTCACAAAGATCACTACTAGAACAGTACAGAAATACCAGCAGCACAGAAAATTAAATAGTAGCAGGTTTCACTTTTTCCATAAGGCTATGTTCTCTTCTCCTTCCCCCTGGCAGACCAGCTCAAGCATCAATTTAATGCACACTACTTGTACACCATTCAAATCTCAGACCTTGACAGGACTACAGTGATTTCCTACTCACAGGCATTCCCTAATTTAAAAGCAAAAACATGACTGTGAATTCCCATCTTAAAACAGAGGGGAAGCCAAAAACAAAACTATGATTCTGCCATGCATGGCAGCCAATGGGGAATGTATCTCAAAGGCTATGTCCCTTTGCTCAAGTCTCCAAATGTAAATATAAGAACTTCTAATTCCATTTTTATTAAATATACTCGCTTTCCATCTGAACTATTTGAGTAAAAATTGCCACCCCAAGTCAGAAATCCTAGATGAGGCAAAATTCAACTTCCTACAATGCATATTTAAAGATCCCTTAACAAAAACGGTGTTGAAGGCAGGTTATCCTACATCCTAACTTCTACCAACTCTTCAAAAAAAGCCCTCTACAGTTTGAGTTTGGCAGTCAGATCTTTACTTTGATCCCCAACTTGTTTCATAGGTTTCCTGTGCACTCTGAAACAGCTACAGTGCTGTTATCATGAGATGCATTCTGACCTGAGCTGCTCCATATCTTCCAAAGATAGCGTCGCTGATGAAATGTCACGGTCCCTGGAGAAGTAGGAAGTCTTGAGTATAATCACCTCAAACTAATCTCATCTAAGTTACTTTAAAACTGATTCAACAAGATTCACCAGCCCAGTGCAGGATCTATCACTCCCACATGACAAATGATAAAACTGCAGACGAGGTTACGTGATTTCCCTGTGGGTGCAGGAAAGCCCATGGTGGAACCAGGATCAGAAGCAGCTCAGCAGTCTGATGTGGGGCTGTATGAGCTGCTGAAGTGGTGTACCTCTCAGATACTACTGGGGCTTCAGATTTTAGCAGCAAAAATAAGTGTATTTTCCCCAATGGTGACAAATATGACTTTATTGACACTGCTCAAATGCTAACAGCAAAGCCAGTGATACTGAGTAACTAGACAGAAATATCTGAATTATTTAGTAGACAGTGCAGAAGCACCAAACAAGCCAAAGCCTAATGTGACCAAGAAAAGAACGGGGGGGGACAACAAAAAACCCAAGAGCTATTAGTTTTCCCCTGAAGAGAAGAAACAGCTGACTGCATGACTGCTGGATTAAGACAGCAGCCATGGCAGAGAGGAGGGTGCAACTACACGGCCAAGGACGGTGTCAAGCAGCACTGCTGCTTTTTGAGAGCCAACTACTACACTGACTGAGCTGCAACATGAGACAACATCCAAAGACTTTTTTTTTTTCTTTTGGACAATCTTTCTGAAACACTACCCAAAAACCCAAAGTACTCCTTGGCTAGTATCAGAGAAGAAGGGGAATGGAAAATGCAAATTTCAACCACTCCTTTTAATAATCCTGTAGAGAAAATCCTGACCAACTGATCACGGCTAACATTTCTTCAAAGGGAACATTTCTTCCTCATTTAACTTACAAAACTCTGTCTCCTGCAAATGACATTTTATTTATAGCTGTGGTATTTGCTGTATAACTGATTGGGGAAGGCTGTAAATGAGCATCATTGCATATATATGGAAAACAATGATAAAGCAGTCATCAAAAAGCTACAGAAGATTTAAATATTCAAATACAGCAATCTGCATAACCCCCACCTGAATTTTAATTTTGCAGAACTTATTTCACAGCTTTGTGCTGTAGATGATCTGTGCAAGCCATTTCTTTTCCACAGAAAAATGGCATCTTGCACTTTAAGAAGTGTCCACCAATTTCCAATCATATTTACTTTAATTCTTGGCGTGAAGGTAAAGGAGGATTTGCCGCAGGAACACAGGTTATTTTTTCAAAGTCTAAGTGCTCAAGGCAAGAAGGCAAAGGTAAAGACACTGATGAGCCACAGTAAGGTTATGGTGGCACTGAACTGCATCGAGGCTCCTCACCTGCCAAGCAAAACAAGGTTGTTACTAGCAGCTGTCTAAAATGCAAGCTATCAAAACGGGAAGGAGAGGAAAACAGTGCTGCAGAGCTAAGGGAGATCAGACATCACAGCGAACCAGCCTTTATATTGGAGCAAGGATTTCCAAAGGATAAAGAAGACCAACTCGTGGAGGACCCCACAAAGAACAGGCTTGTACCAAGCAGATCAAAAAGATGTATTCACAAACTGGAAGGCTAAATTAACATCTGTGAGCCTGCCCATATGGCAGCTTTGGACCTGGTATTACTAAGAAAGCACTTTAGCTAAAACACAAAACAAAACAAAACAAAACCCCAAATGAAAAACCAACTCTCTTGCAGCCTTGCAGAGCAATGCAGTGCTGAAGGCCAGAACATACAAAACCATACATTTGCACTTCATATGCTGCAAACACAACAGGTAAGGGAGATCAGGAGCTTTTCTTGTTCAAACCTTATTCTGAAATCTTGACCAAGGCAGATTCTGAGCAGTTTTTGTTTCCAGGCTATGGGATTTTAAATGTTATCTTCTGCGTGTGCTCATTTAGTGGTACTAGTTAGTTTTTCAACATTTTTGATCGTAGAGATTGACTGTTGCTTTGGAAATAGCACTGTTTCATCCTTAGTGCAGCTTGGATTCAAAAGTGGGAACAAGAGACTATTCCTCAGACAACAAGAAAAAGATCATTTTTAGCACCACTCAATTCCCTGACCACAGAAGCATTGTATCATATATATTTTAAAAAGTATTATGTCTGAAAAGTTTAAATTTGAGAAGAAAAGCCTCAAGAAGGAAAGGGTGTTAGGCTCTTTCCCATGGTACAAACAAAACTGGGGAGGGGGGGAGCCAGAGAAGGAAGAGGGAAAATGGGGGGTCAGTATAAAAGCAATCACTGCAATCTTGTCCTAAGGATCAGAGAAACAAAAGGCAAAAGAAAGAATAAGCACCTAGAAAACATTCAGTTGCTTCAGAAATAAGATTTTTCTCTTACAAACATTAACTAGTTGGTCCAGAGATTTCCATGAAGGAGTTGGGGTCTGAGCAAATCAAATGCTTTAGCAAAAGACTTGGTAATTTGTTTTACTGATCTACACCATGCTGCTGTAGCAAATCTCTTCTACATTTAACATTCCTGCCCTACAAGGCCCACTTACTGGCACTTCAGGGTGAAAGTGAGCACTTCCTAGATCTAAAGAATGTAGGGAAAAAACAGAACAAAACGAAACAAAATAAAATCAAATCAGGTTGCCTACGCAGGTCTCATTCTGTCAAACTCTTCGCAAAAACAAAAAGCAAACAAAAACTCTTGCTCTTGCCCACACAATGACCACCCCAGGTCGACATACCCAGTTTCTTTCAGGACTAGAAGCTTTTCTTCGCTTCAGCCAAACAAATCCATGACATCGTACTTCTGTGATGTGAGAAAAGGCTCCGAGAGCAACAGCCCAAATTGCTTATAATTTCCTGCATCCATGAACTCTACAGCATTCATTACTACAATAAGCACTGTAAATATTTCTCACAGCCTCCTAAATTGTCAGCTTTCAAAGATTTTTACTGTTTTATCTTCAACTTTCCACACTGTCTTCTCTACATGATGGTACAAAACCCCAGACATGCTGCTACCGAGATGACTGCATTATTTAAATAACAACCGAGTTAAATTTTCATTGACATTAATTATAAGTTGGTTCATTAGTATGTCAGTTACTGTGATAAAACTCAGGTACTGAGAGGAAAAAATCTGCTGGCTGTTTCTGGCCCAAATTGGTTGCGTGCATCGTGGCTTTATGCTGGCTTAGGACCCATGAGGCTGGGGACATGCTCAGTGTGATTCATGCTTTCAGCTCTCAAGCACCAACACTCGAAAAGGACGGCTTCTGAAGAGGAGAAAAGGGGAAAAGAGCAGGAGAGGGAGTTTGCCTCTTAGAAATCAGCATGAGGGAGAAAACTGGAATAAATGTAAATTTTTCGGAGCTGTCCTCTTCCGCTCCTAAATTTTATTTCAGTCCAGCACTCGCTTTCAGATGAAGATGAAATGGAGAGTTTAGATTTTCAGTGTGTGAAGGGAAGTGAAAACACAGAGCTGTCTCACACTTCCGATTCAAACTACCCTGACATAAACAGGGAGATTCATGTAATTGCTTTGCCCACCTCCACACCTGGATTCAGTGAAGAAACAGTGGACATCATGCTGACCCTGGGTCTGCACCACAAAAAATCTTCCACCTGCACCATGCCTCCACAAACAAGTGAGCAACAATGAAGAGAGCAAAAATCAAAGTGCTAACAATTAATGTCCAAATAAGTTCTTGCCTCAACATGTGCTATGAGAACCTTTGATGTTAGAGAAAGAGGAGGAACCTAGAAGAAAAGGTCAGGCCTTCCTTGAGAATGACAGCTCCTCAGGGCTCAGCCTCAACATGGAACAAGGAAACGTATTTCAAAAAGATGTTTGCTCCTAGACTCTACCCCTTACCTGGTTTTAAAAGACTTGTGAGTATTCTTTACAACTTGGCTATAGATCCACGCATAACTAAAATAAGGCTGCACTACTCCCAAAAAGGCAGCTCCACACCAACTCATTCATCCTTCTCCCACGCCAAACTTTCCACTGGAGCAAACTCACACAGCAAAACCAAACTGGAGACTGTGTCCTGGCTAAAACTCCCCCTTATAAGATTTATAACAAAAACTATCCCCTTCATCTTCCCAGTCAGATACAGCACTCAATTCTAACAGCAACGATGAATGAGATTTCATAACTTCAGTTATTTATAAACCTGTTAGTGTCACATCATCCTGGCTATCATACAATGTTCATTGATTCTGCGATCTGTTGGGGCAGTAACACCCATTTTGCATGGTACAGTATGATGGAGCAAAGGCTCCATTCTGATGGAGTCATAAGAAATATTTAAGCACAGACCAGAAACTACACAGCTCAGAGTAACAAAATGTTTACTTTCTTCATTTACATGAACTCCCCAAACTTTTCAGGCAGGAATTTACTTGCAACACCAGCACCTGAAGGAGCATGGCACGTAGCTCAGTGACCCCATTTTGCTGAGAAGGGATGTGCAGCAGAGGCTTAAACACGAGCTTGTGCTGCAGTCACTGAGCAGTTTCGGGTGGTTGCCACTGCACATTACAGCAGACTGGCAGAGTGTTCTGTAGCACCCACATTTTGTAAATCTCTCCCTGCATCATGGCAAGAGAAGCCACAGGAAGACAGCACACAGTTTGTCAGACTATGACTTTGCCGATCAATGCAGTCTGACTTACAAGCTACACAGCTGCTTTTAATAAGTTTCAATGTGCAAAACAGTAGCTTGAATCATACTTTCAGGTTAACTGCACTTTCAGCAATAACCGATTTCTTTAAGCCCCAGTCCCAAATAATGTTCAGGACGCCTTG
Source organism: Haliaeetus leucocephalus (assembly GCF_000737465.1). Classification (NCBI taxonomy): domain Eukaryota; kingdom Metazoa; phylum Chordata; class Aves; order Accipitriformes; family Accipitridae; genus Haliaeetus; species Haliaeetus leucocephalus. Next base: position 1,969,485 of record NW_010972584.1, on the reverse strand, counting down.
AAACCCTTTTTTCCCCTTCTAGTTGTTTGCTCTCAGCAGCAATGCTTCCCACCCGCCAGAGTGTGCGCTGAGCAACTTCTCACTGCCACCTAGCAGCCGTCTTCCCCCTCTTCCTTTCCACCCGCTAGCTCTATATATGCATATTACACGTTGTGGACTGAAGTGAACACCAGCGCTGTTACAGATAGCTTTAGGACATTTACACACCACAGTCTTCAAAATAAAAAAAACAATTCACAACCAGCACAAGGGAAGTCAGTCTTGTTAAATATGTTTAATATTGATATTTGACAAGCTCTACATATTCAATCATTGTACAGGCACACACACAAAGTTGAGTTGTGTTAGTTAAATTATATTTTAGTTATTATAAGGATAAAATTCCACTGTGCACTTTTACTTTTTTAATCCAAGAACTTGTGGAACTGAGACACATCCATTTATGGAAGGAGTCTCCTTAAAGCTGGTTCTGATGAGAAAGCCATTATGCCCAGATTATGTGAAATAGGCACAGCCATGCAGGGGTTTGTATTTATCACCTAAGTTCTGTCATTATGCTGTTTAACTCATGTATTAGTTAAGTTGTCCTTGATAAGCTAAAAAATAAAAATAAAGAAAACTTACATCAATTAGGAATACATCCATGTGAAATAAAAGCGTTCATACAGCAACAACAAAAAAATAATTAGAAGTTCTATATAGATGATGGTTACCTCTGCTTCCCTGATGACAGCAGTTCTGACAAGCACTTGGAGGGGTTATGTCTTTCAGCATTCACTAGTACTTGATTAATTGCTCCTGACCAGTTTCCCATTCAGTGTTGAACACAAGATGACCTCATCTATGCTGGTATTTAAAGTACATGGAACTGTACCCAACATTCAGGCATATTATATAAACTACGTTAACCAGCATAAATAAAGTGGCTTGCACATCGTTACATGTACTCTTTCCATGTTACAATCTGAGGAAGGAACCCCTCTATTCATTCCTTTGGGTGACCAGAATATGTAGGTTTTCTCAATTCAGCTACAGCAGTACTCTCCATGTGCATCCTTTATCAATGAATGGAAGGCCAGGCATATGGTGTACTTCATCATTTTAGTTTGCCAAGAAAGCCGACAGGCAGACTAACAGTTAATAAAATAAGCATCTATTATTACACTAACACTGAACTTGTATACTTTAGAGAAGACTGAAGCTATTTTACTCCATAGCAGCTGTGTTTACACTATAGCACAGTCTGGTACCTCCGAAACTCAAGTGAACTTGTATCTGACAGTAACTATGCTGGTTCCAAGGGAAAAAAAAAACCCAAAACTGTTAAGAGGAGAAACACACTTCAGCTTCTTGTGTTAAATGAAAATTTTTACTTCAGCTGCTTTTAAAGGTACTACAACTTCATTTACCATGGACCAGGAAAACAAACTGAAACTAAAATATATTGAAAACAATTGTTTCATCCATACAGTAGTATCATATGAAAATTCATCTGTGCCCACCAGATCAAACTTTTCCCTTCTCCCCCAGCAAGGTACACAAATACATTTTAATCAGTATGAGAGCCAGTTTACAGTTTAGACTCTGAGCTACACCCATCAGTCACTGTCAAGAACAGAGCACCTGTCCTCTAAAGTTTTCTTCAGATGAAAAGAAAATGTCCATTGTCAAGATAATTCAGTGTTACTTTTTATTGATTTAGGCTCAGTGGATATCTTCCGTTCTCCTCTTAGCACTCACTGAACAGAATGGGAAATAACACTTTATCTAGAACTATCAAAAGCTTTAGACATCTATTCTGCATGATGCAGTCAGCTGGACCAGATCTCTGGAGCTGCTTACTCAGAAAAGGAAAGATCTACTTGCTTTCACCTGAAAAACCATGGTATACATTACGTTGAAGATGCAAGATCCATCACAACAGGACCACAACAGCAGTAAGCCCCCAGCTGGGGAATGCCATTAGCCTTTAAGCATCATCTCTGAGCCTTCTGCTCTGGCTAAACAGAAAAACCATTTGGTAAACCACAGCACTGGCACGGACACAGTGATCAGTGCTCCAAATTTGTGAAGCCACACAGCAGCCACAGCCAGCCCACCTCCCAGCTCCTGGCACAAATAGCACCAGTTGTTCCACCTGAGAAAGCCAACCCTTCTTCAGCCTGGCCATTTCATTCATTGCTCAGGATACAAGATAAAGTTGTTCTGTGGGTTTTACTTAATATTTCTTCTTGCACAACCGCTCTTCTATTTTAATTGAGGCTTACTCCATTTGCCTTTGGTTTATGGTGCTAGATCTGGTTTGGACTGGAGAACACAGATGGTTTCTCCTGAGCTTGGAGTAACACAGGTAGAACAAATCTAAAAAGCAGTAAATTATGAGTTCAAAGGTCTCCTATTGCCCAGCATATCCAGATAGACTGCTGCCTCTCAAGAGCAGCAAGACAATGGCTGCCTGCTAGTTGCAGCCAGGCTCTAAAGATGGGAGTGCGATAGTCCATTTTTCCTGCAGTGTGCTGCTTTCCTAGCACTATTCTCCTCTAAGAGCAAGGAAATGAAACCGCACAGTGTATCAGCCAGTTTGTCTGCTTTGTCTCGGCTTCCTTCTTGCCCAGGAGAAAAGACAAAAATAATACAAATTAGAAAGGTCTGAGGGAAAGTGCTGCATCTAAGTATAGAGAGAGGGATGCACTCCTCCCTCCCAAGTGGGGGACAACACGGTGAGAAGACTGAGGAAATTTGGAATTTACCGCTGGCTTTTTTCTCAGGCTGGCTGTTTCCAGGTAGTTCCACTGCCTGCAGATATGTAGGTGAGGCTGATCAGAAAAGCCTTCCCAGAAGGCCACTGCCTTCCTAGTAGGCAGCTGGGGATTAAAGAAGTTAGAGCCAAATGCTGCTCAGGACTTTAAGTTAAAATTCAGAGCCGCTCTTATATTGCCTGACCTACCTGCTCCAGAGTCATGTTCATTATTGTTACTGCAAACACAAATGAAACCAAGCAAGTAGTGGCAATGACACACGTCTAACACCATCGACGCCTGAGTAGCGTGTGTATGACCGGCTTTCATTTAACTGATCCACAAACCAGAGTTCGGTGAAGAGCAGTCAGGTGGTTACACCCAGCACTGCCAGAGAACTGCTCAGCAGACTTATCTTCTCATTCTTTTAAATTACTAAAAGTGTAATTAGTTCTGGTTTTAGTTGTCACTGAATACAGACAACTTAGATTAGCTTAGCAATACTGCACAATATTGGGCATGCTCTCGATTTGAGTAAACCACACACTGGCTGACTGCCTCTGCTCTCAGTACATTTTCTTATAATGCAAAACCCCAAGTTAATTTTTTCATAGCTGGTGCATTTACAGTCAGTTAAGACAGAGAGATCACATCATAAACATCTCTTACCAAGAATTTGTAACTACCCAAAAGGCACATAAATGACAGTGTCTTTTAGAAATATCCTCTTGATCTTAAATAGATGCCTACCAAAAAAATAAAATATCCCAATTCTGTTATAGTGATTTTTAGTCATCACTATAAGCACAGCTTGTAGTACTGTGCTACCAAGAGATGGTGGGCAGAGGACACACAAAATTAGTTTCCACAATTTATAGCAGCACTGATGTTAAAGACAATAAATGCAATAGGAATAAATAAAGTAGGAGTTAAGTTAAATGCCATGAGGGCTTATTAATTTATAATATAACTAAATTAATCCACTATCAGTATCTGAAGAAAAACTACTGAAATCAAATGCTCTTGGGGAGTTGTTAAGAGGAAATGAGAAATTAGGTTTACTCTTCACTGCCACCTCACTGTTTTAGCAATATGGGATTCCAGGCTCCCACTCCAGATCTTCTGTTTTAAACAGTAAAGCTGAAAATAACCTCCTACTTTAACAGCATGTACTTTTTCTTCTCTGATGCACTAAGCTAAAGACTTAATATGGGAGTGTTGTCTGCAGACAGCAAAACAACATCTGGCAGCTTTCCGAGCATCCCATCTGAAGTGGCTCTACACCATGTAGTAGCAAACTGCAAAAGAAGTCAAATCATCTGGTGGCAGAGCTGGGTAATGCCCCAGGTACAACTGGAGTCCTCACATCAAATTTCTACTTACTAGAGACTCAGACTATTATTGCAAATTGCTGAACAACTGTATCAGATGTCCCAAGAGGGGACAGGTGCCTGCCGCTGGTTTGTATTGTACTTGTACTTCACAACAGCTTTCTCCTTCTAACACAAATAGGAAACAGAATTCAGCTCAGGCGTGCAAGGTCATGTGGGACTTCTGTGATAACACCTGAACTGATGCTGCTGTGTGACACTATTCTAATTTGCAGTACTGAGCTTTTACTAAAAAAGGGTATTCTTGCAAAGAGACAATAGTAAGGGTCATTTTTTAAAAGGGAAAGCTAAAAGAGATTACATTCATTTTAAAAGCATCTCCATCTACAGTGCAGACTTCCATGACCAAAGCTAATCCATACAGGCCACTTCTGTCACAGGTGAATGAGACCTTGCAAGAAAAGCCCAGCAGCATGACACCATGATGATGTAATGTCACACAGGAAATCAAAATTTAATCAAAAATTGGAGAAATTGCAGATCTCGGGTTGGTCAAAACAATCAGGTTTCAACACAGCTTAAAGCATGTGGAACACGTCAGCACTTCTTAGAAATCCCACTATAGTAATTCATACCACAGCTTCCTTATTCAAAATTTCTACCCAATTTTTCTACATGACCTCCAGGGAGCACTTACTCCAACAGCAAGTTCTGATTGCCATCTCAGTTATTAAAATGTATTAAGTGATAAATGTTAAAATGTTTATTAAATTATTAAAACATATTTATCAACAGCATAGCCTTAGATATCAGATTAAACAAGGCCTAATATCTAGCTTTTCACCTGCTCAGTGAAATATCTTTCAGCTTTATAATGACAACATCAGAGAAATAAATTACATAAATTTAGGAGGAGAACCAGACACCATCAGAAGAACAGGAAACCTCATGGTTAAGGAGAAACTGTAATCAAGTAAAGGGAAGACAGAAATTTTGCACATCATACAAGTTTCCACACGCTAATAATCAGTCACGGTCAAGTAGCTGAAAAGGCCACCTGACACGTTTATGTTGAGAAAGCTAGATGGCTCAAGGGATTTGCAAGACATTAAAGTTCACCTAGGAAATGGTCCACAGTTTGATCAGCCTAAGTATCTTGCATGTACACTTAATGCAGGTTAAGAATACCCCCTGCTGTTGCAGCTGAACTGCACTGTAAGCAAGGGTGAGCACAGATAAGGAGTAAGAGGAAACCTCTTACTAAACCAGTTTTGATAGAGAGAGAAATCATTGCATGTGAAGAAGCTCCAGGTTGCCAGTGTGATGGCAGCTCAAGCTGGAAGGTCAAAAACCACTGATGTGATGTCTGTAACACAGCCTAATATAAAGTAAGGCAGGTACCATGAGCCACTAACAGCAGCCTGCATGTGCTCCTTGCATTCTTCATATTGGCCAGAAACCAGGCTTAACTGGCATGAATAAAAATTAGATATGCTTCCTTTCTGCTTTAACTAGAAGAGACAAATATGTTTGCTGCAATTACATACACATAACAATGACTGAAAAGCTGCAACAGCCGAAAACAAGAATTTTTCTTAACGTTTTTCTTTTTTTTTTGTCCTCACAAGGAAAAGATTCTTATGGAAGGTCTTCAAGCAACAAAGAGCTTGCAGATAATGAAAATGGATCATTACATTTTGTGCATTATGTGCACATTAAACCACAGCCGCTCTATTCCAGGTCTTTTTACTCTGGCATACTGTTATTTCTGGGACATAAGACTCCCCAACACAACCCTGACAAGCAGAGATACGGCCAGGGGTCCTTCCACGCACTAGGTACCTCCCCTTCCTCCGATCAAGATTCAAAATCTTTCTTCCAGCCATTGTATTCACTGTAATACTCTTCATCTTTTGTCCAAAAGCATCCTGATAGCATGAACAAGCAAACATGAACCCTCTAATTTTCCTCATGTCACTCCGTATAATTTTTAAGGGGTTTTTCTATTCGGATAGATACGATCTTGTTTCTATTCTAACACAATATTCCATTTCGGTTTTTAAAACCTGATAGGCAACCCGCAAAAACCCAGAAGGCACATTACACCTCTTATCTGCTGCAACTCTGAACTAATGTTACTGCAAACTTCGTGTTATTTTCATGACAGGACAAATGGTTTCAGCCTTTTTTTATTTATATAAAGTCTGCAAAGGCTTTGTCATTTTGCAGGGGAGAGGGTGGTAAGAGGATGAAGAGGTAAACCAGCAAAGGGGTGGTTTTCCAGTGTTAAATTTTATCTATCTAGCAAGATTATAGTGTCTACATCAACGGGAAGACTTTTAGCCTAAACTCACTCTGCTTTTTAAATAAAAGTTAACAAATACGTAATGAAAAATTACCAGATAATGTTAGTTGTCACTGCAGCTTCCTATAGAGGACTATCAAAACTATCTTTTTAGGTTTAAAACAATTTATAAAACTGGATTATTTTGATAAAATCAGGTTAAGGAACAGCCACACATGAAGCCTTACTGACTGATGTAAGGGAATAACAATACAGAGAAGTTTAAATAAAGTTCAAAGTTAAAATAAACTTGCTAAAAGTTATTGGTTTACAGTTGATTGGTTATTGAAGGGAACAGGATAACAAGTCATAGGGATCAACACTGTATTTGACTATTTGCAGCAGAGTTAAGGCAATGCCTTTGCAGTTTATAATTTTTTAAAAAAATTTTCCAAATCACAGGCCACCCTTCCTTAAGTTTTTCAGGTGGATGAACTAAAACTAGGCTCACTTTCCGTTAAATAACTTCCACTTGCTTCTCTGAAGCAAACTTCAGACAACAGATAAAGAGAATTATCATGCACAGCCTGTTGGCAGAGAAGATATTTTATGACCAAGTCAATTAAGGGAGTCATCTCAAATGTACATCTACAGCCTGCAAGCACATACATGCATGTCTCATTAAAGAACAACCCTAATGATTAAGAAAACAAAACAAAACAGAAGCTGAAAGCAAGTGTTGACAGAAGTATATCCCCAGAATTGCAGTGGCAATAATAATTAGGCTTCAGAGTTAACAACCCACTGACAAAAGTAGGAAGATACAAACATGCATGAAAGGCAAGACAGAGTGTTGGTGCCTTAGGTTTTTTTTATAAAAATACCTAACTCTTATAAAAGTAACAATAGTAAAAATGGCAAATTTCTGTTGTGGGGGAACTGAGAGTCACCTGTGAGTATGTATAACTGCCTTGTATTTCATCTGTTCTGTAGGTCATTCTTTACACTTCTTTGGCACCTACAGCACGCGAAAACTGTTGAGCCCTGTAACTTTTTGTACGAGAAAGCAACAGAAACATCTAGAATACATTTGTACAATACAATAGTACACTATAGCAACGTCCCAAGCTATTACGATGATTCACAAAGATTTTCAACGTTCAGCATTACACATGAGACTTGCTAAAAACTCGGGGAAAGTTTGTTCTGTATTTTATTTTTAGAAGTCTTTACCTTCCCCTTGCTGCAGTTCTCTGCCAATACTCAAACTTCTCCCTAAGATATTTAATGAAATACCTCAAAGTCACTCTTACAGTCTTCAAGACCCAAGTATTTGCACTGCAGTTCCACCCTTAATTCAGTCCATCCCAGAAGCAGGTTTAGCCACCATAAAGACCTTCCCCCCAACCCCAGCTCCATTCCCCAGCAACACCACCACACTGCCAACAGGTAATTATCAAACCCATCATTGATGAAGTTCCTCAAAGGACTACATTCACTTAAAGTCATTTAAAAGCTACTGTGAAACTTCCAGTGCAAGACATATGTTTGGGAAATGCCAGTTTCAAACTGAAGCCTGGGACTTCTCTGTCCAACGCGAGCCACCAGGATACGTGTCCTCAGGGAAGGATCTGAGTTACACACAAGTATTTCAATTAATGAAAAATACTATTAACAAGTTAACATTAACTTGTATTTCCTACCAGATCAGGAGAAAACAAGCATGCTCATCTCTTACAGAAACAGGTTTTTATAGATTCAAAATGCAAATACACTGATTGCAACCTGACTCCAGGAACATGTTCATCTGAGCAGTGCGATTACACACTTGCTTTCTCCAGCTGAAAAGCATAGCTGCTTTTAGTTTCTAATTGTGTATTTTTTTAATTATTAGTTTTATCAAAGAAACTAAACTGACTTCACAAGCTCTTTTTACAAAAGCAGACAAACGGACATCAGGTATACCAGGTAAAAGATTAAATGAGGGAAGATGTTTTTTGACTAATAAAACCCGCTACAAAACTTGCATTGCCTTTTTTTTTTTTTAGACTAAGTTCACTCAATATAAGCAGCAATTTTTATATAAACTTACACACAATATTTGAGCAGAGAACAAGATATGCACATCAACTACTACAAGAAATTGGCACTCTTTCTCTACAATAATTCAAAATATTTCCTTCACAGAGAAATTTTTTTGCACAAAATAATTCATGAAATAATGGTACTAATATTTTATCAAGCTACCAGTCTAAAGTATTAAGTAACCCAAGCAAATTGTAATACTTAACTCCAGAGTACTGGGAAAGAGATGGGGTTTTGGATGGTATTAAGAGCATAAGAGAAGAGGATTCAAAAGACATTTTGAAACCTCTTGACTGTGAAGTTCATGTTCAGTCCTGATCTCTATACTCATCTTTGTATTTCTTTCACCAACTCCCTCCCACCTTTCCCTCCCCACAGCTTCTTCTTCAATCAGACATTGTCCATGTTTGTGATATCAAAACAGCTGCAGTTCCTGAAGGAATGAGGTCCAAAAGAGGTACAGCCCATCAACTTCAATTACTCATGCATGCCTACAGGTACTCATTTCCAACAGAGCTGCGGTGAGCAGGTCAGCGTGTGTACGTACAACTTCACCCCGCTAGATGGAATCAGAATACTTGTATCATAAAAGCCAGTTCTGATAATGAAATGCCTCTAGCTCCAGCCAGGGAATGCTTCGCTACCAAGAAGATAGGTGCTCTAACCCAACTCCTGCCATTAGCATAAGACTAAGCAGCTAATTAGCAGTGAGAAGAGCAGATGTGTATTTACTACAAGACACCATTAACATTTATCACAAAACTCTAAAGAGATTTTTCAAGTTCCCAGATTAACATGGACCTCAGGCCATATATCCTATCAAAGGCTTTAGGCACCAATGTTAATTGCTTCAATGGGAGTTGGACTCCAAAGGCTTTGAGAATCAGGGTCCAAACTACTAAACTTTGGGAAGCCACCACTGGCGTAGACGTAACAGGAGAGAACAAGCTGTCCCCGTGCTGCCTTTGGTTTCTCCTGCTGTCTGAAGCACTCATCCTCTGTCTGATAGGACAACTGCCATTAGCATGAGAAAAAAGCAGAAGCAGCACTTCATTTTCTGTGCCCCCCGCCTGTTTTTTTTAAAAGATTAGCAAGCTGTAAAGGAAAACTCTCCACTGAGCTCCCCATAAGTACAACGCTTGCGTGAAATCACACTGCCAGTTACACTGACCAACGTCATCCTATTCGCATCCTCTGAAAAAGTGTTTCCCCTAGGAAACTAAATCAATAATCTTAAGCAATAGCAGCAGCACACAGAAAGCAGACTGCTTTAAGTGTAACATGAAAAAGCACTGTTCATGTTGTTTTTAGGATTATATGTTTTAATTACACCCCTCCACCCTCCTTCTTGCTTTGTAATTGAATTTTCTTTTATCTTTAGAAGGCTAACTTTATTCATAAGAGGCTGTGGATGGCAGAGTTCAATCCTTTCACTGCAGAGTCCTGAGGTCTCCCACTGCTTTCGAAGATTTCATTCGCATTTTGTTTTAAAAGCATTCCAGCTCAGATTAGCAAATACGTTTTTAATGGAAATAAATGCATATCTGAAGGAGGGATGTTATAATGATAACAAAAAAAATTTTCCTTTTGTATCTGAAGGGATCCCAGAAATACCAATATCCCAAGCTCCATCACAAGGGCTTAGAAAAATTCTATTCAACCAGTAGATATTTACAGGACACACTTATTTACAGTCTATTTGAAATTACAGATTTGGGTACCACAACAGGTTTTTCATTCTACCTGTAAGATCCAACAAATCTCACAAAGACAAGCTGACTTCAGTACACTGCCATTGTGTCACTAATACACTCTCCCTGACTGTCTGATGTCCTGACACTTAAGTTTTCATGTGCGAAAAGAAAATCCCTTTCCTGTTATCATTACTTACCGTGCAGAACTTGGCCACTATTTCAGTTCCACTGCCAGCACATCTCTTAACATTACGTCCAAGCAGCAATAATAACAGGCTAAAAGCACAGAAATATGGTTACTTCTCACCTTACAGACAGGATTACTTAATATACTTCAGGTGCTAAAGCAGCACCTGAGCCTTTCCTGTGAAGTGCATAAGTTAAGTTTCATAACAGGCTGAGAAAACATTTCAGAGCAACAAGGCTTTAAATGTGGCATTTTAAGTCTAGAAAACAGAAAAACATACACACATTGGGCTGGCTATAAAGCCAGTATAGGTCTTAGTGGATTGATTAATTCTGAGAGACTTTAGGCATCAACATAAATAATCTTCAAAACTCCCTGCATTTAATCTTGGAACATTTTCAACCAACCATGATCTTCAGACCTTCTGACAGGGAGCCAAACGGCCACCTATTTTCACTGTAGCTCGTGAACTGTTTCTGCATTATCCGGTGAAATGCTGTTCTAACTTGCTAAAGCTCCATTTGAGCCACTACTAAGACTCTACCACTCTTTGCACATACAAACTGTGATGGCAAAACACAGCTTTCCCCCATATCTTTTCCTCCTAAACGGAATTACAGTATTACGAGCTGTGCTAAATCACAAATTCTCTTTCTCCAGGCAATGCCACAAAAATATAGCCTTGCCTTTTGTTAGTGCTCATTAACTGATGAGCTTCTTTTCCATTCCCCCCTTTAAAAAGTACTGAAAGCTAAAATAAAAAAAAAAATTTTAAAAAAATTTTAAAAAAGGCAACAGCTTTCAATGATACAAATTTCAAATCACAAGAACATTAACAGGCCTAAAGGCCTAAGAATAGCGACAGCACGGGGTTTTAGTGAAGAGCTCACAGTAAGTGATGATGTTCTTATTACCCCAGCATCAGGAGTGGTAAAATTACATGAAAATCTGTTCTCATTTTAAGATTTTTTTTGCACTTCTGTTCATACAGAGAGAAAAACAAGCCTTGAGCCTAAGGGCTCAAAAGACAGAGTGCAACTGAAATAGATTCCTCTATTTTTAGGAGTATGATTTCAAAGCTTGATCCTGACAACACTGGAACATTTACACTGTCATAAAAAGTGTTTTCAAATTCATACTTTTTTTTCATTGAATTATTATTGCAGCCCCGTCCCTGCAAAGTTCAGTGCGTATCTTTTCAGGCATCGCTCTGTTGGCACATGCAACCTTATCTCTGTTGTTAAGATGTAAACACAAAAGAGAGAGAATACTCTTCAAGTTCCACTTCAACATTTGAATCAATAGTTATGATTATTAAATCAGAACTTTATTTTTATAGCAGGCTGTAATAAAGTGCCTCCGAAAAACCAAAGGATACCCTCGTCCTGAACACACTACCTTAAAGAGTTCTTCTATGAAGTCTCCTAGATTGTCTTCCCGTGTCAATATTCTGCATCTAACTGTAGGCCCATGGAAGTTCTTAAGAGCCAAAACCACTAGAAATACCTGTATGTACTATAATCATGTGCTTCTGCTGTGAGTTCCAATTTTAAATACACTCTTGATTAAATGGAAAAGAAAACTGTTTGCCTGGTTGTGTTTAAGAAACATCTCTGCTGACAGCCCAAGTCTGTTTTGATTTGCTCTGTATAGATACAGAGTTGCTAGCAAAACATTAAGCAGAAAGTGCAGCGTTGGATGTAAATTATACCATTTCACACTTAAGTGCTGCCCTCAGCTGCAACCAGAAATTGCACAGACAAGCATTGCCATGATCACTTCTAGGAGTAACAAGAATGTGAAAAAATGAATTATCAGATCTCTATGCAAAGCAATAACATAAATTGAGTGAAGAACTAGCCTAGACAAAAATACCCCCTAAAAGCTTTCCAAAGCTGAGGTCAACACCTCTGCAGTATCTTAACTTGAATTCTTGTGAAGTACTTTGTTAGCCCTTACGGTTACAAAAATAGCCCTCTAAACACACAAGATTAAAAGCTTGTTCTTCTATACCAAGGCTGGGCACACCCAGAAGTGGTGAATGGCCACAAAATGAACAGAAAACTGCTGAGGTAGAGAGAAATAATGAATGGATTTTTCAAAAGGGCTGACAGAAAAAAACACTCATTAACAGCAAAATGAAATCACTTCTCTGGCTTCTCAATTCAACAATCTCCAATGTACTTACTAACTTGTACAGAAGCAATTCATGTGGAATATAAATCCTTCGGATTGTGGTATATTCCCATATAATATGCATTAAATGCAAAATCCATGTTCTCCTGTGCACATCACACAGGTGTCAGACACAGGGAACTCCCCAAGGCACCGTGCAAGGAGACCGATCTGATCTCTTTCGGCTAGACTAGGGATGTTTGTTCTGCCATTTTCCAGACTGAAGTAACTGGTGATCTATTTGCACCACAGCATGTAGGCTTGGCAGCTGTGTGGAAGCCTGGAATACCTATCTGAATTAACGGCATTTTTAAAACTTCAGAATAAGATTTTTTTAAATGCTGAAAATACCAGTGAAAATTCCATACCACATGCTGCACAGCAGATCCAGTCAAAGATAACTTCATTTAATGAAGTTTCATCATTTAATGGAGTTAATTCATCAAACAACTTACCAAGAAGTAAGACTTTTACTGAGGATATGACACAACCTGGGCATTATGGCCAAAAATGACTTTAATGGTCGCTTCAGGTGAGCGGGTGGTCAAAAACTAACAGGAACACATAAGAAGTGGTATCAACACTTCTGGTTTATATATCCTCCACCATCAGAATGAAAACTTCCTTAAATTAAAAGAGAATTGCACATTGTAAGTGCTAAGCAGTGCCAGTTTAAGTGTCTTTTGCATATAGAAATATTTTTTCAGTATTAATGTTGCTATAAGGATGCAATTTAGTTTTATCCAATTTAGCTCCTTCCCCCCCCCCCTC